>NC_134104.1:147256439-147559469 GCF_040939455.1 Microcebus murinus
CCATGCCGCCTCCTTCTGCTAACAGCCTTTGATTTTGCACTGGGATGTCACCTCTTAATCTCTTCCAGGTCACAAAGTTTGCAGGGGTGACTCTACCTACTCGGCCCCAGGGAGCAGACACATGACACAGGCCTGGCCAAGGGAATGGTTCAGGGCTTGACGTGTGACTCACGCTGGTCCCAGGAGAGTCAGCCCTGGGGCCTGGCTGGAACTCTGGGACAGGTGGTGTTTTCTTCCTGCTGGAGTTGCAGCCCTGGCAGGGTAGGGTAGACACCTGGTGGTCATCTTTGCTACCATGTAGGAGGGCCTGCCAAGAATGGATCCAAAATAGAATCAAGTTAAAAGATGGAGACCACATTGTTGGAGCCGCTGGAGCCAGGCTTTCTAGTTAAATGAGGCCATACATTTCCTCTCTCCCCCTTTATTTCACTTAAGCCGATTTGACTTGTGCTTGGTCATCTGAAGTCAAATAGTTCTGGAAAGCAATTGCGTCAACCCCTTACTTCCCCCAGAGATCTTCTTCCCACCTTTTGGATAGGTCCAGTATAGAAGGAATTTGCCTCCTGGTGCTTCCATTAAGGCTGTGATACCCACTGGTGCAAATATTTCTTCTCTGCAGGGAGAGGAGGTGAAGGGGGAGTGGGTAGGCACTCAATAGCATGGAGAAGGGGAAAGAAGACTTGAAACTGTCTTTGAAATCAGAAGAAATGTGTGCCTTCCAGTGCATGGATATGGTGGCCAAAGGGAAACATCAGTCTTGGGCTCTTAACTCCAGGAATCCTGGTGTTGAGAAAAGGTGACAGGAAGCATGTATAGTAGAAGCTAAAGACAAACTAGGAAACCCAGCTCGGTCAGGGCTGTAGGAGTTCCTGGAGGGTAGAGGGACGAGTAGAGAGGTGGGTCAGGGAGGCAGAGTGGTCAGGAGAGGGGAAGGTGGAGGGACGGTGTCAGCAAAGGTTACACCTATTAGAATCAAATTTGCAAGACTAGGGAGTGCCCAACCCTTTTAAGCCATGCCTCCATTTTTGGGTGAAAAGGTCCTTCTGTTGTTCCCTTGCCTCCTCCTTTTCAACCTACATTCTCGTCTCTTCTCCTATCCTTTCTCCATTCTTGAAAGCTCTCCTGGAGCAGGGGACCAGCGGGAGGGTGTGGTTGCGGGGAACCATTTCTGTATGCTCCTCCACCCCTGGGAGCCCAGCACACGAGCTTTGAATTACATCAGGGCGGAAGTAGGTTAGACCGAAGGAAGAACCAAGCAGGGCTCCTAAAAGAGCCCACATCGGTTGCCATGGCAACATGCTGACTCTTTCCCTGGAGGAATTTTAAAATAGGTCACACTTTCCTTTTTATGGGAGGTTGAGAGTCCTGCCAGAAACGATGATGGGACCAGCAAAGGACTCAGCATGAAAGGTCAAATTCTGTCAAATCACAGATTTCGCTTTACAGAAATCTGTACAAAAAGACACCTCCCTTTCCTCGGCCGGGCTGTTCCCACGTGCTACCTGTTTGCAGCCTGGGAAACACATGTGGTTGCTCGAGTGATGCCGGGGCCTGTGTGGTTATGGTTTTCAGACATGCCCTTCTCTCTGGGGGTTTAAGCCTCTGAACACCACCTGGGTGCATCCACCCTTCCTTCACGGCGAGAGCCAGTGCCTGTTCCTTCCTGGCTTTCCTTCCAGTCTTGGAGCAAGGGCCCCTTAGGATCTTAAGATCCAGGCTTGGCTCCCTGATCTGCCTCTTACTAACCATAAGATGCAATCGGGCTACTGAAACTTTTGGAGCCTTGGTTCCTAATCTGTAATAATCAGGGAGCAGGTCACCCACCTGGAAGCAGGGAGAGAGGAGGAGCTGAGATAGTGCAGAGAAATGGCCCAGCCTAGTATCTGCCACAGAGTAGACATGTGGGCATTACCAGCATCATTGCCATCTCTTTTAGAGGAAATTACTAAACATAGGACAGTCACACCTCTTGAGGATCTTGTCCCAGCTCAGGTGTCCCTTAGGCCAAGACACATTCCCTGAAGCCCCATCACCTGTGACACTCTTACGGCTGCCTTTATTCTCCTTTCAAATTTGCACTTACATGTCTAAGATCATTTGATTAACATTTGTCTCCTCTGCGGTAAGAATGGGAGGACAGGGACTTTGTCTGCCACGTTTTCTGCTTTATCCCCAGTGCCTGGCACACAGTAAGGGTTCAGTAAATGTTTGTTGAATGAACAAATGAGTGATCAGATACCCTGCTTGGCAGCTGCATATGTCTTTGCTTAATAAGACACAGGGGAAATAAAGACATTGCTATCTAACAAATGTAATTTCTCTGGGAGGCAAAAATTTTTTGCCAACATGAGTCCATGTGATGTTTATAAATAATTAAATGGGCCCTTGGTGGTGAAAAAGCAAGTAACTCTTGAGTTTCACAGTCTGGTTGAATTTAGCTTTCGTTTGCTCTAGTTTAATGTAGCAACCTTCAGAATTTGCATCTGTTGCTTCCACCTGCTGAATTCCATGGACTAGATCACAGCTGTGTTGCTTTAGGTTGTTGGCAGAGATAGCTCAAAATCTACCCGATTGTTGCCCCTCAGGTACTCGTTGAGGCATTTCTCTCTTCCTTCCTGCACATAAGCATGGCCGTGGACGAGTTGTCCCTTGCACCATCCTGCTTGTGCTCCCTTGGGTTCGGACACAGCGATGACCACATCACAGCTCAGGGCACACACATGGATGCACGTAGACATGCGTGCAAGTGCATGTATGTGCATATGCGTGTAAGCACATGTGAAGGCACTGGACAGCCGGGGTAGGAGGATGATCTGCATTTGTCCACTGGGGTGTAAGGAAGCCATGCCTGTGGAAATGAGTGCTGGCATTGGAGTCAGGTGACTCACGAAGACACACACACACATGCACACATGCACACATGCACACAGTCATTGAATGGCCTTCTTCCTGTTAAAATAGAAGACAAACTAAACAGAGAAAGTCTGAGGGGAATAAGAAAGCTTTAATGAAAAAAATCAGAGATGGGTGATGGGAAAAGGTAGTGATTCTGATCTTCTACACTGGGCCACGTGGAGGCTCAGGGTAAGAGAGGTCTCCCGCTAGCCCCGTGGCTCTGAACTCTGCTTTCCTCATTCCAGTTGGAGATGAGCTTCTTCAGGGCCAAACTGCATCAAAGTCTCCTTTATATCCTCAGGGACTGCTTAAAGGCTCCTCGGAACCTGGGTGACTGATGCCTGGTAACCCTCCCAGAATTCCTTTAGTAATGGAGAAAGAGATGGTAGCAGAGATGGGTAGATGTCTCTTTTCCTCTCCAGTTGCCTAGCCAACAACTGCATTTCCCAGCCCCTGTCACTCACACTTGGTGTGGTCACGTGACTTGCTGTCACCAATAGAATGTGAGAGGAAGTGCTTGTGCCACTTCCGGGCCAAGGCTTTTAGGAAGCATGTGAGCATGTGTGTCATCTCTGCACTCATTCTTCTCCTGCCAGTTGGGTACAGATGACATCTAGGCCTTAGGGAATGGGAGTGGAGGGGACTAGATGGAAGGATCCCGGTCTCTGAGTGACCGTGGGGAGGGGAGCCACCTGCTGACTTGAATATCCTACCAGGTATGTGAGCAAGAAGCAAACTTTTACTATGTGAGGCCATTACATGTTTGGGTCTGTTATTCATAGTTGCTTGGCCCACGCTGAATAATACAGATGCTGTATTAGTTTGGTTGGGCTGCTGCAACAAAACACCAGAAACTTGGTGGGTTCAATAACAGAAATTTATTTCTCATAGTTCTGGAATCTGGGAAGTCCAAGATCAGGATGCAGGTAATGTTGGATTCATTCTGAGGCCTCTTCTCTTGGCTTGTAGCTGGACACTATTTTGGTATGCTCACATGATCTCTTCTTTGTGTGGGGGGAGAGAGACAGAAAGACAGAGAGAGAGAGAGAGTCTGAGCACAACCTCTCTGGTACTTCTTCTTATAAGGACACTCATTCCATCCCGAGGCCCCCACTCTCACGACCTCATCTAATCGTAATCACCTCCCAAAGGCCTCATCTCCAAACACCATCGCCTTAGGGATTAGAGCTTCAGCATATGCATTTTGGGGGGACATAAACATTCAGTCCAGAACAGATGGAATATTCCAATCTGAGCCAATGGAGAGGGGAGGGCAGAGAAGATGTTCCCCAAATCTGTGTACATATAGTCTGCCACACACTTGTTTACGACCAGATGTGGCTGACTCCTCAAAAAGGTTCAGCCCCACTAAACCATCTTTAGTGGGGCTCAAGATGGCCATCCTTTTTTGAATAGGTATAATAATTCATTCACATGGTTCAAATATCGAAACGTTATGAAAAGATATTTAGTGCCCACTCTACCCCAGCCCCCAGTTCCGCTACTCACTCCCCTAATACACAAAGGGGCACCATGTCTATTGGCTTCTCTTATATCCTTCTATAGAGTTAATGTAAATATAAGCATATTTATGTATATCATGTACAGATGTCTCTCAGTATCTGAGGGAGATTGGTTCTAGTCCCCCTGCAGATATCATAATCTGAAGATGCTCTAGTCCCTTATATAAAATAGTGTCATATTTGCATATAAACTGCATAATCCTCCCATGTACTTTAAATCATCTCCAGATTACTTATATAATGACTAATGCAATATAAATGCTATGCAAATAATTGTTATATTGTATAGGTTTTAAAACATTGCATTATTTTTATTATCGTACTATATATTTTTTTGCTTTTTAAAAAGATATTTTTCATCCATGGTTAGTTGAATCTGTGGATGTGAAACCCTCTGATATGGAGGGCTGACTGTGTGTGTGTCTGCATGTATACATTTTTTCCTTGCAAAAAAGATAGCATACTAAAATGCTCTTCTACATGTTCTTTAACAAGAAATCTTAGACGCCATAGAGAGCTTCTTTATTCTTTTTCACAGCTATGTAGTATTTCATTAAATGGCTATCATAATTAATTTAGCCAGTCCCTTTTTGATGAACACTTGAATTGTTTCCACTCTTTTATTGTTACAGACAGTGTAGCAAAGAATAACCTTCTCATGATTGCGGGAATATCAGGAGGACACAAATGGAATTATCGGGCAAATGCATTTGGAAGTTTCATGAGTATTTGCTCCTCCCCTATGAAGCTAGTTCCCAGGAGGGTCCAGGGCATGTTCAGACTCAGCACTTGGGATTTCATTTCTCTAGAGGCTCCTATCTCTAGTCGAAGTGCTCAGCAGAGCTGAGGAAGTGTGGGCAGATCTGAGTCATGATGCAGTACCTTGGAGCACTCCAAGGTAGGAGCTGTGGTCCTTCCAGATTCCCTGTGTCTCTGCTAACCAGGGGTTGTGTGTCTGTGCTCTGTTCTCTTGTAACATGGTGCCCATTGGACCTGTGAGATCTGAGCTGTAGTTCCCATCTCTGGCTGCCAAGTGAGGTGACATGTTTGGGAGAGCTGCAGAAGCTGAGTGGCTCAGAGCCAGGGCTCAGGACTCAGGCAATTCGAGTTTGATTCCTGGGTCCATCTTTTCTTAATTCTGTGACCATGGGCAGGTGTTTAACCTCTTGAGAAGGTCTTAGCTTCTTTAGCTATAAAACGGGAAAGACAACCATAGAGTTATTGCGATGTTTGTAGAAGATAATGCAGTTGTAAAACACTTAGCACAGTGAATGGCACAAAGTAAGTGCCCAGGATATAAGTGAGCGATAAAGACTGTCTGCAAGAATTATGCTTCTCTGATTGGCTTTATACCTGGCCTTAGCACTCTCTTCATGCTCTTCATGCTTCAGACTGTGGTTAAATGATGCTTATGGGCCACCAGCAAGTTCCTAGCTTTTGTCACATTTACTCCACTGATCACCTCTCCTCAGTGACAGACTGGCCTAGGACAGTAATGGCATATCTCAAGTGGAGGCTTCGGGCTCCAGAGTTGGCAGCTCAAAATGAAATAAACTCATAGCCCCAAAGAATGATAAATTCATGAAAAAATGCCCCATTCCTTTTTGAAGTTGCTTTCAATTTGGCCAAACCAAGTGACATTCACACTGTGTCAGCACGGCACGGAGTGAAATTGAGAACAAAACTGTTTCTAGCACATCTGGCTGATTTAGACAGACAAGCCTCATAGATTGGTGTCCACGACAGATGATCTGGCTGAAGTTATGGTTCTGGGGGCCACAGGGTAGATACAGCCTTAACTGAGGACCCTCTTTCGAACCTCAGAATTTGGCAGCATGTTTGATATATAGTAGGTGCTCAAAACATATTTATTGAATGAATGAATGAGCAAACCAATGGAGAGAGACTCTGTTAGTGAGTAAGAAATACAAAATAAAAAAAAGGAGTAAATTCATGCTTTGGGGGAAGACCAGTTTCTGTTCTATGTTGGCTTTACTTCTCTTCATAAGCCATCATTTCCTCTGGCCAAGAGTTGGCTTTATCCAATAACCATGATTTATTGAGTGCTCACTGTGAGAAGGCCGAGTGTTAGGGGCTGGTGGGCACACAGGGGTCACCAATTCTCTATGTCATTTAATTTTAAATTAGAAAACATGTTAGCCTGGCAGGGACTGAGATGTCACAGGCTGTTTGACCCTATGACAATTGTGCTCCAGAATGCCAGCTGACTTTAGAAAATGCAGCTTTGAGTGTTTTCTGCCCATGACGATCCAGGTATGAAAATCATCACCAAATAGGCAAGAGAATGGGGCACAGGGGGGTCGACGGGTAACCCAGGCCTGAATCTGAGCTCAAATGTCCCACGGCTGCCAGACATCCCACATCCCTGGTGAGAAGGGAGACAGGAAGGGGGTCAATGAAGGGGGATTTCACGAGTCCCAGCAGCCTCTGCCCTGACCCTAAGCCCTAGCCCCACTTCCTGCTATTATGTTGTCAACAGTTAAACACAGCCCAGCTCCATCCTTTTGAAGGCAGAGACCCACTCTCCTTTGGAGGGAAAACATGTGTGTGTTCTCAGCTGCCAGCTGACTTCTGACCTTGGCCACTTAGGAGGGCTTGGTAAATTGTATGTGAGCACACTTATTATGGTGTGACCTTCTTGTAAACCTGGCCTGACATAAGCACACTGCCTTCATCTTCATAACTGTTATGCTTTCTGTTTAAATGCTACCAGTAAGGACATGTCCCCTTTTATTTTTATTGCTTATTTGTTTATTCTTGCTGTCCTATACCAGAAAGCACGCAAAACCAAATTTTCTGATTTATAAAAGCCCTGATTTAGGGTAAGGATGACTGCTTAAAGACAACTCCATGTTCCTCTAGTAATAGGGAAAGGAATGAGTGGAAAGTCTTCTGGGGAGAATGTCTTCTACCAGCACCCCTATGTCTCAGTTGCAAAGGAGAGTGAGCCCCCTTATTGAGAATGGGCAGTGCCAGCCATTACACTATATGATTTATCTGTAGTAGCTCAGTTCTAACAAAATCCTTCAAAAAAGATGCCATTTTCTCACTTTATAAATGGAGAAATCAAAGCTCAGAGATGCTTACTCATAAGAGACCACCCAGCTGCTGAGTGACAGGGAAGGGTTGGTTCTTTCGTGGGGTCTCCCATCCAAGGCAGAGACTGCAAACTGTTGGCCAGAGCTGGCTTTGCTTGGTATACACAATGTTTAAAGGCCACCCAGGTTAGGTTACTACATTTTATTTATTTATTTATTTTGAGACAGAGTCTTACTCTGTTGCCCAAGCTAGAGTGCCGTGGCGTCAGCCTAGCTCACAGCAACCTCAAACTCCTGGGCTCAGGCGATCCTCCTACCTCAGCCTCCCGAGTAGCTGGGACTACAGGTGCACCACCATGCCCGGCTAATTTTTTCTATATATTTTTAGTTGGCCAATTAGTTTCTTTCTATTTTTAGTAGAGACGGGGTCTCACTCTTGCTCAGGCTGGTTTCGAACTCCTGACCTTGAGCGACACGCCTCGGCCTCCTGGAGTGCTAGGATTATAGGCGTGAGCCACAGCGCCTAGCCTAGGTCACTACATTTTAAAGTCGGGAAATTTCACAAAAACATCAAGAGAAGCCTCAGGCTTCTCTTGAAGAATTTCTGGCCACAGTAGGCCTGCACACCTACAGGGTAACAGTTGGCTTACGAATCATGGCAAGGTGTGTGGTATGGGGTAGGGGTGATGGAGTAGATGGTAGGGGTGTGGGGTTGAAGACTGATGAGGCAGAAGACATGTTCTAGAATATTCAGCAGCCAGGTCCACAATTCCAAGCTTAATTGAAGGATGTTATGAAGTGTGAGCCATTTTGAGTTTGGACCACTCGGGGGTCACATGAAGGAGCTGCACTAGTTGATCTATGAATTTCCATCTCATTCTGAGCTTTTCCTAGATCTTGCCTCCCCTGGAAAACCGTATGCTTTCCTCCTTGTGACTGGGTTTGTCATACTTGCTACTGAAAAGTGACTTCACCATCAAGGTCACCGTTGAGTGGCAATCTTGGGTTGATATTGCTCAGCACTGATACAACTCCAGGGCTCTGTTTACAACTTCAGGGCTCTGTTTTCATGGTATTCCACGTGAACAGCACCTGCCGGGGTGGAGCACACCGTAGTCCTCAGGTGGCGTGAACCACTGTTCTTGGTGGGTGAGGCAGTAAGACAGTCTTTCCTCGGGGGGCTTAATGCCTGGGACGGTGATGGAGACTTGGAAAGGACATATGGATAACTAAGGAAATGTGGCAGCCACATCCATGGAGTGCTGGACTAGAATATGTGGAAAAGATGCACAGCAGAGACTGGTGTTTCGAATTTGGGTAGGATGAAATTGAAGGCTGTCACATGGCCTTCAACGGAAAGGTGTCACGAAAGAGGCCTGTGTGTATGAACTAATTCATGCTGAAGGGAAGCTGCCAGTCGGGCTGGGATCAGGAACAGGAATGAAGGGAAAGAGGAAAAAGACTTTTTCTAAGAATTTTTACTTCCATATTAAAAAAAAAATTCCAACGGAGCATTTCTTTAGACATGAAGACAATTATTCAAAAAAAAAAAAATTGGATTGTTGCCCATTTTTATTGCCCACAAGTGATTTTTAAAAATATACACACTAGGAAGATTTTTATTTTTTTATATGTATATATATATTTTTTTTCCTGTAATCACCACATTCCTTTTCCTCTAGCTCAAGTAAAAATCAACTTTTTTTTTTTTTTGAAAATCCACGTGTATTTTTAATTTCATGTGCAAAAGAGAGCTAAGTCAAGGACTCTATGAAGAAACAGGAAAGAAGAATTTTGCTTTTAGTCAATTCATTCGGGATCTCAGGGCCCTGTGGGCTCATTAAATCACATTATAAAATGAACAGCCTGCTTAGGTGGAGACTCTAGATGCCGAGACCCTGGGACACTTGTGCTTCTGGCGAATAAATGGACCTTACAAGCTTGCCAGATGTGTTTCTCCCGCAACATGGCAGTGAGAACTTTGCACAACCCACTCTCTAACTTCTTCTTTCTCATACTCCTAATTCTGCCATCTTCTGCTTGCTGTAAACGAATCAGCCCATCTTCTGATCCACATCCTAGGCCACAGAGCGCAGCTGTGGAGAGGATGATTAATCCTGAAGAAAACTTAGGTTCTGTAGTTATCAGTGCCCCGACCCATTCCCTCAGAATTTACCTCTGTAAGGCAAAGGCTGCTCCTGTGACATTTGTGAATCTCTGTCTGAGGGCTTTTTATCTGGCCCTGAACACATAGCCTAAATGCAAGGCAAGCCAGAAAATCAATGTTCTGGAAGCAACCCTTGAGTTGGTGGATAAATGCCCAGAGTCCTCACTCCTTAATCAGGGGAACTCTGAGATGCATGTCCTGCACCAGCTCCCAGAGTTCCCCACTGAGACTGAGCTCTAGTTGTCCCAGCAGTAGATTGTTTGATGACACTATGGCTGCCTTTCTTTTGCTGTTCCACTTGCCCACTCTACTAGCATTTCCCGGATCACCTTCCAGATCAACCGCATGCACTGAAATCCTTGCCTCGGCATCTGCTTTTAAGGGAACCCAAACCAAGACATCTGCTGAAAGGATAAAAAAAGGAAGCTCCAAAAAATAGAAATACCTTTCAATCCAGCAATAGCATTATTAGGCATCTATCCAAAAAAGCATAAGACATTCTATTATAAAGACATCTGCACCCGAATGTTTATGGCAGCACAATTCACTATTGCAAGGATGTGGAAACAACCCAAGTGCCCGTCAATTCATGAGTGTATTATTAAAATTTGGTGTATGTTTACAATGGGATATTACTCAATTCTAAGAAACGACAGTGAGCTAGCACCACTTATATTATCCTGGATTGAGCTTAAGCCCATTATTCAAAGTGAAGTGACACAAGATCAGAAAAATGGGCTCCACAGGTACTCGCCATCGAACTGGTACTGACCGATTAACACTATGGTGCTCAAATGGTGGTGGTGTTCACCAGGGATTCGGGGGTTGGGGGGTAGACCCACATCTGAGGGATGTGGTGAGCATTGTGGAGGGGAAGGGTATACCTCTAACCCTTGCTAGGGAGAGGCAAAGATATAAAATGCAACCAAAATTTTCGTACTTTCATATTTTCTTGAAATAAAATAAAAATGTGAAAAAAAAAAAAGGAAGCTCCAGAAGAAGCAGAAATTGATGGTCTTGATAGCTATGAAAGAGACTGAGGATGCAAAGTTACAGGGGCAAGGGCTGAACCTGCTAAGTTTGGGACTTTCTTAAACCCTTCTTTTTTCTCAACCACTTTGCTGAAAATGAGGCTTTCTGTGTTTTTTAGATTTTCAGAGGCCATATTGAAATTCTGACATGTGGATAGATAGCACCTAACAGAGGGCCCAGCACATAGTAGGTGCACAGAGACGTTGCTGAATTCAAGAGTTTGGTGCCCCAAGTCACACATATTTTCCAACTAACCCCCTCAGCCATTTCCACATGCGTCATTGCCACATTGGTTCTCCATTTCCTCCCTTCTTCCTAAAGTGTCTCGTTGATTTTTTTTTTTACCCCAGTGCAAGTGTGGATCTTTACACACTTTATATTGATCTTTTATGTATCTTTATATTGACCTTTTTCTTGTTGGATTTACTCGTATTTGCAGTCACTGAGGTCCTTTTGTTACTGATTCTGTCGCCTCACTCTTGCTGCTCTGCTCAGCTGCACAATCCTTCCCAGTTTCCCCTGGGACATCACCTCTGTCCTCGTGCAAGGCGCTGGTACAGTTCTCTGCCAGGCAGGGGTGACGCGCCGAGAACCTGGGCAGGAAATCACACAGCCTGTGCCACGACTTCCCTTTACCTTAGGAGGTGTTGGATAGCAACGAAACAGAGAACTGTTCAAGGTAGCTGAAGCGAAACAGAGTTTATTTTAAGCACTCTGAGCAATTTTGTGCAGTCCGATTTCACTCCGACATTTGGGTCCTCGTGGTTTCTTATCTCTGCTGTGACAACTGCTACGTTTGCCTTCCCCTGCTTATTTACTAAGGCTGCTCTCACGGAGTCCCCTCAGGCTTGAAGGCCATTTGGCCTTCTAGCTCAGCTTCCTGTGTTCACGTACCCTTTGGATCGGCCCATTTTGGTACAAGTACACATGCCTGTTCCAAACATCCATGGCTAAAAGCTAGCCAAAATAATATTGTGTATTGAGCTGCCCCTTCAAGAATATGAGTGGGATGGTTTCTTCATGTTGGAGGATAGAAGAAAAGAAAACAATTGCATGCATCTAGCATCTTCCAAAGACCAAAAATACCTCCATGGTTAAGAGGGCTTCATAGGGTGGATTGGAAGACATCAGCATTTCAAAGCCTTGTGATCTTCTGGGTAGGCCTGCTATATAGTTCCTACAGTCCATCAGATGTCTGTTGGGAGCTTACTTTTATTGGGAAGGCTTTTATTTATTCATTACTGGGGAAAACCAACAATTTCCTATGGTCCCATTCTGATTTTAATTAGAATATTAATCAGCTATACTCTGTACAATTCTGGCTAAAAATCCACAATGCAATATACTAAAATTCCTAGGAACAGAGCCAATTTAATTTGTATTAGATATTTTGCCCCAGGTTAGCATTAAGGACTTATTATTGCATGTCTTATGTAGCTATTATTATTATAAATGTGCATATTGTGCAAATTAAAATCATATTTCACTCAAGGAAAAACCTCTCTGCTTGCTTGAGTTCTAGTGACTGTGTCCTTATTCCTAAAGGAATTCAGTACTTGTGACACCTCTCATGGTGGATATAGCAAAGAACTGCTTCTGGGACGTTGAGCCACTTACTAACTTCCAGAAGGACATAGTTTACCCACTGTTTCAGTGGCTGCACTGAGGACACAGAAGAGTATCAGATGATGGCCTTGTGTCTTAGATCAAGGAGCTTTCAGCACCTGCAGCAATATATTGTGTTTCCCCAAAAATAAGACAGGGTCTTATATTTATTTTTCCTCAAGAAGACACCCTAGGGCTTATTTTCAGGTGATGTGTTAATTTTTTTTTAAAGCACAGTACAACAATCTACATTTATTCAAATATAGTTAAGTCATCTTCTTCTGGAACATCATCATAACTCTCCAAACCCTGAATTCCATCCTGAATTTCTTGCGACTCTATTTCCTTTAGAACCATTGGCCCCAGTCTCTCATGCCGAGCAATAGAGCTGTCATGGGGCAGATGAGAAGGGCTGCTTGTCTTCTTTACTGCTCCAGGACGAAATGCATGGGGTGTGCAGAAACGCTGCGTAGCCACGCCCATCACTAGATCTTAATTTTGGGGTAGGGCTTATATTGTGCAAATGCTTAGAAATCCTGGTAGGGCTTATTTTATGGGTAGGTCTTATTTTCAGGGAAACATGGTAATATATGATAATATTTGATGGGGAAGTACAGGATGCTGTGATATATTTGGTGGGGCTCCTTGCCATGTCTGGAAGTCAGAAAAGGCCTCTGGAGGACAGAATATGTAAACCAAGACCTGATAACTGAGTAGGAGTTAAAGGAAGGGAGGGTCGTACGTGGAAGGAATAAACAAGAGTTCAGCATGGCTGCCTTAGAGAGGGTGGGGTGGGGATTGGCAAGAGCAGGACTGGAGAGCTAGGGAGGGGCCAGGTAATGGAGATCTGGTAGCCTTGGTAAGGAATTTGAACTTTACCATGAGGAGCAGTGCGAAGCCAGTGAAAGTTTTAATAGAGGAATGAGGTGATGAGATTTGCATTTTAATAGGATCTTTCTGGCTAAGAAATGGAGCCTGGATGGGAAGAAATTAACAATGGAGGCAGAGACAATGGTGAGGAGAGCATTTTCATGATGCAGGCAAGAGCAGATGATGGTCTGGACTATGGGAGTGGCCATGGAAGGGAGAGAAGTGGATGGATGGAGAGATGTTTAGGAGGTGGAACTGATAGGTGGTGGTGATCAGTTAGATGAGGGGGTGTGGAGGAGGGATGGGCCAAGGGAAAATGCCAGGTTTGCTTGAAACATCTTGGTGGATGATGGTGCCATTCACTGAGATGAGAAATATGGGAAGAGAAACATTTTGGTGGGAGGAAAGGTGATGAGTTCCAATTTGGACATGATGAGTTTGAAGGTCTAGAAGACATGAAGATGGTGCTGTCTTGGAGGTGGTTGCATATATGCATCTGTCCTTTAGGAAAAGAGGCTTGGAGGGGGGGATAAAGACCGAAGAATTTCAACACAAAGAAGATCTTTGGAGCTACGGGTTCTGTTGGAATATGCTAGAAGAACATGGCACATGAGAAGAGAAGCCTCAGGATAGAGCCCTGAGAAACTTCCTGAGGTTGGAAGGAGAGGAATACGCAAAGGCTACTGAAAAGGGGTGATCAGAGTAGCTCTGGAGGGAAACCAGGAAGCACAGGTACAACCTAAGCTTAGGGAAACATGTAATGGAACTGAGGCCCAGCTGACAGCTTCGAGTGCTTCCCAGAGCTCAGGCAGGGGGGGGTCCCCAGAGAGGCTGAACTCAATCCTCCATGCCTATCTATGACCCCATAGTCTAGCTGCCAACGATTTGAGCCACCACTTGCTGCTGCATATTTATAGCCAGTTTCTGGTCCTGCTTATCTTTTTTGAGCTTAAAGATATTTTCATAATTAAAAGAATTGTATAAGTGTTTAGTGTACTGGATGAATTTCTACTTAAACTCTGTCATTTTGATTAGGAATCTTTATCCAGAACTATATAATCATTGTTTTTGTAAACTCACTGTTATCATCATCACGTAAATGTGTATTTATTTAGATGTTTCTTTAAAGCAGTGGTCTCAAGTGTGGTTCTTGGACCAGAATCATCAGGGTCACCTGATACGGTTGGCAGAATTCTAAGATACCCCAAAATTGCTGACTCCCTGGTGGACATGCCCTGTGTCATCCCCTTCCTTTGAATGTGAGTGGGACTTGTGAATATGATGGGATATCACTTCCATGATTATAAGAAGAAGGAATTTTGCAAATATAATTAAGATCCCTAATAAATTGGCTTTGAGTTGATCAAAAGGGAGATTATTTGAGCTGCACCCTTCCTAAAAGAACAAACTCAAAGCGTGAAAGAAATTTCATCTGCTGGCCTCAAGATAAAGAAAATCCTCATGTTGTTAGAGGCCTTTGGTGGGGCTGCATGGCAAGGACATGAAGGTGACCTCTATTCCCTGGTTAACAGCCAGCAGGAAATCAGAGCCCTATATCCTACACCGGGAGCTTAATTCTGTCAACAGCCCCACATGAACTTGGGAGAGGACCCTGGTTCCAGAATGGAACACAGTCCGGCTGCCACCTTGATTCCAGCCCAGTGAGAACCTGAGCAAAGGACCCGCTAACTTGTGCCTGGACTTCTCATCCACACCAATGTGAGACACTGATGTGAGTTTTTCAAGCTGCTAAATTTGTGGTAATCTATTACTCAGCAATAGAAAATGAATTCACCTTGGAACTTATTAGAAATGCAAATTTTGGGGCCCTTTCCCAAATCTGCTGAATCAGAAACTCTGGGGTGTGTGTGTGTGTGTGGGGGGGGAGTGTCTAGAAACGAACCTTCCAGATGATTCTGACTCTCACTAAAGTTCAAGAGTCCCTGTTCACAGGTTCTTCTAAAAGTACTGGATTTGGTTTCCAGGGTACAAATCTTATGTTGATGTCATGGCAATAATTAATAATGAAGCACAATGATCATTTGTGGAGCGCCTTACATATGAAGCCCTTTCAAGCACATTATCTTGTCATGGTTCTGTTTTACAGGTAAGAAAGCTGAGGCTGAGTAGAACTCCATGGTATACATATACCACATTTTATTAATCCATTCACGTATTGCTGGGCACTGGGGTTGTTTCCACATCTTTGCAATTGTGAATTGTACTGCTATAAACACTCTAGTGCAGATGTCTTTTTTATAGAATGTCTTTTTTTTCCCTTTGGGTAGACGCCCAGCATAATGGGATTGCTGGATCAAATACTACCCAGCCACAAAAAACAATGGTGATCTAGCACCACTTGTATTATCCTGGATAGAGCTGGAGCCCATTCTACTAAGGGAAGTATCCCTAGAATGGAAAAACAAGCACCACGTGTAAATTGGTTTCAACTGATCAACATTTATGTGCACATATAGTAGTAACATTTATCAGGTGTCGGGCAGGTGAGAGGGGGAGGAAGGGATGGGTATATTCATACCTAATGGGTGTGGTGTGCACTGTCTGGAAGATGGACATGCTTGAAGCTCTGACTCAGGTGGGGCAAAGGCAATATATATAACCTTAACATTTGTACCCCCATAATACGCTGAAATTAAAAAAAAAAAAGAAAGAAAGCTGAGGCAGAGCTGGGATTGGATTCAAATTTTGGACTTGCTGAAGCTGGTATTGGAATAAAATCTTGTGTGAGGCAACACAGCCCCTATTAGGCATCTGTTGGCTTTTGGAACATTTTATAATGTAGCAGTGAAAAAAATGGATTCATGAAGTATAAGAAACTTGCTCTGGATTCCTGTGGCCCTTGGAGATCACCCAACTTTTCTTGTTGGGTTCACCATATAGCAGAAATGAGCTGGACCGGGAACTGCATTCACTTCCCACTCACAGACACTCATTAGTTATTCCCCTCCACCCTGATGATGGGCGTCTGTCTGGTTGTGAGACAAAGCCATGGTTCCTGAGCTGGGAGCTGTGGCTGGGAGCAAGGTGGAGTCATGAAAGCCTGGGAGCCTGCTGGGTGAGAGACCAAAGTCCAGGCTGCTCTTACCTTCAGTTACCCCTCTTCACAATGTGCCCAGCAAGATGTTTGCAGAGGTAAACACTCTGGTGGAAGTCAGGCTGTCCTTTGATTAACGTACCGTGTTTCTCTGAAAATAAGACCTACCCATAAAATAAGCCCTAGCAGAATTTCTAAGCATTTGCGCAATATAAGCCCTACCCCAAAAATAAGACCTAGTGATGGGCGTGGCTACGCAGCATATCTGCACAACCCATGCATTTCATCTCAGAGAGGTAAAGAAGACGGGCAGCCCTTCTCATCTGCTCCATGAGAGCTCTATTGCTCCACATGAGAGATTGGGGCTGATGGTTCTAAAGGAAATAGAGTTGCAAGAAATTCAGGAATTTCTTGGAATTCCTGAAATTTGGAATCTGGGGGTTTGGAGAGTTATGATGATGTTCCAGAAGAAGACGACTTAACTATGTTTGAATAAATGTAGATTGTTGTACTGTACTTAAAAAAAATAACACATCCCCTGAAAAATAAGCCCTAGGGTGTCTTCTTGAGGAAAAATAAATATAAGACCCTGTCTTATTTTTGGGGAAACACAGTATTAATGATAAAATGATCACTCTGTGAACTCCAGTGGTTTCTGGGAGGCTCAACCCAACTGCACTTGTGATACAGTAACCCTGACATTCACACTCACACAGATACACATGGCCACCCTATGGGTTAAACATGCAGCCTAAGGGCTGCATGTTTAACCATTCGGCCTGTGAATTTGTGTCCATTGATTAGAGATCACTGGACTGAGAGCTTTGCCTGGCTCTGTCAGTTCCTTTGTGGCAACCCTCTATTATCCCACACATCCAAATCACTGAATGTAATTATTCTTATTAAGTCAAATTATTTTGGCAAACTAACAAAGAAGTCATCAGAAAAGAGAGAGAGGGAGAGAGAGGCTGGGAAGAGGTGTAGGGCACAAAGACAGTGAGGAAAAACCAACTGAGCTCAGGGCCACAAGTACTGCCTTTGGCGGGGAAGTGGTCACGTGGTCTCACGGTGAGTTAGCATTACAGGAAGCTGAGGATTTTCATAGGAGTGGGGTTTCGCAGGAACACAGGATGGAATATAAAACATATCAAAAAGGGGTGGGGACTCTTGTTCCAGGCAGTAGGACACCAGTACCCTGAACAGCCTTCCTTACTAAACATCTTGAACGTAGGAGAAAGGGTTCAGAGCATGTATTGATGTGCATTGTTGAGCTGGCCCAGAAAGCCGGGTTCTTCAAAGGCCAATGCAGCACTGAAGTAGGAACCAAAAGGGGTTCAGCAAACACCAAAACTGGTGTTCACTCAGGATTTTTCCCCGCGAACACACAGACCCTGATGGTCACAGGGGCACAGTGACCGGCTGACAGGGCCGGGGCCCCTCCTGGGGGGTGGCTGTCTCGTATAAGGCCTCAACATAACGCTGGGACCACAAAAGTCTGCAAACCTTGACCTAAACATCATACCTTATCTAAAAACTAATTCAGGGATCGCAGGCCTAAATGTAAAACACAAAACTATAAAACCCCTAGAAGTTAGTATAGGAAATAAGCTAGATGATTTGGGGTTTTACAATGACTTTTTATTAATCAATACAACACCAAGGGCAATGATCCATGAAAGAAAGAATTGACAAGCTGGACATCATGAAAAAAAAGTCTGTTCTGCTTAACACACTGTCAATGTAATAAAAACACAAGCCACAAACTAGGAGAATATATTTGCAGAAGATATATCTGATAATTAACTGTTATCCAAAATACACAAAGAATTCTTAAAATGCAACAATAAGAAAACAACCTGATTTAAAAATGGCCACAGACCTTAACAGACAATTCACCAAAGAAGATATATAGATGACAAATAAACATGTGAAAAGGTGGTCCACGTCATATGTCATCAGAGAAAAGCAAATTAAATAAAAAATGAGTTACCACTACACACATGTTAGAATGGCCAAAATCCAAAATACTGAAAACACCAAATGCAGGTGAGGATGTGGAGGAAAAATCAGGACTCCTAATAATTGCTGCTGGGAATACAAAATGGTATAGCCACTTTGGAAGACCGTTTGGCAGTTTCTCACAAAACTAAAAATTCTCTTACCATATGATCCAGCAATTGTACTTCTTGGTATTTACCTAAAGAAGTTGAAAACTTATGTCCACACAAAAACCTGCACATGGATGTTTATTAAAGCTTTATTCATTATTGCCGAAACTTAGAAGCAACCAAGGTGTCCTTCATTGGTGAATGGATAAGTAAACTGTAGTACATCCAGACAGTGGAATATTATTCAGTACTAAGAAGAAATGAGTTATCCAGCCATGAAGAGACATGGAGGAAACAAATGCATATCACTGAGAGAAAGAGGCCAATCTGAAAAGGCTACAACATATGGTATGATTCCAGCTATATGACATTCTGGAAAAGGCAAAACCATGGAGATAGTAAAGAGATCTGTGGTTGCCAGGAGTTAGCAGGGATGGAGGGATGAATAGGTAGAGCACAGAGGATTTTTAAGGCAGTGAAACTATTCTGTATGATACTATAATGGTGGATACATGTCATTATATATTTATCCAACCCTGTAGATTGCACAACACCAAGAATAAGCCCTAATGTAAACTGAGGACTTTGGTATGAAAATGATGTGTCAATGCAGGTCCATCAATTGTAACAAATGTACGACTCTGGTGGAAGATGTTGATAATAGGGGAGCCTATGTATTTGTGGGGATAGGGGAATCTCTGCACTTTTCATTCAATTTTGCTGTGAACCTGAAACTACTCAAAAAAAAGTCTATTAATAAGTGCCAGTTTTAAATCATTTCGGGGGTGAGTTATTTCAAAATTAAACTTCCTATGTTATTTTAAGACATATCAGAGAATACAGAAAGAAGAAATGCATCTACATTCTTCTAAAGACACTGACATAGTGCTGATACCAGAGCATATATCAGAACTTGCATGTGCTTTTGTAGGGGCAGGGAGTATGGGAGAAATCTCTGTATCTTCCACTCAATTTTGCTGTGAGCCTAAAACTTCTCTAAAAATAAAGTCCATTAAAAAGTATGTCAAAATGGTCATAGATTTAGATACAAAACATGAAACTATAAAACTTTTAGAAGAAAACATAGGGGAAAGTATTTGGGACCGATAACTTGGTGAATAATTCTTAAACACAATACCTAAAATATGGTCTATAAAAGAAAAATTAGATAAATTGCACTTGGTCAAAATTTTAACTTCTGCTCTGTGAAAGACCTTGTTAAGAAGATGAAAAGATAGCAATACGGAGAAAATATTTCCAAACTACATAAGACTCATATAAAATATATAAAGAACTCTCAAAACTCAACAGTAAAATCACAAACAATTCGATTAGAAAATGGGCAAAAGACACGAAGAGACATTTCTCTGGGAAAGATATACAGATGGCAAATAAGCACATGAAAAGATATTCGATGCCACTAGTCATTAGGGAAATGCAAATTAAGACCACGATGAGATATCATTATAGGACTATTAGAACAGCTAAAATAAAAAATAGTGACTATCCCAAACACTGGCAAAGAAAGGATGCAAAGAAACTCATAAATTGCTGATGGGAATGTAAAATGGTACAGCCACTCTGGAAAACAGCTTGGCAGTTTCTTAAAAACTAAACATACACTTACAGAAGTACCCAGCAATCACATTCGTGGGCATTGACCCCAGAGGAATGAGACTTATGTGTCCATACAAAAACCAGAACATGAATGTTCACTGCAGCTTTATTTGTAATAGCCAAAACCAGGAAACAGCCAAAATATCCTTTAACGTGTGAATGGCTTAACAAACGGTGGTACAACCATGCCAGGAAATACTAACCATCAATAAAAAGGAACAAACTATTGACACACATAACTTGGATGCATTTCCAGAGCGTTATGCTGAGTGGGAAAAGTCAATCTCAAAAGGTCACATATCGTACGATTCCATTTATACAGCATCCTTGAGATGACAAAATTACAGAGATGGAGAACAGATTAGTGGTTGCCAGGGGTTGGGGATGCTGAGTGGGAGGAGGTAGGTATGAGATTATGAAGGGTTAGCGTGAGGGAGATTTCTGTGGCGATGAAATAGTCCTGTATGCTGATTGTGACGGTGGTTACAAAAATTCATACACCTGATAAAATGACATAGAACTATATATACATGCATTGTACCAATGTCAGTTTCCTGGCTTGATGTCGCACTGTAGTTATGTAGCAACTAACCACTAGGAGAAATTGGGTGAAGGGTTCCTAAGACATCTCTGCATTATTTTTGCAACTTCCTGTGGATCTATAATTACTTCAAAATAAAAAAGTTAAAAAAAAAGTTAAGAAGTAAAATACTATACTTTATGAGTTTACATTGATACTATCAACTCAAATTTAGGATTACAGAGTAAATCTCACTGATCTGACAACTGGATCTCCTTTCCCCCATACCAAACAACCTGATTCTCAATGACACTGTCCTAAATACTCATTTTCTTTCCTTCTTTCTTTCTCTTTTTTTCTCTCTCTCCCTCTCCCTTCCCACTTCCTCCATCCTCTTTCGGTTACAATATATATCTGATAGACTAACAGTAATAATACCAATACCCTCACCAACAAGGTGATTACTGAACACAATTGAAAAATTATTTTGCAATTTCTTTCTGACTTTAAGAAATATACTGCTAGGGGTGTACAGATAATTTAAAATCAATTAGAATAGTTTCTCTTTGGGGGTCATGTTACCGATGGTTATACATCTACATTCATCTGTTTAATTTTGCTTTTGATTTTAAGAATAGCTTTTTCAAAATTTAGTTTTGTTTTATAATTATGTAAATTTTCACATGACTTGAATTCAGATCCTCAAAACTGGATATATTCAGAGAAGCCTAAACTTTATCCCTTTTCTCTCCATGTTCCATTTAAAAATATGCATATCATAAAGATATGTATGTCTTTATATCTACCACATTTTAGGAACTATGAAAACTTTACTACAGTGAAATTGTCACATAAACATTTAACCTGGCAACCACTTCCTTACACTCTCTAGAACTATTCCTCGTTGACAGGTGCACAACACTCCACTATGTGGATATACCATATTTTATTCAATACTTTTTCTATTGACAGGCATTTATATTGTTTCCAGGTTTCTGCAGCTATAAATAGGCTGCAGCTAATAGTTATTTGCACATATCTTTTCTTATTTTGCCAGTGTACTTTTGGAATAGATTCCTAGAAGTGGGATTGCTGGATCGAAGAATAATTTTTATAGATATATGGATCACTGTTGATTTGTTAAAAAAGAAAAACACCACAGTGGAATGCAGAATATCAATTCTGTGAGGATGACCATGAATTTTGACCCGCTCTGTTCTACCCTATGTTGTGGACCACAGGGATGGTCACTGTGGAGGTTTGGAAGGAGAGCGCCTCTGCCTGACCCCCAGCCCCTGGATGGCCTTTGGACACCGAGCTACATGAGCAATGCAAGTGAATCCCTGTGGTGCTGCCAAGCAAGACCCCAAGTCATCCCTGGGAGCTGCTCTGCTTCCCAACGTCCCTGGGAGGTCCCAGCCCCGCCTCTGGTGCAGCCCTTTGTGTATCTCTCATGTCACATCTCCTATGTGTCCCAGGCATCGTGCTCATTCAATCTACCCACGCTAGGACGTGAATGCTTAGGAAAGGTAACGTAAAAAAGCAAAGGCTACTGTTTTTAATTATTATTATTGTTAAAGCACCATTTGATGTTTGAAGCTGTTAACAAGGAATGCTTTGATGGCGGCATAAAGAGAAACCTGGTCTGTCCACTCCCAAGGCTGTTCTCTCAAGCAATTAAACTAAGCAAGAGAGTTAGAGGTTGTGGAAGAAACCCTGGTGTCGAGGGCAAAACATGAGGGGCTCTGGGAAAGTTGTCCAGCCTCTCTTGGCCTCAGATTCCTTATCTGCAAAATGAGAATTCGGGGCCAACTCCAAATTCTGTAATAGGATTTAGCAGCGTTGGAATAGACTATGAGAATGAGGTGGGCCAAGGTGGGTGAGAGGCATGTGTATTAAACATTCTGTACAAAAATGAGGGCTACAGAAAGCGAAGGTTTGCTGCTGTCAGAAAAATGCTTAAATTAAGCACTGCTTTCACTTTTACTTATTTTCTTCTCCAGTGCTTTGTAATCCTCTTCAGCCAATTTAGAAAATGCCCCTCTATGCTCCGGGGAGGATTATGTTTCAATAGGAGCAACATTTGATTATCTGGAGGAGCTTAGCAGGGACCAGTGGCCACCACCGGTGACAGTGACTAATGAACGAGCCCCGCCGACAGCATGTGACCGCGGACGGGTATTGTGTAGCTGCGCGTCCATCCTTAGTTAAATCGAAGGGTCCAATTTGGTCTGCTGAACAAACATATTTGTGGAGGCTTATTGAACACAAAATTAATTTAGGAGACATTAATCTAAAGAGAACTCGACTGACAGCAACAGCGGTGGTGTTTAATGGAAGACAGAGTAAAACAAAATGAGCCAGGTCCGTGACAGCCCTTCCTTTTGTTGAGAAAATATGAGTATCCCCAGGGCTTTAATTGACTCTAATCCTTTCTCTTGAACAATTTGGGCTCCCAATAGACAAAGCGAGCAAAAGAGAATCCGTCACGTTGGCCTTGGGATGAGATGCCGTCTGCCCAAAAGCACACTTCCTCTTCCTACTTTTGCTCTCTTGCATGTATGTTTGGCTTGGGGTTGATTTACATTAGTCTATAGGGAGCTTGTTAGAAATGCAGATTCTCTGCCCCTGCCCCTGCCCATGCCCCTGCCCTTGCCCCGGACCTGCTGAATTAGGATCTGCATTTTAACCAGATCCCCCGAATGCTTTGTAAGCACAATAGAATTTGAGAAGCTCAGTTTCCTAAAGTACCCTGCTTGAGGAAAACTTAGAACAATCTAACCTCGGATAGTGCAGAAAACTAAGAACTGTCCGGTAATTTCCTACTGTTAATTATATGAGTAATTGAAGACTGGTGCAGAAGACTTGAAAAAAAAAATAGAGAATTGCAAAGAAAAAAATAATCATCTGTAATCTTGTGAACCCAAGGTAACTGTGATTAACATTGTAGGGTGTGTCCTTCCTATCTTTGTTCTATGCATGCATGTGTATTATCTTTCAATACACAAGGTAATCCCTCATTTATTCAATCATTCAACAAATACTTACTGAGCACCTAGTGGATACCGAGTGCTGGGGATACAATAATGAATAAGACTGATAAGTTTCTTGGGAAAACCAACATGTAACCATGTGAAATATACCCAGTACCATACTATGGATGGGACCCTCTTGTCTCCCCTTGCCCAATCTCTGCTTTCTTGACCCCTGTGTCCTTGTATCTGACTCCCAGTTCCAGAGAGACAGTAATGGTCTCCCCCAATAAGCCCTTAATGATTTCCCCTCATTCACTTTCCCTCTAATTTCCCCTTCTTCAGGGTCTTGTTAACTATCAGATTAGCTAACATTTACTGAATGCGTACAAAGTGCCAGGCACTGTGCTAAGCGCTTTGCATGTATTCTCTCTAATCCTTGCACCAATCCTATCAGGTACTGTGATTATCATCCCCACTTTACAGTTTAAGGAGCTGTCTGAGGTCAGCCAGATAGAAACTGGCAGTCAATGTCCAGGGCTGGCATTGAGCTGATACACCGATTCATGCTAGTGTTAATAATAAGTAACATGCGTCTCATTCTGGGCATTTAATAGGCAACTGCCAGAGACCAAACAATTTACCTTAGCCCAAAAGAATAAATCCCTAATGCTTATATTTTCAGAAAAGAGGATGATCCAGTGAGGTGAAAGGGTGTTAGAAGAGAATCTTCCATGTATACCTTATTTCAAAACATTTAATTCTTTAGTGATCTTTTTTCTTTGTTTTGGCTAAATGGGGAAACAAACACCAAAAAGAACAAAAGACATGCTATAAAAAAGACACCTGCACTCAAATGTTTATAGCAGCACAATTCATAATCGCAAAGATGTGGAAACAACCCAAGTGCCCATCAATACATGAGTGGATTAATAAAATGTGGTATATATATATATATATATATATATATATATATATATACACACACACCATGGAGTACTATTCAGCTATAAGAAACAATGGTGATATAGCACCTCTTGTATTTTTCTGGTTAGAGCTGGAACCCATTCTGCTAAGTCAAGTATCCCAAGAATGGAAAAATAAGCAGCACATGTACTCACCAGCAAATTGGTTTCACTGATCAACACCAAAGTGGACATTTAGGAATAACATTTATCAGGTGTCGGGCAGGTGGGAGGGGTGGGGTAGGGGATGGGTATATACATATGTAATGAGTGTGATGCGCACCAACTGGGGGATGGACACGCATGAAGCTCTGACTTGAGGGGGGAGGGGGAACAAGGGCAATATACGCTACCTTTGCATATTGCATTTGTACCCCCATAATCTGCTGAACTAAAAAATTAATTAATTAATTTAAAAAGAAGCTCTTTTAGATATTTGACCTCCCACAACATTGTCTATTCCCAGCCAGGCAAATGTTGACCCCGAAGCCTCCTGCTCATCCTTCAAGACTCAGCCCAACGACTTCCCACTCCTTAAAGTCTTTCCTGCATTACCCAGACTGAGCTGATTCTTCTCTCCCTGTTGTGACATACTCTTATCACTTCCCGGTTCTAGGGCCCTGAGAAACTGACATGGTTTCTCCAGGCAGCAGTCCCCTTATCTGAAAGATGGGGATAATCACAGGGTCTGTGTGATAGGACCAGCCGCAGGAGACGTGCTGGCTTCCATGGCCAGCTTGTGGAAAACTAGCGTTCTTCTCTGAGTGCAGCTTTTTTTTTTTTTTATCTTATTTGCATGCATCTTATCTTTCCTGTTTGACTGTGTTTTAGAGAGCCAGGACTGCATCTTACTCATTTTTATGTCTCCAGGAACTAGTATAGACCAGAATTGGTGTTTGGTGTATGGAAGTACTAAAATAGTAGAAAAAGCAAATGAAACAGTACTTACGTTAGGCAAGAAATTAAGACAAGGATGCATTTTATGGCTACGCCTCATGCTCTGGGACATAGAGATAGAACAGGACACTGTTTCTAGAAGGTGTGAGTAAATGTTCTGCATACTTCCAAAGGTTTGATAAAAAAAATCCTGTTTGGGTAAATGTCCAGTGATCTTGCGTCTCCCTTTATATTTGTGGTTATAGTGAGAGGTTTGGTATCTTCTTTAGTATCAGTCTTTGTAGTTATAGGTTTAAGTAGAATTTGTCCTTAGTTTATGGAAGACTTAAGCTGATCAGTGAATTAAAAAATACTGGAAAAGAAGTAAAAGATCCAGTACTAGCTGATATTAGAAGAAAAGAGCTGTAGAGCAATTTGAAATATTACTAAGATGATGGAAAAATTGTGTTTGCATGCATGCACAAAGAATAGTTTTATACATCCCAAATTCCATTCATATTGATTTGGGTATAGATTCCTCTTAACTCCTACCACAGACAAAGTGGTAGTCTGGGGTACTTAGTAGTCTGGTGCTTTAGGTTTGATATAAGGGATTTAAATCAGTTATAAAGAAGGGTCTTTGGAGAGCATCTTGAACTGTTGCTTTCTTCCTAGGTTATAGAGAAAGGGCTAGTGGTAGCCTCTACTTGAATTTATTTTTTTGATATATAAGAGGTTTTTTGCTATTAAAAAAATCCTGGTTAATACATTTCTTGGGGACTTTTAATGCAGTTAAAATACGGAACAGAATACAGCTGCAAATTGATTCCACAAATGTCCTAGGTTATCACTAGTGATGGAAGACCACTATTGGCAAAGCAAAGACTAACAATGGCATAGGAGAAGTTTAGGCCCTTTAAGATTAAGTAATAGAAATACTTACTATAATTATAATAATATTAAAATTTTCTAAAACACTCAATAACAATTCTCCCCCAGCTTCTAGTTGAGCTGTCTAGCCTCCTCTGACTGATAGCAGAGCTAGAAATGAAGAACTCTCCTTCCAGATGGCCACTCTGACTTAGCAGCTGCAGTCTCTGAAGGTTGGGGTGATGCCCATTGCCCCAACTTCTGTTTAAGAGGGAAGAGTTCTTGGCTTGCAGCTAAGCTGCATGCTTAAGCTTTGTTTCTTTTTAATTTGTTTTTTAATCTCAGCACAGTTTTTCCTTTGTTGGCCACAACTCTGAATGACCAAGGGGACCTGAAGGATGTTCAGTGTTTGCCACCTGGGCCAGATCCACCATGGCTACCTCACTTTTTAGCCAGTGGAGTCAAGGTCCTCCCCAGTGCTGTCAGCCCCTGTCTAGTGTTCCTGGACCTCCCAAAGGGGAGAAGGAGGGAGCCTCAGGCCAAGTCAACTGCAGAAAATGCATGGGCCCCTGATCATTGCCCTGTCAGAGGGCTGTCATCCTGGGTCTTGTGCTTGGACTTTTGATAAAGTAGGAGAGCAAAACTCATTCCATCATTCATTCATGCATTGATGCAGTAAGCACCGAGTTCCTACTTTGCTGTCGACTTTGATGTCACTGCTAGAGATACAAGTGTGCAAGAAGATTCAGTCCCTTCTGAGAAGGAGCAAAAGGTCAAAGCGTGAAAAACAGACACGTAAAAAAGTATCTGTGGCATAGCGTGTTACAATGATAAAGGCATGTAACAGGGGAGCAGGGGAGCGCCCCAGTCCTGCTCCATGAATGAGAAGATGCCACAGGCAAGTGGCCATTCTCACAGTCAGCTCGCGTCCTCTCTGGGATTTGTCTCCTGTTCTGTTCTAGTCTGAGGAAGTAACTCCTTTATCCATTTGTCTATCAGTCATTTATCTTCTTACTCCTTCTTTCAACAAATATTAAATACCTACTAAGTGCCAGGCAGCTTCAACAGGCTTCAAGAATGTAAATATTAGTTTTTGCTCTCAGAGATTCCGTAAGTTGAGAAGCAGAAAGATCCTTAGAGTCTGGTGACAAATGCACTGTTAGGGCTGTGTACACATGAGAGGGCCTGGTGGTATAATCTTTAAAGACTTCATGGAAAGAGATTAATCGATCTGCTGGGGCTGTTGGGTGAAGTTGAGAACTCCAGACTTGCCCCATTTGCTTAATGGCGACTCACTGGGTGGTTGCAGGTAGGCAGGCAGGGCAATATGAACCACTTTCAGTTGAATAACTTACCTAACATCCTCTGGTGCAGCACGTGTGGTCAGAGATAGAATTTCAAAATTGGCATTTTCTAAAAATGGTGTGATACAGTGATAAAATGTTTTATAGTTAGCAGAACCCATGCACGTGTCAGGTATTTTTATCTGTAATTATCTTGCATTGGTTAAGGAAAGATTAGCTTTTGTCATGACGTGCCAGCATTATAGACATGACTCACCAAGGATAACCTCTTGGAAGGGGTATACCTGGTCTCTACCTTGTGAGGTCAATGAGGGACTGGGTTAGGAACAGGCCTCTAAGTGATTGCAGGAATGAGCTTTGGAGACGTCCCAACCGGGCTTTTATTCCCAGACCTACCACTTGAGCAAGTTTCTTTAACTTTTCAGTCTCCAGTTTCTTTGTTTGTTAAGTAGAAAATATAATAACACTTACCTCCATAGGTTTGTATTTGAAAATTAAATAAAATAATATAGCTTACATTGGGTTTTCTAGGTAGCATTTGAAGATTTAAGAGAAAGTTCTTGATTAGGAAGCAAACTTAAGGATTTTGTTTTTATATAAGAAGAAAGGTAATTATATACATTAATTTTTCTCAATGACACACTGATTTGAAAGTCCACCCTTAAAATTCACAGCCCTCTATTTTGTTCCGTTAGTTAGTCTACCCATTCCTTCATCATTGTTTAATAACTCTAGATCAAAGAACATTTAACATTTGATAGAGCAAATCCTCTTCAAGTCTCCTTTTCTGAATATTCTGGTTCTTCTTACACATTTCTTTTCCCAGGTCAACTTTAGAATCATTTTGTCAAGTTTCTAAAAAATTTGTCTCGGAATTTTGATTGACAGCGGTTCAATTTACAGATTTAGGAAAAAGTGACATCTTTTACTCTTCCTGTTTGAGAACATGGCATTCCCCTCCATATAGTCCTATGTTCCTTTAGATTACTTAGCACACAATTTTATAGTTTTTGTCTTACAGATCATGTACATATTTGTTGGATTTTCCTTATATAATTAATATCATATATTAATGTGAGTAGGATCTGGTTTTGTATTGCATTTTCTAAGTGAATTGGAATTTTATTCTTGGTATGTAAGAAACCTACTGATTTTCTTCATTTGTTTTGTAATTGATCACTTTATTCAATTTGATTATTATTTCCAATAGTTTTTCAGTTGGTTGTCTTTAGTTTTTGAGGAATGCAATGACAATATCTGCAAATAATGGTAAAATTGCCTTCTCATTTAGAATATTAATGCTACTTATTTTACTTTTTAGTTATTTTATTGTTTAGCCTGTTTATATTGTTTGGAACTTTAACCAATGCTATGTGTTATCATTAAGAAAGTCATAAGTTATTGACTTTGTATATGTATATATTATTAATTTTATTGAATTAAAAATGAGATTGTTATGCTTTTTGGAGCTCTCTTAAGAAGACTACATAGTTTCCTCCTTTTATTAATTAATGTGAAGAAATATATTACTAGATTTCTTGATTTTAAATTAATTAAAAAGATACTCTTAGATTCTATCACTATTACTATATTTAGACTTTTCATGGATATTTACCAAAATTGGAGTATTTAAAAAAATATCCTGGATGAGTTCTGATAGCAGCACTATGTCAGCGTGTCCTTAAAAGAGTGAAGATGTTTTCCTCTTTTCCTTATTGTCTGATATATCCTAAATAGCATTTTGATTTGGAAAGAACTCACCCCTGAAACAATTTAACACTGGCACTGTTTTGAGTGGTAGTTTCTTTCTGACAATTTCCTCAATTTTGATCTGTGCAGATAGGAGAAAATGAATCATTTTCAGCTTGTCTTATCAAAGGGAGTTGTCAATTATCACTTGAGCCATTAACTGAACCCTAGAATTGGCTTTTCTGGGAAGCTATTTCCTTTTCTTATGAGAGGACGTCCAGGGGCATCTCCAGCCAGGCTAGCTGCCTCTCGGGTCTTGGGGACTGACTCCAGGAGCCTGGCCATTTTATCCCTTCAGACAAGATGTCCTTGAGAAGAGAAAGCAAAGGGCTGGATCCCTAAACCCCATCCCTACTTTGCTCTCCCTGCTCACTCCCCTAGGAACCCTGTCCAAAAGGCAGCTCCACCTATTCAATTTCCCAAGCCAAGAACCCAAGCTTTGTCCTGAACTTTTCCTTCTTCCTCACCTGTCCTGTTCGATTTGTTGACAAAGGCTGTGATGCTATTTCTCAATATCTCTCAAATCCATTTCTTTCTCTCTCTACCAATCACCACTGCCTTAGTTCAGGTCCTTCCATCTGGGCACCTCATGATCCCATCAGCCTTGTCATTTGTCTCTGACTCTGGTCTTATTCCCAGGTGAGCTCCCACTGCCAAGTCTCCCTCTTCTCTTCTACTAGAATAATCTTTTGAAAGATGATTTTTTTTTTTTTTTTGAGACAGAGTCTCACTCTGTTTCCTTGGCTAGAGTCAGTGCCGTGACGCCAGCTATTTTTTTCTATTTATTTTTAGTTGGCCAATTAATTTCTTTCTATTTATAGTAGAGACGGGGTCTCGCTCTTGCTCAGCCTGGTTTTGAACTCCTGACCTTGAGCAATCCGCCCACCTTGGCCTCCCAGAGTGCTAGGATTACAGGCGTGAGCCACCACGCCCCACTGGTTTTGATATTTATCAAAGTACTATATACAGTTAAAAATGTCAAACACAAGTCTACAGTCACTGGGGTGCATTTCTTTTTTAAATTAAAAATAAAAGCTTTGAAAACTTTTTTTTTTGTTGTTTTTTTTGTTTTTTGTTTTTTGTTTTTTTTTGCTACTTTGGGCACCAAAGCTCATACTGGTGTCAAAATCTGACCTAAATTTAGTCTCATTGCAAAAATATTGTGTTGATTATGGCGTGCTTCTCCATACTCTGATGGAAGGAAGTACCATAACCACGTACATGATACTGCTTTTTAAAAATCACAAAATATCTGAATTCTAAAATACAACTGGCTCTATGAGTTTAAGATTGTGGATTGTGGGACTGTAGTGTGAACCCTCAGCCGCCATCTGTCTCCCCAGAGATAACTCTTTAAATTCTATTAGCTTTTAAAAATTATATTTATTTATTTAAAATAATGTGCTTAGCTTTACATTTCTTGATTTATCAATTTTGGACATTTTAGCATATTGACTTTGTATTATAATTTATGAAGATGTGACTGTCTTATACTTTCCCAACTGCATTAGTCGGCTAGGTCTGCCGTAACAAAGTACCACAGACTGGGTGGCTTAATCCTTAAATGACAGAAATTTATTTTCTCAAAGTTCTGAAGTCTGGAGACCCAAGATCAAGGTGTCAGTGGGGTTGGTTTCATTCTGAGGCCTCTCTCCTTGGCTTGTAGATGGACATCTTCTTCTGAGTCTTCACATGGGCTTCCCCTATGTGAGTCTGTGTCCTATTCTCCTCTTTGTACAAGGGCACCAGTCATTGGATAGGACCTACCCTCATGACTTCATGTAACCTTAATTACTTCTTTAAAAACTGTATCTGCAAATGCAGTCACACTCTGAGGTACGAGGGGTTAGGACTTCAATGTATGGATTTTGGACATAATTCAATCCACAACACCAAATATACCTCTCCCTATTCGGTCTATATGTCACGCTTGTCTGCTTTATTCAATAGTCAAGGTTTACATGATTAGGGTTGTGAAATAATTGTTTATTGCAGAGTATAGTAGGGTATTATAATTATATTTCCATTCTTATTTTTTCCCAGAGTTAATATTGTCCCATTTTCCATTTGCTAACTTTTCTGTATACCTATCCTTAACGTTTTTCTCAAATACTTCATCGTATCTGTCAGTGTATGAACAGGATTTTCCAGATAGTGGAATGCATAAGGAAAACAACCAAAGAACAGTAGTTCCACTTGCATGCTTGTCCTTAAATGGTCACTCTCTAAACTGCTGCATAATGGTCATTCTTCTTTGGATACTCTCTTTCTTGAGTTCCATATTTTCTTTTTGCTTAATTTTCTTTTTTTTAATTCCTTTTCCTCTTTTCTAATTTATTCTTTTGCTTAATTTTTTTTTTTTTTGAAGCACATCTGGAGTAGCTTTCTTAGAAAAGGCATGGGGGATATAAGTCATTAGGTTGCCTGCATACATGAATATATATATTTATATTCACACATGATTGATAGTTTGCCTAGGCATAGAATTCTAGGTTGAGAATAATTTCTCTTCAAATATTTGCAGCATAGTCCTCCTATGTCTCCTATGTTTCAGTGTGGTCTTTGTAATACATACCTGTTTAAATTCTCTGAAAGCTTTGGAATCTACACGTTGTCCTTGAGACTGTGAAATTTTTATCATAATGCCTCTTGAAATGAATCCTTTTTCATTCATTGCTTTAGGCTGTTGGTGGACCTTTCATTATGTTGGCTTATTTTTTAGTTCTGGGAACTTCTTTAATTATGTCTTTGAAAATTTCTTTCTCTTTTCTATGTTCTCTGTCTGTAACTCCTGTTACTCAAATGTTGGCCCTTCTAGTATGATTCCCTAATTTTCTTTTCTCTTCTATTTTCCATCTTGGTTTTTCTATTCTACCTTCAGAGAGGTTTTTAAATGAGTATTTAGTTTCCCAAACTATTTCTGTTTCCTCTTAACACCTATTTTTCTGTTTGGTTTTATTCTCTTTCATGTTGTGGAATTTCTTGCAAACATTTTGTGATCCTTGGGGGTTAGTATATACTTAAGACATCAAAGGGATGAAAGAACTGATTGAATGTTCTGGTCCATGTATGGGGCTTGTTGATGGTCAAGCTTTATTGTTAGGTAGGAAACTCTTAAATGTCAGTATCTAGATAGAGGTCTTTTCCTTCGAGACATTCAATTTCTCAAGACAAGTATTATCCATCTCCTGTCTGTGCTTTATAGTTGATTTATTGAGAGGGTTGTGTGAGGGGAACTGGGAATGGGAAATAGAGTTTTCAGAACATAGGTTTTTTTTATTATCCACCTCTTTGTAGCCCTGTATCACATTTCTGAGCCTCCCCAAGCTTGAGATCTTGAGTCCTAAAACTCTTGGCTTCAATTCATTCAGGGACCAAACCTCATTTTCTTTGAATGGGATACAGGGCTAGAAGAATAACTATATTTAATACAGATTTCTCCTGTTTTTAGAGTCTTCCTCTGCAGACAACTTATCTGGTAGTTTCCTTTGGAATGCCAACTCAGTTACCATTCCTGTAATGACGACCAACAATTGGTTGATATTCTGCCGACGTCTCTATTTCTCTTTGTTCTGTGAATTTGCGCAGTAAAAGTAAAAGAAGGAAGAGGAGGTAAACATATGTGATAAATGCTCTGAGTTAAACTGAGGTGTCCTACCAGAAGAGCGATCTTTCTGGATGACACTAAGCAGGTAAGTGGCATCATCAGATTTTAGAATGTTAACTTGGGTAGACCCTTAGGTAGACACACGACTCTCCGTCACTCCTCCTCTACCTGTTTTCTGACTTGCAGAAATTTGTTGATATCTGTGTCTCATGTAATGGCACTATACGGCTTTCTAGAGAAAGTCTAAGCTTCTTAACCATTAACCCCCGCCTCTCCCCTTGTAATCCGTGCCCTTCCTTTGCTTTTCCTTGGTGTCTTTTGAATGCCTCTCTTGGTGCTTAGCACCCTGCATTATTGTCTCCTTACTTTGTGAGTTTCCTGAGAGCTGAGACTAGCTTCTGTTTGACATTTCATTTCTGGTTTTAGTGCTTGTTACCTTACAGAAGCTCAATAACATTTGTTGAATAAAAGATAACAAAGCTACTCTACCCCTTTCTCCTTTGACTGGTCACCCCAGAAGCGTACCTTGAGATGAACATTAGTATGCAGGTGATTCCTTAAGGAATTGCTCCCAGTAGAATCTAGTAATAAAGTGGGAAAGCAGGACAGAGAAGGGAGAGAAGCCAGCAAGGGTATCATTTTAAGCAAAGTTGGCAGCTAAAGCCTAAGCCTGTAGGGGAACTCTGAAGTGTAAATTATTCCTCAGAGTTTGTCCACACTTTAGGCAAAGGGAGCTGGGTTTTCATAACCCACCACTGTCAGTCACTGGCTAAGATCCATTCTGGGATAGAGGAACCAACCACCCTAGCTGGCCCAAGACTATTCTGGTTTTAGCATTGAAAGTCCCATGTTCCAGGAAGCCTCTCAGTGTGGGACAACCCAGGACATTTGGTAGCTTTAACAGGGACTTCTAGCTTTCCATCCCTATAAGAACAGTGGTGTCAGTAGCCCAAAGGAAGTCCTTGGAAGAGAGAGAAAGAGTTGCAGCCATTAGAAGCTGTGGCAGGAAGAATAATGGCCCCCAAAATTGTCCACATCCTAATGCCTGGAACCTGTGGATACCTTGTTTTCAATGGCAAAAGAGACTTTGCAGATGTTTTATAGAATCTTGAGCTGGAGAGATTATTGTGGATTGCCCAGTTGGGCCCAGTGTAATCACAAGAGTCCTTATAAGTGAAAGACAAATGCAGGAGAGTCAGAGAAGGAGATGTGACAACAGAAGCAGACACCAGAGTGATTTGATTGCTGGCTGTGGAGATGGAAAGGGACCATAAGCCAAGGAATGCAGTAGCCTCTAGGAGCTGGAAAAGGCGAGAAAGGGATTCTCCCTTAGAGCCTCTGGAAGGAATGGAGCCGTGCTGATACCCTGACTTTAGCCTCGTGAGACCCATTTTGGATTTCCAGCTTCCATAATTGTAAGATAACACATTTACGTTGTTTTAGGTCACTAAGTTGGTGGCAATTTGTTACAGAAGCAATAGGACTAACGCAAAGGCAAAGGCTCACTGAAGCCAGGGGAGGTGAACAAAGAATCAGTCAATGGAATCTGAGGGGAACTGGGTGGTGCCCCAACAATACCTGCTCCCCTAAATCAGAAAACTTGATCGGAGAGCTAAAACTTTACATCAGTAGTCAACAAGTTAGTTGATTGTCAAACTAGGAAAGGGTAGCACAGAAATTAAGCCATGGAATCTGGAGTTTGATGTTCATTGGTTAAGTGTTGGTTTTTGGCACTTTTTAGCCCTATGAACTTGACTTGTTCCCTAAGCCTCTTGCAACCTCAGTGCCTCATCTGTAAAATCAAGATAATAACAAAACTCAAGCGCTGTTCTAAGGATTAAATGAATATGTTTGTAAGGTGTCCGGCATGCAGTAAAATCTCAGGGCAGGTATTCCTGGTAGCACAGTGGGACCTCATCTCTATTTAGCCGTTAAATTCTAAAGACAGCATAAGGTGAAAATTAAGATTGGTGAATATTAGGGATTAAAATCACTTAACTTGCCTGGAGGGTACAGTATACAGGTTTTTGTGTTGACAGCCTTATAAATAATATGTACATATGAGAGTTTACTTGTCCACACAATGGGAATTATGTGATACTTAGTCCAAGTGCAAAACATGCCTATTGTAATATTTTAAATTACTTAGAAGAGGGAGTTGTTGAATTGTGCAATGGTCTTCTCTGTATATTTAGCATTTATTTCAATCTATGGTTTATTTAAAGGATGCCTTGTTCCTTCAGTTAAATTTGCTTTCTGCCTGAGATCTTTGTTAAGCTCAGCAAAGTCACCCATTATACTAGTGCCTGACTTCTCTTCCCAGGTTTATCTAGGGTTTTTTCCCCCCAGCTTTCTGACATGCTAAGCAGTCATAATTGGAGGGAGTTTAATAAATAACCATTAAGTTGCTATTAGAAGTGCGAGGACTGGTTTAACTAGTAACTATCTAATAATTAATGAAGATCAGCAGTAACTATTACTATAAAGCCACTTAGTGTCCCAGATCAGCTTCTGCCAAATCCAGAAATGGCCCTACAGACACTTTTTGTTATAAAGGTGGCTGCTATCTAGGTGAGTGGGTGATTACCTGGGGTCTTTTATTCATCTCTATTAGAGAGCAGGGGCTGAAAGTCAAGTCAGCTGATATGAAAGCTTTTAACCAGCTCTTGGAGGAGACCAAAGCCATTGGTTATACTAGCGGGGCAGGAGCCACCCAGAAGTGGCCTGTCTGTTGTCTGCTCTGTCCTCTCTCTCTCTGCCCCCAGGTCACACAAATCAGAGATGTAGGACATTCTAGCAGGACTTTCTTCTTACATTCCAGGGATGACGCTGGTTTCAGCTGAATCTCTTTTAAACTTGGTGTCTTTTCCCCCTGGGTGAAATGGTGGGAGAGAGGGGAGGAAGTCCGGGGAGGGGAAGGAAGTCCTTGGCTGAGCTGCGGGTGCCTGGTGAGGAAGGGAGTGGGCGTGGGCGAGCTTGCTCCACTCCCAGGCCTTCCAGCTCCTGGAAACCTGCCTCTTTTTCTGAAATCCCTCCCTGAGGAGGATGAGTTAAAAAAAAAAAAAAATCAATCAAAACTTATGGGGTTATTTTAAGGCCAAAGAAAAAAGTATCTAGATGGAAAAAGGGGGTAGGCAGCAGTGGAAACTTGAACCCTCTCCTCCCTCCCAGCCCCTCCTGCCCTCCCCATCCCTCTCCTACCTCCGTCCAGCTGAGCTGGAGCCTGGCCCACACGGCCTTGTTCGCCAGATGAACTGCCCTGTCTGTGCCTTGCCTTAGGCAGGGCCTTTGGGGACAGAGCTGTGTTTGTCTCCACTGCGTGTTGAACTTGGCAGGTGTAGGTGCACCTCATTCCAAGTCAAACTACTACCTTTCAGAAGGGGAGGGCTGGCCCTGGAATCCACAGCTTGGGAAGGGCCCTGTGTACAACCACTGGCTGTTGGAAGTGAATATTGTCCTGCTCCACCACTCCTGCCAGGCTTCCCACTGGTCAAGCCCGGGGAAGGGAAGAAACAGGCATCTGGGGCTGAAGGTAACCTGAGGCGGCTCGTTCTTGTGGGCAGCAAGAATGAGGGTGGCTCCACAGCCAGAGGTTCAAGCAGCCCTAGAGGGCCAACTGTTGCTTTGGACAAATAAGTGGCTGCTGGCTGTGCTGGTGCCACCTGGGTGCACACCTGAGTGTGCAGAGCCAGCTTGGGAATAAGAGGTCTTGTTTCCCAAGAGCCAGCCCTCCCAACAGAAAGGTCTGGAAGGACAATGAATATATTCAGGAAGTTTTTCTTACTCTTCCCGCTGTTCTTCCCCAGCCGTCATGGGATCTGTTGAGCCCCCCAAGGCCTGGAGAGGGCAGCCTGCAGATCAGAGGGGCAGAGAAACCTCCAGACTCAGCTTCTCATTTGAAAATTGTCCCTTGTCCACTCCCTCAGTGTCAACGGCTCCCTGAAACGTCACCACAGAAGGCTGGATGACAACCCTACCACCTACTGGCTATCGCTGTGGGCCTTGGGGAAGGGACGTGACCTCTCTCTGTGTGCTGCAGTTTCCTCCCCTATGAAATGGGGACATCGCCTATCACATGAGTGTCGTGAAGGTCAGAGGACGTAACGTGTGGGAAAGAGCTTGCTTGGCTGATGATACTTTTTTTTTTTTTTTGAGACAGAGTCTCACTTTGTTGCCCAGGCTAGCGTGAGTGCTATGGTGTCAGCCTAGCTCACAGCAACCTCAATCTCCTGGGCTCAAGCAATCCTCCTGCCTCAGCCTCCCAAGTAGCTGGAACTACAGGCATGCGCCACCATGCCCGGCTAATTTTTTCTATATATATTAGTTGGCCAATTAATTTCTTTCTATTTATCGTAGAGACAGCGTCTCACTCTTGCTCAGGCTGGTTTCGAACTCCTGACCTTGAGTAATCCGCCCACCTCAGCCTCCCAGAGTGCTGGGATTACAGGCGTGAGCCACTGCGCCCGGCCTGGCAGATGATACTTGGCTGATATTTAATCATCCCTGGTTCAGAAGTCACAGCACTTTCACTTATCATTGTTTTCTCACTTTAGATTCATAATAGTCCCATAGGATAGGAAGGGGAAGGGCAGGGTAAAAGTAATTACATTTTTTTTTTTAAAGTTTGAAGGGCTTTGCCGATAGAAATGATAGTAATTAGCAGCCTACATCTGGCACAGAGGAAATGACCCCAGAAGTTTTTTTTACCCATGTTGGGTATGTTTTCTGTTTGTCTGGTTATCTTGCTATGCAACAAAGAGCTCCAATGGAGGTCAACAAGGTTGTACGTTTTCCAAGACCTTTTAGGGCCGCCAGGGGTGAGTAATCTGGTTTAGGGTAAACAACCCATCCTCTCCATGAGTGCTGTCCAATAGGCATAGAATGGGAGCTGCATATATAATTTTAAATTTTCTTGTAGCTACATCAAAAAAAAATTTTAAAGGGCAAAATTAATTTTTATGTATTAATATTAAAAACATGATCATTTCAACATATAACCAATATTAAAATTATTCATAAGACATCTTATATTATTTTTCACACCAAGTCTTTGGAATTTACCATCTTTAATGACTTATAGCACATCTCAATTCCAATGCTAAAAAAAAAAAAAATCATTGGAAATTCTCAATCTGTATTTTGGTTTCGCTAACTCTATAGTTGCCAGAATAGATTCACATACTCAAGCGGTTCCAAATGTACTTAAAGGTTTTTATAATAATGGAATTGCATGTCAGCTTTTAAACATGAATTTAAATTAATTAAAATGAATAAAAAATTTAAACTTCAGTTCCTCGGCCGCACTAGCAACATTTCAAATGCTTAATATCCAACGACAGCTGTGGTTAGCAGACGGGAGAGTAAGGGACAAAAAGTATCAGCCGGGCCATTTTCTTATTCACTTGTATTTCTATACTTAAAATTATCTTTAATAGTTGTTTCTTTACAGGAATGGTTTTTAAGTCACTTGCCTATTTCATAAGTATTTGAAACTAGACAGTATACTCTGTCTATCCACTTGACCGGTCACACTGCAGGGCAATGACAGTGATGGGTTCTCCTGTTGATCTCTGTGCAGGAGAATGAGTCAAGCCATAGAGCTGTGGTGACATGTATGAATTAATAATTCACAGTATTAATTTCTGTCCTTTTTTTTGGACATAGACAGAAATGGAAGCTCTACCATTTTCTTCCTACACTCCTGTGAATCACTGTGTTTGGAAGACCATGCTGGAACCCTGCCACTGTGGTCTCTTCAACCTCCCCTGAGCTCTGGCCCAGGCTTTGGTCCTGGACTCTCAGGAAATAAGTCATGTTTATGGTGGGGCTTTCCCCTTCAGACCTCTCTTCCTCCCAGAGTTCCTTGGTCCTTTTTTTTTTTTTTTAAAGCACTATTTAATACATTCATGTATTGGGTTTTGTCTTTAGACTTTTGATCAAATACTTGTCATCTAAAACAAAAAACACACAAAAACAACAAAATATTTCCAACAGAAGTCTCAAAAAGATGGTCAACTTTGTACTTTAGAATTTGACCTCATTTTGTTCTTAGGGGATAAATTGTACAGTAGTTTTTTTCCCTCTTAACTCAGATTTGCCTAAATATTTTGACACTCTGTAACAGAGTGCCATCATAGGAACTGGTGCTTAGATTGCCAGTATTTTCACTGGTCATTATGGTTTCCTCCCTCCTCACTATTGTCAGAAGTAGATGTCCCTTCCTCGACGTGTGGGTTACTTGCTGTTCCATCTGTTCCGAGTTCCGTGCATTGGCGTGGCTCTTCTCCCTGAGTCTCCCTGCTTAGCAGCTCTATCCTGGCTTGGTTCTGGGTGATCTGTTTCTTCTATAGTTACTCTAAGGGTCCCTCCTCACTTCCACCACTTTCATTTTTCTTTCTTCAGCTATTTCGCTACTTAACTCATCTGAGGCGGAACTTCTGGAGTCCTTGGCTCCTTGTGGACAGAAGTTTGGCTCTTATGACCCAAAGCAGGAGGAACTGCATTTTCTGTGCTTTTTGTCTTTCCCGTTTCCCTCTGGCGAAGGACCCAGATACAATTCTTGGAGGGAGTGAAAGGATTCTTGGCAAACTGCGGGAATTCCCTTGAATATTTCTGAGCCCTGACATGACGTTTTCCACAAGTGCCTCATGAAGAATACACCTTACCAGAGGACATCTAGAATGTTCCTATCCAAGCTCACTCCTTCCAGCATGTGGGTGACTTGTGCGTGGCTGTCCCGGGCCCTGCTCCGGGCTGAGGCCTCCAGTGCCAGTTATCATGGCTTAAGTCAGGTTTCTAGATCCCTTAATTAGCTTTATTCCAAGAAATTCTGACCTTGTTTTTTTGAGCCGGAAGATAACTTCTTACTGCTTCTGCTTCTTTTCTCTCTTTAATTCCTCAAATTTAAATATGATTATTTCTTTAGCATTAGTTGCAGCTTCATTTTCCCAGAGAAGAAACACCCAACTGGGAGTGGTTGAACCTCACTTGTCTTTTTCAGAATTTCTCCCATATAAACATTCCAGGGTCGGGATTGGTTCAAATGTCTACGCAGAAACACTCCCCTCTGGCTGGGCAGGTGACTCTGGGTTTCCCACACTTTCCTCTGGAGTCCCATTGCCAAGGTCAGAGCAAAGGCAGAGCAGGACTTGCAGTGGGGCCAGGGTGAGGGACTGGACGCCCTGGATTTCCACCAGCCATGCATCAACCTCCCACCTGCTTTGTGAGAGTTGCTTTTAAATAAATTAGTAGTATTTTCAAATAGCCACTTTTTTATTTATAAATCAAGGCTACTACTGCTTTTTGTGATTTCCATGGCAGACGTTAGCTGCCCAGAACAGAAATTGGAGGTGAATCAAGCAGAAGAAATTCTGCAAATACTGATCTGGAGGATGACAGAAAGACAAACGTATTAGCATTCTTGTTGTCCCTTCTCTTATTTTCCTGGTTAGTGTTTATCCTACACATATCTTCCTATATATGTATATATTAATATTATATATACACCATATATATACAAGTGTACCTTACTAATCTCTATATATGCATATATGCATACATATGTGTGTATATACACAGTGTGTTTGTATATAGTGTATATCTATGCATATACTGTGTGTGTGTATATATATAAAACAAGGATTATCACCATGGATGGAAGATTCGTACAAGTCAATGTGTTGCTACACTTAAGAAAATTGGCGGTTGCATAGAAACAGGAAATTCATGGAAGAAATATTAATAGCTAATAAAAGTGTGAAAATATGCTCAGCTCCACCAGTGTGCTGTGAATTTAAGATGCTATCCGAGCTGCAAATCCACTCTACTCTGCTCGTGATGCTGGAGCTGGGATTCTGTAAACTGCATTTCTCTTTTGCTAGCTGGATTCCCGTTAGGTTCTGCCAGAAGGACTGGAAGGAAGAAGGGATCTTCCCTTTATTCTACATCTCCTGCTTCTCCCTGTGGCACTGCAGGAACATGAGGCTCATTCCCAAGATTCTTTCCACACTCCCAGAGCCAACCTCCTTGCACCCCTGAGCAGTACCTGCCGCAGCCAGGTAAGGATTCTCGCTCTGCCTTTGAAATTCTGGCTTTGGAGTCCTCTTCTCCAAACTCCTGAGCCGTCTGCATATTCCAGACAATGAACCTCATTCTGTAGCCTAAGCCTGGCTCTCAAAGTTTCTGGCTTTCTAGAGCCACAGATATTCCCTTTTGTTTCCTTAGCCTTGGGGGTGGACCTGCTTCCTGCAGTTGTGCAGGCCATGCTTCCTGACTTTCATATGCCTCCAACATCTGTTTACCCAATTACCTATATCAAATTCTTTCTGCTAGCATAACTAGTGTGGTTTCTGTTTTCCCAATTGAACAGTGACTAAAACAACAACTAACGTAAAAAAATCTGCATTTGTATCTATACATCCATACTTTTACCTATTGGATTGGCAGACATGAACAAGATCAATAATATTCAGTGTTGGTGATGATGAGGGAAAATACATACACTTATTCTTGCATGTCAGTTTATGTAGCCTTTTTGGTTGATACTTGGTAGTACATATTCATATTCAAAATGTATGTGCAATTTGTCTAAGCAATTCTATTTCATGGTACCTTGTTTAGAGAAAGACTACCACCTGGGTACAGACACATACCTGCATGATACTCATTGCTGCACTATTTGGGAAAATTATGAAATGGTTATTAAAACTATGGCATTTCTATTACATAAATGAGGTCGATCTGTATAAATTGACATGGCAAGATTTGCAGGACATGGTAAGTTAAAAACATCAAATTGTATAATGCTGCTGTTGGTAGAACTATTATTATTTTCAAACACACACAAGACAAACATAAAAAATATAAGCAAAAATTCTGGTAGGTTGCTGACTAAGCTTGTAATAGAGGTTACCTCGTGGGAGAGGTCTAGACAGAGAAGTGATTCTCCAATGGTCATGGCAGGTTTTACTTTATATGAATTGATTGAATTTTTAACAGTATTAACATATTTAAATGTATAAGTGTCAACATATTATATAGTTTTATATAATTGTAAAACTATAAAAAATACTCTCTAGTCATACATTCCTTATAGTTGTACTCATCATGGTGATTGCATGCTACCTACATGTTTTGATAGGTCCTTCTATTTTTCTGTATCTTTCACATATAGAAAGATAATTTTGCCATATAATTTTATGATAAGAAAAAAAACTATTTTAAAAAAGTATTTTTTTCCATCTCTAGTGGAAGCAAACATAGCTAGTGTTCCTTTCTAACACAGATATCGACAACACATGCATGGCTGTGTCGATAACCTGAGTTTTGGAAGGCATGTGATCCCATCCATCTGCTGGGGACTCTTCCTACCTTGGAGATGCAGCCTTAGAGTTTGCAGGGCATGACATGTGGTTGTGCCTCTGCCCCTGGAGAGTAGCACTCACCTCTGGTCACTGGCCCCATGCCCCAGTGGGCCTTTCCCTGAGGCTCCCCCAAATAATTTCTGCTCCCTCACTGATGGGCAACAGGGATTTCACAACTGTAGTCAGCATTCTGAAAGCAATTTCCAGTGGGATTGTGGGAATTGTCCTCCTTCTAGATAGGGAGTGCTACAGAGAGAGTTGTAGTTGTTGACTTTACCACTTAGTGTTCAGGTGATGACTTGAGGTCTCACTGTCTTCCCATGTGATCCATCACTGATGGAAACATGGTTATGCAGCACACGACGGTATTAATTTATCTCCATGAAATATCTGACATCTAAGACTTGAGTTAATTTACTTGCCCAGGGCCAGGTACAGGTGGTGCATTCTCGATAAATAATAGTTAATGTTGCTATTATTATTTCCATGAAATTTTAGCAGAAAAGGCAGGTCCCATCCTGACTCTGCAATGGGAAGCCCTGTTCCAGTCTGGTAGGCCTGTGGGCCACCACCTTCCCTACAACTGTTTGAAGGTGAAAATAGTGAGAGATTGGGGGAATGAGAGCTTCTTGTACCAGGTCCTGGGGGCAGGCTATTATTTGATTTTCTAACATTGACAAAAGCTTGAACTATAATATAGTGTATTTTAGTTATATTTTATTTTCAAGTGAGTTTTACGGGCAAAAAAATAATGCTATTTTAAAATAGGATATTTTTCAAGTAAAAATAAAGAAAACTGGGATGGGAGTGGATATACAATGTTTTGGGCATGGAACTGAGAAATCTTAGAAGCCACAATAACTAAGGCAAGGGACCCATCAATGGGATAGTTCCGAGGCTGGCTCTGTGGTTCTCCTGCCAATTTGAGCTTTAATCAACCAGAAATCTTTTTAGGGCATCCCTCAGTCACTGGAAATTTTAGACTACTCTGATCTTCATTTAATTCTTGAGAATTTCCCAGTTCACTGCCTCGGAGATTATCTCCTGATTTTAGCTTGGGTGCTGGGAATCCTCAACCTTGTCTATTTCCCTACAATCTTCAACCCCTCAAGGAAGTCCCAAGTTAATTTCCAACATCCTTTTTTTTTTTCTTAACATGGCAATTCATCTTGGAGAAGATGCTCTGTTTCTTTGGAGAGGGTCTTCCCTCCAGCCATTCCCTCCCTCAGCACATTCCCTCTGGTCTAATCTCTGCCTCAGGTGACTTTGCTGTTCTGTGGCTGGAGTTTCTTAGGGCATGACATCCACCCTCATCATTTGGTAGGGTGACCAACTCATCCCAGTTTGCCCAGGGTTTTCCTAGTTTTTTTACATTTTATTTTATATTTATTTTTTGAGACAGGGTCTCACTCTGCTGCCCAGGCTAGTGTCCTGCCAGTGTCCTGGCATCAGCCCAGCTCATGGCAACCTCAAACTCCTGGGCTCAAGTGATCCTCTTGCCTCAGCCTCCTGAGTAGTAAGTGTATGCCACCACACTTAGCTAATTTTTCCAAGTTTTAGAAGAAACAGGGTCTCATTCTTGCTCAGGGCTCAGGCTGGGATCGAACTCCTGAGCTCAAGCAATCCTTCTGCCTCAGCCTCCCAGAGTGTTAGGATTACAGGCATGAGCCACCACACCCACTCGGCTTTCCTGGTTTTAACAATGAAAGTCTTGTGTCCCAGGGAATCCCTCAGTCCCACAAAAGCCAGGATGATGCTATAGTTTGAATGTTTGCCTCTTCCAAAACTCATGTTGAAAGTTAATCCCCATGTGGCAGTAATTGAGAGATGGGTCCTTTAAGAGGCAATAGGGTTATGAGGGCTCTTTCCTCATGAATGGATTCATCCATTTATAGGTTAATGGATTAATAGGTTAATGGACTTATGGGTTGTCACAGGAATGGGAAGGGAGGCTTTATAAGAAGAGGAAGAGAGATCTGAGCCAGCATGCTCAGCCCCCTCACCATGTGATGCTCTGTGCCACCTCAGGACTCCGTAAAGTCCCCACCAGCAAAAAGGCTCTCACCCAATGTGCCCTGTTGATCTTGAACTGTCCAGCCTCCAGAACTGTAAGAAATAAATTTCCTTTCTTATAAATTATCCAGTTTCAGGTATTATGTTATAAGCAACAAAAAACAGACTAAGACAGAAAATTGGTACTGAGAAGTGGGGTTGTTGCTGATGACAACTATCTGAAAATGTACAAGTGGCTTTGGAACTGGGTAATGGGCAGAACCTGGAAGAATTCATAGGAGGAGGCTAGAAAAAGTCTAGATCTGGTGAGGGCTTAGAAGACAAGAAGGCTGTGGGGACAGTTTGGCACTCCCTAGAGACTGGTGAAGTGGTCCTGACCCAAATGCTGGTAGAAATATGGACTGCAAAGGCCATTCTGAGGAGGTTTCAGATGGAACTGAGGGACAGAGTATTAGAGATTGGAGTAAAGGTCATCCTTGTTATAAACTGGCAAAGAACTTGTCTGCATTGTGTCCAGGCCCTAGGGCTTTATGAAATGCAGAACTTAAGAGCAATGAATTAGGAGATCTGGTGAGAAATATCTAAGTAGCAAAGCATTCAGGCTACTGCATGGCTACTTTTAACCTCTTACATTAACTTGGGAGGGGGGGAAATGACTTAAAGATGGAATTTCTAATCAAAAGGGTAGCAAAGTGGAAAGATTTGGAAAACTCTAAGCCTGTCCACATGAAGAGTGAAAAAGCAGATGTGGGAGAGGAAACCACGGGTGTGGCTCAGCGACCTTCTGCTAAGGAGATTAGCACAGAGAGAAAGAATCATCAGGAGAATGGAAGAAGGACTTCAAAGGCATTTCAGAGATCTTTGAGGCTGTCCCTCTTATCACAGGCGCATAGGCCTAGAAAGGCAGAATAGTGTTAGGGATCAGACTAAGGGTGGCCTCCACGGCTTGCTGCCTAGGGCCCCCAGCCTCTGCTCTCTGGTTCTAGCACAGTGCTGCACAGCTGCCCCTGCCGTGACTCAAGCACCCCCCCCCCCCCGCTCTGAAAGGTAGAAGCTGTAAACCATGGAAGCATTCACACCGTGTTGATTCTGTAGACCCATAGGATGCAAGAGCTATGGAGGCAGGGCAGCTTCCAGTTGCTAGAAGAAATCCTGAGGGACCAGGCAGAGACTTGCCCCAGGGACATACTACCGCAGGGATCCCCCACTATAGCAATCCCTAGGGGAAATGTGGGTTTGGAGCTGTCAGGAAGAGCCCCCACCAGGGCAATGTCTAGTGGAGCTGGAGCTGTGGGAGCAAAACCATCCCTGGGACCCCAGAACTGTGGAGTTGTCAGCAGCATGCAACACCCGCCTGGGAAAGCTTCAGACACTGAGATCCAACCCATATGAATGGCCACACAGGCTGCACCCAGGAAAGCCGGAGGAGTGGGCTCCCCCATAGGCTGCCGAGGCCTGTAGGGGACTGTAGCAGGGTCCTCTGGACACCACAGTCACGGATCAGATAGGGAGGGGAGAAGACTACTTAAGGTGTTGACCTTGTTGGCCTGGACTGCTTGGCAAGCTTGGCTATAGAGTTCCATCTTGAAATACGGGTGCCTGAGCAGGGAAAAGTAGATAAGGGACCTTTCACTCAAACGGTACAAAACGATTTATGTAACCAAAACATTTGCACCCCTGTAATATTCTGAAATTTAAAAAAAAAAAATTTCTCTTTAAATTGACCCGCATTCTAACTTGAATTCTTTAGCCTTACCCTAAAGAAGTGATGTTAGAGAATTTATATGCTAAATTTTTTCTAAACACACAGTGAAACCAATACCTATTTCACATTTTTTTTCAGTATGTTACCTAAAAATCATCACGTTGATCTCAAGTGGACACATTCTCTCTCTCAGGAACGTGGCTGTACCCCAGTGGGTTTGCCCACTGCTGTTCCTCACGCCCAGCGCGTTGCCACCTCACAACAGAACCACTGTTTCCCAGCAGCTCCTCCCTGCCCGACCCCCTGGATTTGCAGAGCCAGAGTTTCAAGGGCTTGAGATTTCAGATTCACAATTGAGAACTGAAGTGCTGGGCATCTGAGTGTTGGAGTAGCTTGGCTCCTTCCCTGGGGGTTGTGCCACCTGGTATTTTCCCTCTATATAACTCCATGACTCTGAAAAGGCCCCAGCCAACCGGCATGGCCCAGACCAGCTCAGTGGCAGGCCATGGCCATTTGTCAGAGACCTGCCAGGTGGGCCGGGAACCTCAGGGATTTTCTCTTCCGCAGGCTGCGGCAGAAACACAAGTTCTGGCCAAACGAGACTTCTGACACCACCTCAGCTGAGTCAGATGAAGAAGAGAGAAGGAGGTGAAAAAAAAAAAAATAACAATCCAAGCCTCAGGTATCCTGCTTCCGCCTTCAGGTCTGCTGGGAAATGTGCCCGGTCTCCCAGGCTGGGCTGTTGTGTTTTAGTCGTAGGCTCTGGCATCACCAGCAGCTGAGATGCCTCCACAAAGAGGTGGCGTCAGGACTCCACATATTTTATTTTGCTTTTTCTCAGTCTTCTTGTTTTCTTTGCACTTCCTCGTTCTGAATATGAAGCATGGTTCCACACTCAGGGGACATTTTCCTCCCTCCTCCTTGAGCTCCCATTCCCTCTTGGGAATGCCTCTCTCCCTTCCTTCCTCTCCCTCCCACAGCCAGCGGCCCCCACACTCCCTGCTCCCCCACTGAGGAGACCTGACTTGTTGGAGGAACTTCGTAAGCTCCCACCTTGTTCCTCATGGTCACATCCCCTGAAAATCTTCCATTTCTTCACAGTCGCCATACTGTCCCTCTTTTACTCCTGGGCTTTCTCACGTGGGGCTCCCCCCTCCTGGGTCACCCTTTCCCGTCAGTCACTCTGGGCACTCGTTCCCAATCATCCTTCAAGCCTCATCTTAAAAGGCACTTCCTCCGGAAGCCCTCCGAGGCCCCAGCTACCACAGGTCGGGTAAACACCTCTCCCATCCACTTTCCCTGCTTCTGGAACTTCCTCTGTCAAAATCACACGCTGTGCCAAGGGGGGCTTCTCTGGTGGCGTTAGGGGGCCTCGTTCTCCGTGTAGTCACTGGCAGTCTACCCCCCCAGATAATCATGCAGCCCATTAAGCAGAGTGCTCCTGCTACACACCCACCATTCTGCTTTGGAGAAGTCCCTGCCGCAGCAGTCCCCTAGGCTGCCTGCTCTGGGGGGAGACACTGCCCACCTGTCCTGCCCGGCCCTGGGCACCAGTGTCAGCGCAGGGCTGCACTGTGGTGGGTACTCAATAAACATTTATTGACTGGGTAACTAGACGGATTGATTTCCTTACAGTAACTGATGCTGGCTGGAGTTTTGAGAACGCATTGAATATCAGAGAGAACAAAAGGGAGAGAATGAATATACCAGAAGCCACAAAATGGCTTTAAGAAGAGACAGGTCCTAACACATAACTAGTTCACTCCCAAGGTCAGGCTCTGGGCCGGTCCACATTCCCTTGTTCACCAAGATATCCTGGAGAAAGAAGGGAAGGAGGAAGGGAGGGAAGGAGCAAGGGAGGGAAGGCAGGGAAGAGAGAGAGAGAGGGACAGTCTCACATAGCTGCCCATCTAGGGTCTGCCTCAATGTTCTATTTACCATCATTAGAAGATTAAGATGGAAACAGTGTGATGGTTTTAGACCCTTCTTTCTTGATGTCTGTTCCAGACAGATTCAAGGAAATGATGTAGTGGAAATGCATAATGTAATACCAAAAAAAAGTTTGAAGATAGCATCATAAAGATTTCTTTCTCTTTTTCTTTCCAAACTGAAATTTTAGAAAATTTAAAGAGTATCACAGGCCAGGCGCAGTGGCTCTCGCCTGTAATCCTAGCACTCTGGGAGGCCGAGGCGGGTGGATTGCTCGAGGTCAGGAGTTCGAAACCAGCCTGAGCAAGAGCGAGATCCCGTCTCTACTATAAATAGAAAGAAATTAATTGGTCAACTAATATATATAGAAAAAATTAGCCGGGCATGGTGGTGCATGCCTGTAGTCCCAGCTACTCGGGAGGCTGAGGCAGAAGGATTGCTTGAGCCCAGGAGTTTGAGGTTGCTGTGAGCTAGGCTGATGCCACAGCACTCACTCTAGCCTGGGCAACAAAGTGAGATTCTGTCTCAAAATAAAATAAAATAAAGAGTATCAGAAGTGAAAATATTGCATATCATCATTTATGGGCAATAGCTAAAGTAGTATACAGAATAAAATTCTCTACTTAAATAAATGTGTATCAATAAAATAAGAGAGGATTAAAATAAATGAATTAAGCATCTAACTCAGTAAGTTTGAAAGAAATAACAAGATAAACCTAAGACAATTAGAAGGAAGGAATGAATAATATAAGAGGAGAAATAATGAATTGTAAAACAAAAAAATGATAAAACAAATTATATACCTAGGTTCAAATTCTTTGACAGCACTAATGAGGGAGATAAATCATTACCTATCTTAATACAGAAAAAGAAAATAAGAGAATGCAAAATATACAAAATTTAAAAAGTGAAAATAAAACAGATATAGAGGAAATTAAAAGAATCACAAGGGAGTACTTTGCTCAACTCTGTGTAAGTGTATCTGAACACTTAGAGGAAATGGATAATCTTCTAGGAAAATACACTTTACCAAAATTGACTTGAGAAAAGACAGAAATCATAACAAACCAAATACTATGAAAGAAATGGAGAAAGTTGTTAAAGAGCTGCCCTCCAAAAAGTATTCATGCTCCGATGGTTTCAAGAGAAATTGTCCAAAACCTTTCAAGAAGAGATCATTTCAATGTCATTTAAACTGTTTCAAGACAGAGAAAAGAAAGAAAAACTTCCAAATTATTTTCGTGAAGCAAACATAATATTGATGTTGTGAACTAAAATAAAATAAAATAAAATAAAATAAAATAAAATAAAATAAAATAAAATGTTAAGGTTTCCCCGACACCAGTTGACTGAACGGACCCTCTCCTGGCCAAGAGGGTACCCTAAAACTGAGTTGCTGGCCAAGAGAGGGAGGTCAGACATGCCTCATCATGCCCTCTTCCCTACTTGTAGGTATCCTTAGTAACCCCAAAACAGACCTAAGGCTATTCAAGACAAAAAGCACCCTTCAGGTCCTCAATTTACATAACAATGGCTTGTCGCTGATTAACGGACCTCCTTATCTTTAAACATTCCAAGCCTTTAGACAAAGCTTCATTTTTAACCAATTACAAGAGTCTTTAAACCCATCTGTAACCTGTAAGCCCTCTCCCCCACTCATTTGAGATGTCCCACCTTTTCAGGCCAAACCAATGTATACCTTCCATGTATTGATTCATGACTTTACATGTAATTCCTGTCTCCCTGAAATGTATAAAACCAAACTGCATCCCAACCCCAGTGAGTCCACTTGCTCAAGGCTTCGTTGGGTGTGGCTCCGGGTCATGGTCCTCAAATTTGACTGAGACTACACCTCTTTAAATTATTTTACAGAATTTGGCTTTTTCATTGTCAAGGTCAATCCCCACAAAGTTGTACACACACACACACACACACACACACACACACACAAACACCATTTAATTAAAGTCACACTGACACAAAAAAGCCTAAACACAGTAAATCCAAGAGCACATTAATACAAAAATATACCATAACCAAGTTGAGTTTAGTCCAACAACATACTAACAATTTAATAATAAGAATGACTTCTTAGGGTGGTTTAACATAAAACTAGGACATCTTTTTTGTTATTCTTTTAAAAAAATTAAAGAAGTTACGTGGAAAAATCAGAACTTCATTCAATTTTCTAACATGTATTGTATGTTTATTATTTTTCTTTGACACATGTCCTGAAGTGACATTTTAAATAGTTCAGTGGATAGGGCTTCTGAACATCTTAACCAGGTCTTGATTGAGCCAGAAGTTGAGTAACCTGCAAACTGGCTGCGTAGTGTGGGGCTCCTGGGCTCTGTTGATTGACACATGTTTGAGCACAGGTGAACCGGGAGGCTGAGTTTGTGAGAGAGAAAAAGAGAGCTGGTCAAGGTCCCTGGTGTTCTCAGCAGGGGATAACCAGAACATTCCCCTTCCCAGCTGAGTTCTGCAGCACTCTTCAGGGTTTGGACTTGTCCTGGAATTCCAAGAAAAGTGTGCCCTGCTTCTTGAGGTTGGGGTTAGGGGTGGATCCTGTAGGGGCTGGTACTACCATGTTTCCCCAAAAATAAAACAGGGTCTTATATATATTTTTCCTCAAGAAGACCCTAGGGCTTATTTTCAGGGGATGTGTTATCTTCCCCTCAAAGCCTCAGCTTGCAGCACAAACAGGATGGCCCAGACCTGACGGGGAGCCGACCTTGTTTGTGGGGCTGCCCGCACCTTTCTGGTCACCTCTGGGATAGTGGCTGTCACAATGGGGCAAATGAGAAGGGCTGCTAGTCTTCTTTACTGCTCTGCAATGAAATGCATGGGTTGTGCAGATGTGCTTCGTAGCCACGCCCATCACTAGGTCTTATTTTCAGGGTAGGGCTTCTATTGTGCAAATGCTTAGAAATCCTGCTAGGGCTTATTTTATGGGTAGGTCTTATTTTCGGGGAAACACGTTAGTACCTTAGCAAAAATGGCAACTAATACCTAGGATATTTAAAATGCAATATGTTTAGATGCAGTCAAAGAGTGGAGTTGACCTTGAGGTGGAAGAGAAAAGATTAACGTTATTGGGGATGAGCACAGGAGTGAATGGGGCCGGCCTCTGCAGTTCAATGACAGCCTAGAGGGGAATCAATGAGAGAGCTGCACACATTGGAGTATTTCCACCCTGACACAGGTACTTGTGTATAGGATAGATATCGGTGCATATTGACAGAGAGAGAAAGGGGGTAGGGTGGAGGAGGAAGGTGAGAGAGGGAAGAAGTGGAGAAGACAGAGAGACTCATTTTACTGTTTAAGGAAAGATGAATTAAGTCTGGTTTGCAGCTGTAGCTGCTGCTTACTGAATCTGCCTCCCTGGAAGAATGCAGGAAGCTGCTCAGGCCACGCCAGGTTGACTGGGCACACTTCTGAGCACCCTCTTGCTCGGCTTCGTGTGCTGACTCACCACTTGCTACTCAGGGCTGGGCAGAGAGAATACGGGAATACAGGCAGACTTTTTTCTTTCTTTCTTTTTTTGGCGTGTATTATATCATAGTATCTCTAACCACTGGGCCCAGTCCTTAATTAGATCGTCAATGCCTCCATATGCTAGTGCTTAGAGGACAAGTTTCTACCTATAAGCACGAGAGTCATTAGCATTAGAAAGGGTAGAAAGTGAGGTCCAGGAGAGCCTGTTTTTCTAGAAAGTCTATACCCTCAAGTCAGCTATGTGGAAATCCAGCCCTGGGACGCAACACTGGAAGCCACACACACACACACACACACACACACACACACACACACACACACACTCGCACGCACACACGCACGCAGAGGGGAGCTTGCAGGTACCAGCCCTGACCTCCAGGCAGCTGAGAACCCTCCCTGCCACATCGCTGATGGCTGGTAGCCAGCTTGTCTTCAATCTCTTCCAGGGTCAGGGAACTTAGCAAAACTAACCCCTTTTTCTTAAATAGGAGAGCCCTCTCTTATTGAAACTTGGCCTACTTTCTCATTTTTAAAAACTTGTCAATTTCCTAATTGAAAAATAATATCTCACCACTATTTTGTTTTATATGTCTTTGATACACACGAGTTGAATGTCTTTTTTTCTATGCTTATAATGGTCGTTTATATTCGTTCTTCTGTGATTGAACTCTATGTTTCCTTTGCTCATTTTTTTTTTCTATTGGTGTGATATTGTGTTTCAGGTCAATTTATAAGAGTTTTGTATGACTTAAATTACAGCCTTTGTTTTTCACGTTTATTTTTATATTTCTTTCCCAGTTTATGACTTCTCATTTTGTTATTGTTGGATTTTGATGAACAGATCTTTAAAATTTTTACATAGTTAATTAAATCTTCCTATCTAAGATCTACAATCTTACATTGTATTTATTCATAGAAACTCCTTCTCCATTGTGAAATAACTTAAAAATTAATTTTTAAACTAGACTTTTATATTCTTTTAAAAATATTTAGTGCATTTTTCACACTTCTGGATTTTTATTTATTTTTAAGCCTAGATTAAATGCAACGTTTTTCTCCTTCAAAAGCAGCCATTGTCCACAACACCATTTTGTTTGATAATCCAGTTCTACCCTTTAGTTAGTGATCAACATGCAAGATTCCCAAACACACTAAGGGCCAGTTTCCTTGGAACAGCTTTCTTTATACATTTCTTCCTGGGGCTGAACTGAAATCTGTCACCTTTTACTTCTTGGACCTTCTGCCCTTGTGGCCCTGATACACGAGGAGCCCTGTGATGTCATTCTGTTAACGTGTGTTGGAAGGCTCCGTGATATGTCACCAATAAAGCGCCTTCTAGAGACTATACTTTCTCTGCCTTCCTCAGTGGGAGGAAGTTATCTTCCACATCACAGACTGGCTGGGTTAGAAACCACCTTGCTGCCTCTGAGGGCAGCTCTCTCCAAAGGCTAAGTGTAGGGAAAGTAGCCTCAGTGTTCAAAAGAGAAGCATTTTTTTTTTCGAGATGTTTTGCATAGTAAAGGTTTGGAAATAAGGCCCCCTGGCTCAGAGGGAGTTGGACAGGTGGGCAGTGGGAAGGAGAAGAAGTAGAGATGGTGCTTCTGAGCCTGCATGAGGCAGGGGCTAGAACCACCCTGTGTCCTGTTTGCACCCTGGGGAAGAGATGGAGGATGTGCATGTGGACTGAAAGAATGACTACCTTGGTGCCCAAGCTTGTAAGCCCATATACTTGCACAGGAACCTTATCTGCAGATGAGCATGCAAGGGGTAGTGGGAGTCTAAGCCCCCACAGCCAGTCTGTGGCAGTGAGAAACAGTGGTTGTCATGGGGCACCCAGACTCCAGGTCCCTCTATGCAGCATCAGGGAAGGCTGACTCCTTTGTGACCGAGTCACCCCCTGGGATTCTTGGACAATCCAGTTTGGGTGGCTGGGAAGCCGCAAGGGGAGCATAGTGAATTAACTGTTAATAAGGTTTGAGTCTACTTAAGTAATTAATCAGAAGAAGTAGAGACCTGACATGCATTTGTAGAGCAGTTCAAACCAGTAAAACCTGTCAAAGCAGGTCAATTCAGGTCAAACCATTTAAACCACATAGCTACTAGTTATCCCTCCCAAATCTTATTGTCTCCAAACTAAATATTCCTGTTTTTATAAAATCATTCTTAAAATGATTTTCAGTGCCCTCTTCACCCTTATCTAGCTCATCTCCAGTCTGCCAATATTGCCATTAAGCCATGGCATCTAGAATTTACCAGGTAATCCAATGCAGTTAGCAGATTGCAAATCACTCCTGCTCTGGGTACAGTACGGGGTGGATATTTCCTGTTTGTCTTTTCAGGTCCACTTTCCAAACTTCTCCCTGCTGGTCTGGGCCTGGAAGGTGGGCTGGTGTGACCTGAATGGGCTCTATCCAGGGGCTCCCTCGCTGGCTGCCTTCTGGTAGGATTTGGCCAATGAAAGGCTCAAAAGAGACTCAGAGGGTGGGAAGAGAGTGAGGTTCTGGTCTTTATTCCCCTGAGTCCTTTCTGCTCTGCCCCTCTGCTCGAGCCCACAGCTTTTCCAGGTGGGTCTCTCCAGCAAGGCTTCTCTTCTGGCTCCCTTATTTGGTCCTTGAGATGTAGGGATGGCAACAGCTCCCACTTTTGTACTGTCCTCGGTTTCCTTTAATCATTCTCACACTTTTGTAAATAGTTCTATATTAAATGCTCCCTAATTACCCCATATGACTTTGCCAGCTGTTTCCTAGGCATGTGCATTTTATGAAACATCCAGGTGTTTCTCACGCACATTATATTTGAGAACCATTGACTGAGAAGTGCTGAAGTGGCCAAATGGAATTCCCACCAGCTTTTTATATTATGTTATAGAAACAATGGCACACATGGTGCAAGAATCCCTCTTCTTCCCTCCCAGTGTAGTCTGGCTGGATATCTATGCAGCTATCAATGAATTGCTTTGAAATTAACCTTATGTATGCAGCAAATCCTGCCTGGAAACCAGAGGCTGGGCATAGGGGAAGGAGGCTGAGACTTTGATGAACAGGGGCTGGTGGAGTCACAGGAATGAAGAGCTGAGCAGTCAGGACAACCCTTCCCCGAGGGGGCTTGCTCAGGGACAGTGACAGAGGAGGCTGGTGCCCATCCCAGGGCTGACCAGTAAGTGTGAAGGTGCCTGCGGCAGAGAGGACAACACAGAAGGGATATTGGACATGCCACCTTTTTTGAAAAATGTACCAGAAAAAGTTACCACTGAGGCTGGGGGAAGATGACACTTATTTATAGTTGCTTTCCCATTGCTTTGTTTTGTTTAATGCAAAGTTCTATTCAGGGTCAACTTATAGCAACCAATACTAGCTGCTGCCTAGGTTGCTGCAGAGGCCTACCCATGGGGCCACACTGTCACTCTCTCTCCAGCAGTTCATTGTCCCTGGGGCAGCCTGAGTGATGTTTTAAAATGCAAATCAGCCCCCCTCACTCCTCTCAGTAAAGGTTAAGACTGATTTCCTACTGCACTTAGGGGAAGGCACACAGAGGTAACACGCCCCCAGGGTCCTGCTTCCTTCTTGGGCTTGTTTATCTGTTTGTTTATTTCCTTCAACTTCTGAGTGGATGACTTGGTTAGATGAGCAAACTATAAGAGCAGAGCTCACTTGAACAGGGTTAGTGTTGATGCATATAGAAGAACGACCTCCAAGTTGCGCAACCCCATGCCGTCTGCTGGAAGGGGGTGGGACAGAAGGGAGCCAGGTACATTGGTGTCTTAGGACAGTGCTGTTTAACGGAAATAGGACATGATGAGCCTGTTATGTCATTTACGATTTTGTAGTGGCCACGTTAAAAAGCTCTTACTCGTGGGGGGAGGGGGGCATGGGCAATATATGTAACCTTAACACTTGTACCCCCATAATACGCTAAAATAAAGAAAAAAAAATAATCAGGTAAAATAAAATTTAACAATTAACTTAAAAAATATCAAATAGGTAATAATAAAGCTGTGCTCAAAGGAAAATAGTTTTACCCTACTTTAGGTTTTCAGTTTATACTTAAATCAATCCAAATGAAATAATATTAAAAATAGAGTTACGCCACACTAGCCACATTTTTTTAAGTGCTCCGTAGTCACATGGGCTAGTGGCTCCTACACCGTGCAACGCAGTCCTAGGGCTCTGCTGCTGCACCCCGCTTTTCCCAGCTGCATAGAGGGTGCCCTGTCTCTGCTGCTTTCTCATCTCCCTTTAGAACCTCTCTCCACTGCTTTCCTTCTCCCTCTCACCCTCCCAGCCCCTCAGAACTGTCATCCTCCCAGCCTTCCTTCTCCCCAAGCTCTCCTTGGTGTTCCTCCAACCTCCCTCTTGGAAGGGAAGAAGGTGGATTAAAGGCATTTGCAGGGAGGTGTAAATGAGGCTTGATACAAATCTCCTATCCCAAATTACCCTCTAATTACTGGAAGAGGGTGGGAACCAAGTGCAATGAATTCTGCTCTGGAGCTTTTACTTAATCCGGGGGTATAATGTTCAAGGACTCAGCCTGGTGACCACGAAAACTCCCTGCCCTCTCTCCCTCAGCCCCTCCCTTGCCCTTGCTCACCCTGGCAAGCCAAGGCCTCAGAACTCAGTCAGCACGAGTTTACAAATAGTAAAATAGCTGCGATGTGTACAGCATGGATAATGTCAGACCTCATACCCTGGCTTCTGTAATCCCCAGAATGATCCAACAAGGGAGCCCATTGTCATCCCATTCACGTGGACTCCGAGGGCGCAGCCAGGATGGGGATGTGAGTCTGTGTGACCAGAGCCAGGGCTGGCCTGGACACCAGTCCCTCTTGGGGACCTCAGCTGTCTGGCAGATGAGGACAGATGTCTGAGCAGCAAAACCATGTGAGAAAGGCTGGTTTGGGGGAGGCTCCCAGAGAGCTGTGCAGCCACTGAGTATCCATGGCAAAGTGTGTGCAGATTATAAGGACAGAGACTTCTACCCATAGGGGCTTTTGTCTCCAAAGAGGACAGATTCAGTGTTACCTACAGCTGCTAGAAATGGTGATCTCTGAGATGTTCCACTTCTGTTCCCTACAAAGGCTTGTTTTCTTGTTGATAATATTCTTTTACTTTAAAAAAAAAATTGAGATATCATTTAAAAAAGTACACTTTGATAAATTTTGACAGCTGCAAATCTCCCTGTGTAACCATTACCCCAATCAAGATATAGAACATTTCCATTACCCCAGAAAGTACCCTCATACCTTCTTCCAGGTAATGCTTCTTGCAGGGACAAAAACCATTCTAACCTCATCACTATAGATTATATAATTATGCCTTTTCTTGAACTTCATAAAAATCTGATCATGTAGGATGCATTTTTTTTTTTTTATGTCTGACTTCTGCTTGACATTATGTTTGTGAGATTCTCTTTTGTTGTATCGGTAATTCATTCTCCCATTAAAAGAAGTAGCTCAGTTCACTTTTTTTGTCATGCCTTCTTGATGGGCCTTTGGGTAACAACTTTCAATGTTTGCCTATTATGACCAAAGCAGTTATGTTCTTTGGGGGTCATATGTAGGCATTTCTCTAGGGTACATACCTATGAGTGGAATTGCTGGTCTGTAGGGTAGGTGTATGTTTAACTTTATTAGAAACCATCAAATGTTTTTCCAAAGTGGCTGTACTGTACCTATAGCAACATCTTACAAGGTCCTGGTTCCTTGGCCAAGCAGTTGGCAGGTCTACCTGGTAACAAGATCACAGTAGCCTGATGGGTTTGCTTGTGCACCCTCAGTCTGGATGTGGGTCAACAGAATCCCGGCTTGAACCAATTTAAATTAAAAGAGGAGGTGTCACTGGCTACTGTAGCCCATTGTGGGGAGGCCCAGGCATCTTGAACCAGGGACCCGCCATCCTGTCTCTCAATTCTGCTCCTCTCTGTCTGCAATTGGCCTTCTTCCAAACTGGCCTTTTCCACACAGCTGAGATATGGGGTTCCCTCCTTACGGCTTTGCAAGCATTTGGAGTCGTCCGGCCCGAAGATAAAAGATGCTGAGAATTAAAACTATCCTAAGATGCCATTTTTTAACTTGTCAGATTTGGCAAAATCTCAAAGTATGATAGCACTGTCTATTGACATAGCTATGGGAAATGGCAGTTGCACACATTGCACGTGAGAGTGAAAAATTGGTCCAACCCATAGAAAGGGAAATTAGCACTATGCATCAGGACAAGTAATCCCACTTCTAGGAATTTATCATACAAATATTCTCAGACATGCAAAACAATGCATGTTCAACGTTATCACTGCAATGACGGTTGAAATAGCAAAGACAAGAAACAACATAAATGTCCATCTAAACGGCACCAATTAAATAGCATATAGTACATATATTCAATGGAATACTCTGTAGCTTTCCTATTAAAAAATACAGGTGAGGAAGTACTTCATCCAATGATATGGAAAGATCCCATCAAGATACAATGTTAAAAGAAAAAAAAAATCCAGGAGCAGAAAATGTGCACCTTAAGCCACCATTTGTGTGACAAAAGAAGGATAATAAATTTGTACTTGCTCGTATATGCACAAAGAACTATGGAAGTTTGCCCTAAGAAGTGCCTGGTTATGGGAGAACTAGGGAAAGAGAGAGAACGAGACTTTTTACTGTATACCTTCTCTTTTTGACAGTTTGATTTTTTGAACGTATTACCTAGTTAAAATAGTAAATACTTTCATTTTTTTTTTTAAGTTAAAAATTTTAGCCCTGATTGTCTTGGCTTAAGAATGTGCTTGTCTCTGTCTGAACCAATTGACTATGTCTGGGGTGCGGTACTATTTTTGGCAGCCTCCACTAGAAGAGGTTGAAGGAACGTTTCTGAGGAGAAGAGGAGTACTGTTCTGAGCAGATAAAACTAAAACTGCCTCCTATAGTCAGGTAGCAGGGTCAGGAGAATCCCGAAGGTGAGGTCCAAGGTGGTCTGGGGACACTTTCTGGGCACTGAGGAAAGATCTTTGGAGCCCGAGGTGAAGTCCTGCCACAATGCTGCTTAGCAATTCTATTGGCCTCCCCTCCCCTTGCCTGTCTAGTCCCCTGGAATTAAAGGTCACTGGTAGAAGCTCCTTTTCTGCTTGCATCGGGGAGCTCTAAGGGGACTTTGAAGGTACAGGGAGTCTCCTTCTGTTGTTGACATCCTTATCCTCAGGCCCTCCTATTTTACTAGTGTAACTGGTCCCACCATGCCCCAACCACACACACCTAGTCTTTTCTTTACAATACTTCCAGTCTTACTTGGTTTTGGTTCTTGGCTTTATCCTTTACTTTCCCATGTAGAACAACCTCGCCTTCTGCTCCAGACCACGTCTGTCCTAAGCAGATCATGAGATGGGGTTTTCCTGCATGTGACTTAGTGGGGGAGAGCTCTCAGGAGGAAGGGAGGGAAGGAAGTAGGATGGGGCAGGTGACAGAACTAAAATGGATGTCGTCAGGGCTGGAGTTGGCTTCAGCCTGATCCTGCTGGGAGCTTTGGGGTATGGACTGCACCAGAGTTGTTCCCACTTTGAGGCAAGGGCGCCTGTGTTTGTATCGCTGTGCAAATAAGTCATTGGTTGATGGCGGTGGCAAGATGGCTGCTCTTTGGCTGGCCCAGGACAGTTTTCCAGAGAAGGGGCAGGGGCCAATGCTCACGGCTGCTGGCGGATGGGTGTACCTGCCCAGTAGGGGATCTGGAAGAGGCACCCACAGTGTGCAGTGTTGGCTTGGTTGAGTCTCTTTGGGGGAGCACTTCCTTCTGAGCCCTATAAGATGACATTTACTTAGTTGCTATTTCTTCCAGCCTATCCTTCCCTGCCTCCCACTCACAGAGCTGCATTAGTTCAAAGCAAATCCCAAACATCATAGTATTTTGTCTGTAAATACTTAAGCACTTATCTTGAATAGTTTAAGATATTTTTCATAATCCCAATACTATTATTAAGCAGTCTGTATTTAAATTTCCCAGACTGTGTCAAAAGTGTCTTTTTATTGGTATTTTGTTTAAGGGAGGATTCAAACAAGGTCTACACCTTGTATTTGATTTACCATTCATCTCTAACACCCTTCCCCTCACTTTCTTATGTCATTTATTTGTTAAAGAAATCAGAGCATTGGGCCTGTAGAATTTCCATATTCTTGTCTTAGCTGGTTGCATTTTCATTGTGTTGTTTAGCATGTTCCTCTATCCTCTGTGCTTATTGTAAACCAGTAGTTAGGGAGGCAGTAGGGGTGCTCACTGCTACTGAGTTGTCACTGCTTCTAGACCCTTCCAAAGGACAGAGATAGGAAACAGGCATGTTTTAGAAAGAAAAATATGTCGTGAGTTCATATTGTTTTTTCTCATTTCTAAATTTAGGATTATGTGGCTTTCTACTAAATCTTTTAATTTTATATTTCTTTCTTTTTTCCTATGCTGAAAATTTTATTCCTAACAAGAATTACTTAATTACTTATTATCTATCTACCTATCTAGATACATTTCTTTCTGAATAGTTCATCAATATTATTTTAATTTTGGCCAAGGCCCCATGGCCCCAGAATAGTCACCCAATATGCCCTAGCTCTGTCTACGCAACTGTAAAATAGATATGGCAGTCTTTGCCTTTCCCCTTAACATAGTGTGGCAGGATCAAATGAGACAATGAGTGGAAGAGTCTTTTGTAAAGAGAGGAAAGCACCCACTGAAGGCGGGCAGCCACTGTAGAGTCCTGTGAAAAAGTTCCAAGGGGTATTGAGCATGGGTTATATTAAGGGAACCAATTTACAGATCCTTAATTTCCATCCACATATTTCTCTGGTTTGCTTTGCCTGAGAGCACCTCTGAGATTATAACATCTGTTGTCTCACTTTATTGTTTTTTAAAAAGAAGCAAAACAGGCACACACACTCCTTACTCACTCTGAATCTGACTGTGGCAGTATTGCCACATGGTGTGCAAACATCAGGGAGAATGGGGGGAAAATAAGAGAAAGAGTTCTTTATAGTTTAGCCAAGATTCTGTATTTCCCCATCTTGTGTACTTTATGTTAAGGGAGAAGATGGCCTAGAAAACAGCATTTTGACAAACATTAGGATGTTCTGAATATACACGTATGGTAGTCAGAGTGGTGAGAGGCAAGACATTTTCTTTCTCGAAGTTGAGTCCAATGACAGCAAAGCAAAGGGAGCGTCAATCAGAAACATTGAATGCTAGGGGGAAAAAAGGACACAGCCCTTTCAAATGTACTTAAATGTAAGCAGAACTTTTCCACTACACTCAGCACTGATCCTAGGCCAGGTCTTTAGCTCAAAGGAAGAGCACCAAAGTATAGCCCAGGCATATAGGTTACTGACACTGACTAATTTAAATGTAACTGTAAGGTTTTCCAAGACGTTTGCAATTTTCAAGATACATCAAATGAAACAGGCAGATAAAAATGGTAGGTGACTTGTTTCAGATGCAGTGCATGTTATTCAAAAAGGTAATTTAAAATCCATTTTATGAAATCATATCATGAAATAATCCAGTGATAGCTATTGCTCATTGTATTTTGCCATATAAAATATTTAATATTTTCTACTTCCTATTAACAAGAATAATATTATTCTAGCTTCAGACTGATTAATTTTTAGCAGAATATACCTTTCTCTTTCATTGAGTGCATATGAAAAGTTAGATCATATTTCATCTCATTAGGAGATGCATTTCTAATTATCTTTAACTTTTTATGTTTAAAAAATGATCGAAATTGGTAGCATTTTAATGCAGTTTTGATCAGTTGTGTGATAATTCAAATCCAGAAGCAATTTTTTAAGCATGAAGAACCTTAAGGTCACAAGAATAAAATACATTTTTAATGTATGAAATGTACATATCTAATATATTTTTAATGTATGATAGGGTGATCAATAAAATATTTTCAAAGTTTAAAAGTATATTAAATTATGGTAAAGGTTTGTGGAGGAAATATAAAAGAAATATGAATTCAAGGAGAAAAGGGGAAAATGTAAACATTTCTCAACAGTAAAGATGAGCTTATTTATATATTTTAAATTGGATGCTGATGGATATGAAGTCATTATGAGCGCCAGATTCCCTTTAATAATTTAAGACAGATAGTGTTATTTTTAAATGTCAATATTTGCAGTAAAATGAAAATTATATCCCTTGCAATCACTTAAACTTATAATGAAAACTTTTACTCATGAACTTAAAAATATGCAAGGGTGTACAGTTTTTCAAGATTCTTTTTGAGATGTTCATGTAAGCAAAACTTTGCAGAGCACTGAACTTTGGGAAGGCCACAGTTGCAGACAGGAGGTGCTGCCCTCTCCTTCCTGGGCCCCTCCCGACCCCCTTCCCAGTCCCAGGCCAACTGGACAGGATGCTCTGCGTCTGCCTGAGCAGTCTCCAGCCAGCCTGCACACAAAATTACTTTTTCTTCTTTAGTCAACTGCCTGTCAATAATATTAATAATAAGAAGCAAATAGCACATCAGCTAGCTATTGCCACAATTATATTGCATGAAAAAATAACTGGAAAACCTCAGTGGCATGCAACAATAAATACTTATTTCAGGTTATCAATCTGTGGGTTGGCTGGACAGTTCTGTTCATCTTGCCCAGGCTCTGTTGATTTCAGCTTATGCATCTACTGTCACTTGTCTTGGCCCCGCACGATCTCTCATCCTCCAGGAGGCCAGTTTGGGCTGGCTGATCGTCGTGGCAGCTGGGCAGTGTCCTGAGAGAGAAAAGCATGCGGGGCCACTTGAAGGCTCACTCAGCACCGGTGTTCTATCACTTCTACATGCTGTTGGCCCAAGCAAGTCTCAAGCTGTCCCAGATCCAATGGGAGGGGCAGTAGTCTCCACCTCTTAATGGAAGGAGCTACAGAAGGGCATGGATACAGGAAGAAACATGGAATCAGGGCTATTTTTGCAATAAATCTATCACAAACAATAATAGTTACTATGACTTAGGTCCTTGTAATGAGCCAAACAATGTGATTAGATACTTTAAATGTTTGAACACCTCAAAAGGGTGGGGAATCTAACGGTGTGTATTCTTTTTTTTTTTTTTGCCAGCTGCTCCTCTTCTCTCATAGATGCTCTGAAAGCTGCTTTTCTTTCCCCCAATGAGACAGCAACAGAGACTGGAGGAAGCTGTAGGCCACAGTGACCAACAGGAAAGTTAGGACACACGCTGCAGAGTAATGTTCTGTTCCCCAAACCAGGTAAGGCTGGGGCTGGTGGGCAGGAGAGGAAAAGGCAGACTGGGGAGGCAGGTGCAGTGGGGACTGTGGATGCTCAGAGCGAGGGAGAGAAGAAGGGCCCCATGTATTTAGGGTGAGGAATGGTGGAAGGAGCTGTACACACTTCCCCTTAAGTGTGGAACCCCCCAGCCCACCGTCTGGGGCTGGAAGCCAATCCGCCAGAGCCCTCTGCAGCCCCTCTGAACAGAGCCTGGTGAATTTGAACTGTTTGCATGGCATGAGCAATACAGGTGAATCTTATACCTTGACCGAGATAGAGTGGAATGGAACTGTCTGGTAATTTCCTTATGTGCCAAGGCAGCAGTAGACCGAGTGCCACTGTATGGTTGGCTGCTGTTGTCTGATCACTTATGATGGGCCATGCACTGTGCTGAGTTCTGCACTTGCATTGCTTCATTTAATCTCACAATTATCCAGAAAAGAGTAATTTAGGCTGCAGGATGGGTACTGATCTTGGTCAGCACTGCAGGCTTTCTTCCTTATATTTGGAGAGGGGAAGAGAGAAAGAAACAGAACCCCGTTCGGTCCAACCTTATCCAATAAGACTGTGTGCCCAAGCTTTATTCAGTAACTGTGTACCAAGGGAACGCCAGTGCCGATTAGCTTAGGCCTGGGTTGCTGAATCAACCACTGGCAAGGGGATGGGGTTATTATGCTTGGCTGAGACCAACCCGGGCTTACCTCTAGAGCAAGGATCAATTTTTCAAATCATATTGGAACTGCTCAACAGAGGAAGGGTGGAATGGAATTTGGAGGGGTCATTCACAAAGTCATGTGCTGTCATTATCCTCACACCACAGAAGAAGCAGCTGAAGCTTCAGGAAGAGAAGGGAGAAGAAGCCGTGGGGTGTGTAAAGAACATTAGCTGGCAGACAACTGGGTTCAAGTCCCAGCCCTGCCGGAGGCTGCTGGGGGAGGCTGGGAGCCTCACTTCACCCCTGTGGTCTTTCATCCTCCCCTGCCTTTGGGTGGCTTCTCTCCATGGTTCTCTCTGGTGCCACGTCCTGTGGCTGAGAATCTGTGACCCGTTCTAGGTCACGAGGCCACCAAGTGGGAAGTAGTAACCTTGATCTCCCAGGTCATGGCACTTCCCACTCTGTTGCGAAACATCTGCTCTGCATTTTAAAATAAGAGACTCCATGGCCTCATTTGAGGAACATAGATGGGCCCATTTCCCTGTTTTGTTTAGCCAGTATGATGCCCACATTGACCCCTTGGATGCACGTCTAACTGACTCCTTCTACTCCTAAGTTCAAGCAGTCACTGAGGGGCAAAATAAGGAAGTGTGTTGGTTTGAGTCTCCTGAAGTCACGGGCACCCTTGCCATGAACTCCTGTCCTGAGGGACCCCCAGGACTCCCTGTTATTTGTTCAGGGCTGAAATCCTGGACAGAGGGGGCTGAAAGGCCAACCCCCACAGCCTTTAGTCTCTGCCCCAAGGATTCTTTAATTCCTCTCCTGAGAAGATGCAGGTAGAAGGGGATGATGCTTTCTTGTAACCAAGGGATGTTACCTGATGGAGGAAGAAGAGGCAATTAAACATGGATCTGAAGATGGCCTTTTAGTGCTAGGCCAGTCTCCCTGACAGGCCACCGCTTGTCTGGAGGGAAAGGACAGGGTGGTGACTGGGTGTCACCAGTGTGACCTGAGCCCAGTGGTTGGTTTCACTGGCTCTCTGCATTGTGTTTGTGAGGCCCGCAGGGTCAGTCTCACACTGTCTTGGCCTCTGTGCTGTCTGAGTGAAGCCAACACAGGACAGCCTTCAGGTTCAGGGCCAGGCTCTCCCGGCAGCAGATCTTGAGATCAGGATTCTAAGGAAGGTAGTTTATCTGGAAGACGATATGCTGGGACACACCCAGGGACAGCAGGGACATGATTATGTAGGGAAGGGAAGGAAGCCAATCAAAGGTACATTTTCAAGCCGCTCACCTCTGTGGGTATCTGGGGCTTCATCGGCCTGGGGAATTCTGGGAGCCGGTGTAGAACACGCGCCTCCGTTATTCCATCCCGGGATGAGGGGGCTGCGGTATTTAACCACCACCTCCCACTGGTGCTCCAACAGGGCACCAGCTATGGGGACCCTGTGGGCATCGCTGGCTCTGGTGGCCAGAGGGAGCCTTTAGGCAAAGAGACACAGGGGCTGGCATGAATGGAATGATAAAAAGTGAGGGTAGGCGGGTGAGGCAGGTTCCATAGAAGGCTTCGGTGATTCCCTCTCTGGAAGCTACAAAGAACTACAGGGACGTCAGCGTTGACAGGAGCAGCAGCACCCGGCAGAGGAGACCCTTCCTGTCCCTGGAGAGCAATTGTCCTCACTGCACAGACTGACACTCAAGACCAGCCAGCACAACTTGGCCTCCCATGCCCTACCACGCTCCTTTGGCCTGTTCTCCCCAGTCCCCTCGTTGCCCACAGCCTTGCACAGACTCTGTCTCCACTTTCCTTTGTTTGCCCAAATGTCCCCTGCTCTCTCCTTTGTGCATGGCCTGGCTCCACCCAATCCTTGAAGCTCGAGTCAGGTCCCACCTTTTATCCCAGGTCTTTTTTTTTAATCATCTGTCCTTCAGATGTCCTGCATTTGTCTGAACCCCTTGCACCCTCCTGTCATTGCCTTTCCTTTGTCATGCTATTTATTGCATCGTCTTTTCACACAACTGTCTGCGTGGGGGTCTAGTTTTCTCCATTCGACAACATATGGTAGGAATTTGTGCCCTGTTTCTGTCACGCCCCAGTGGCTAGCACAGGGCTGTGCAGCAGCCTAAAGCACAGATGCTTTAGAAATGTTTCCAATCTCGGATGGTTTATTAACCAAGATTTTGGTTTGGCTACTAAGAGAGGCCAAAATAACAGTGGCTTCCACAAGGAGACATTTTAACTCTCTGTCATTAAAGATAAGCAGCAGGTTTAACTGGTGGGTGGCCCAGAGCAGCTGTCCTGCCTGAGGGTAACCAAGGACCCAAGGTCCTTTTATCATTGTCCCATCAAGCTGTGTGGGTCTTGTTGGCGTGGTCAAACTGACATGTCCCTGAGATTGAGATTGTGGCATCTGACCCTCAGATAGTGGGAAAGAAGAAGTGGAGAGCAAGCAGCTCCCTTTTTAAGGATGTGACTTGGAAGTTAGTCACACTAATCATTTCTGGACTAGAATTTGGCAGATGGCCACGCCGAGCTCAAGGGAGGCTGGGAAATGTTGTCTGTGGCTTTGTGGCTAAAATTGGGGGTAACTTAGTTCTAAAAGGAAGAGTGGATGTCGAGAGAGAGGGCTTGTAAATCTATTAGCTTTACTTCAAATAACGTCTGCCATTGCAGCACATCTGAATAGTTAAAATACTAACACATGCCGTTTACTTATTCCTGCATTTCTCACGAATGCAATTAGCAGTTTCGCTATTCTCAGATGCAACATGGAGAGGAGTAACATTTGAAATTTTAATTGCACTACCTTCATTCTAGCCAATTCATTTTAATCTAGGGTGCCTCCTCCCTCCGCTACAGTCAGAGCGAGAGGCTAAGGCTTATCTCCTCCGGAGCGGGCTGGAACGTGGAGATAGAGATGAGCCAGTGCTCAGCTTTGGGTTTTGAAACAGACTTTGGAAGCTCATGGCAGATGCAGTAACTTTGAGAGATAAGACTTTTAAAGTTCTAGATTGCTCAAATACTGGAAGCCCGAAGCATATGCCCTAAACAATAATTTCTGAAGGAGTGCGTGATGATGAAAGAAATTGTTTTCCTACCCAAAGGGAAGTAGGATCTGTAGGAGGGGTGAGGAGGAGAGAGCCAGGGAGCTAGAGAGAGGGCAACAGAGGACAGTGCCCGGGGCAGAGCCCTGGTCTGGGGAGGAACCCCGGGTGGGGTTGTCAGACTGGATGGTAGAGCCAGACCACCTGGTTTGAATCCCAGTTTCACCATTTATTATCCTTGTGACTTGGGCAACTTCCATTGGTGTTTGCATTTTCTATTCTCTAAGATTGAGATAATAGCACTGATAATATCTACTTTATGTTGTTATTGTGAGGGTTCAGTGAGGGAGTTTATATAAACTGCTCAGAACAGAGGCTGGTACATCATAAGCACCTAATGAATTTCTTGTTATTAAAATCTTGAGAGAAAAGGGATCTGTGTAGAGTTTTATTTTATCTCTAATTTTTAAGATCTCTACTATCTAGCCTTTCTTCCACATTTTTGCAGTTACATATGATTCAGACTTTTTGCACTTGAGAGTTTAAAGTATTGTTAAGTAAATGCTATTCAAGGTGTATAACATTCTTTAATTACATAAAGAAGCTCTGAGAATGCAGAAATCCTTACACACTAAGTGCACTGCATGAAATCTAGAGTCCATAAAGCGTGTTTGATGATACACTCTGTAGAAATTCTAACCATTCAAAGACACATGCAATTCTTATAAGCAGTCATGGCATACCTGCCACCTGCCACTAACAACATTTCCAAGTAAACAGGCATGGTGTCCATACATCCATGGATACCTGCAGGTTCATTGGCCTGAGAGATTATGAGGAAACTATACTCTAATAAAACTTGGAAGAAACATACTTCAAGGAGAAGATTTCCAGATGCACAGAGTTAATCTAGACAATTTGAAAAAGATTGGCTTCATGCTGTCTTGAGATTGCAATTGCAATTGAGTTTGTGGTACACTCGAGTGGACACAAGGGACATGGCTTGTGGGACTACCCCAGGGCTCTATGTGGAGTCACTAGCGCCTTCTGGATAGTAATGCTATTTCTTTCCTCTGTGCTACACACACACACTCATGTGCACACACAAACACACATGCCACACTCCAGCAGGAAATACATCTCCTCCCCAATGTAGCTGCTCAGGTTGCCATGGCAACCCTTGTAGCCAAATTCACAGCTGAACAAGTTTCACAAGATACCAGAATGTTTTCTTGCACTGCTCTCACTGAACTGGGCTGAGATGGATGCAAGAATGACCTGTGGTGAGGGCAGTGGGGAAGGCCCCCCAAAGTCACCACACTGACTTCAAGTGTGGCCACAGGGATGAAGGCTGCCATTGCATCTGGAGTGACTTGCCTGGGAAGAGTCAAATTACACATCCAGCCCTTCTCTTAGACACTCCGCAGGACTCAGGGTTCAAGAAAGGGAGGATGGCTCTGTGGACCCAAGATTTTGTCTGCAAACAGGTTCTCTCCTCCTGCCTTATGGCTGCAGGGCTTGAGCTGAACAGAAAACCTTCACCTCCTCCTTCTCAAAAAACCAAACCAAACCAAACAGTCTAAACAAACAAAACAAAAAATCTCTAATAAAACTCATGGTCAAAACGGACTAATGTTTCTTATTGTCATTTTGTCTCAAGGCCTTTTTGCTGTCAGTTGCCTATTGCTGATTTAAATCAACAGTCAATTCCCACCACATTCATGCTGTAAACTGGAGCCTGGGATTTGGAGGCTGGGGACAGGGTCTAGAATAAGGAAAAGGAGTTCACCTGGGAGGTCACGTGTGCCACAACCTCCTTCCTCATGCCTGGACCGTGGCAAAATTTATTTGGGTCTCTTTAGGGATAGAGAATCAACAACATTTAAGAAGCTACAAGGTCAGGTGATAAAGAAACCTCTTTAAGTTTTGCAAGGTCCTTTCTCCTAATAGTATCTTATTTGAACCTGGTAACAAGTTCGCAAGGGCAGGGAAGGTCTTCTTGTAACTGTTTGATGGAGAAACTATACAAACTTTGGGATGAAGGCCAAGTGATGAGTGAGGAAAATTTGTATTTTTATTAGAAAATTTAAAAAGACTTAAAAATAAATGAACTAAGCTTTCTGTTCAAGAGGTTAGAAAAAAATAGCACAATAACCTTAGATTTTAAGACATAGAATTCAAATCTTGGCTTCACTGTTTACATTGGCTAAGAGACTTTTGGGCAAGTTAATTCACCTCTCTGAACCTCAGCTTCCTCAACTGTAAAATGGATATAATAATAAAAATATCTATGTTCACACAGTTATTAAAGAATCAAATGAGATTCTTGTGCATATAGTACTTAGAGGCACTATATGTAAAGATTGATATATATTTATAGATAGATACTATATACAAAGTTTGTAAGTGGTACAAATTATCATTATGAAGGATGTTTGTTGACATGGAAAGGTACGGTTGTATACACATAATCCCATTTTTGTATAAAAAACCATAGCATGCATTGAAAAATTTGTACAGATAGCTACCAATATATTACAATTTATAGCTATAGTAGTATTTCTCAACCTTTTTAAAAATAATTATCACCCCCTTCAAGGAGCCTTTTTACATATTTTCCCCTAATTTTACTCCTCAATGATTTTTTTTTACCACAGATACACTGTAAATCTATCTATGTACTGTATGAATATCTGTGTTTTATATATATAAAGAGTAATTTTTTTCTCCCCATGGGGACCAATTTTTGTCCTCTCAGGGAATACATCACCCCCACTGAGGATGTATGGTGCATGGGTAGTGGAAATAGAGCAGGTTTTATGATTTTTTTTGCATTTTTCTTTCTTTTCTTTTCTTATTTCTTATTGTTCCTCTCTTCCTCTTTCTTCCTTGTCTTCTAATGCCAAATAACATGCATTCCTCATGTAATTCCAAATATTGTAGTGATTTCAAAAAATAAAATGGGTGATAAATGTACTGGACACTTCCGGCCCCTTTCTCTGTGTTGCAAAAGTTAATACAGGTTAAAGTGTCAGAGCGTTCTGGAATCAAACTGCCTGAATTTGAGTCCTGCCACCAGCTCACACTGCGTGACCAGAGCATGTCCACTCATTTGCAAAACAGCAATATCTGCAGTGGACCTCCCTAAAAATGGCTGATACTAAAACCTCATTCATGCCAAGTCTGTGGATGTTAATATATTTCCAAAGGCAGGAAATGCATGTAGGTGGGACCTCCTGAATAAATTGCCTTAACCTACAGAATGATCTAATGGAAAGGATTTTAGACACCACAACAAAAAAGAGGACTTGTCATGTCGCTTCCGCATCAAATCATGTGGGTGTTTATTTGTCTACTACTCTTCCAGGCTTCCTCAGCCTTAATTAAAAACCTAATTTCTCTATTACCATAACAATGAGTGAAACAACTACTGATTTGTTTCACCAAATTAATTCTCCTTTTGGGAACCTGGGAGAACGTTATTCATCAGAACAGCAGGCAGAGATTTAAAAATGGAAACATCTTTCCAATATGTATGCCAAATTCAGAAAATAACGGGACTAATATTGCAAGGTTTGAAGGAGGTTTGGAGATTGGTTCTCTGTTGTGTTCCCAGCACCCAGGACAATGATGGCACATGGAAGACCCTCAGTCATTGCTGGCTAAATGGATGAGTGGAATTACTATCACTAAGTTCTCACTTTTCACAAGTTTTAGCTGTTGCTTAAACAAAGTACTGTAGTTAGGAGTGGGAGCGGGAATTTAATTTGTTTTGACATTCCATTATGTGTTTCATGAATTTTTTCCTGTTGGCAATTAAGAAAGAGCAGGTTTATTTTCTTATGCACAGTCAAAATGAACAAACTCCTTTAACATCGTTCTATTTGCCAATGATAAAATGTTTCCAGAAAACTAAAAACAGAAGACATTTCCAATGTAGGCTTTAAAATCCCTCGTTTTCTGAGGAAGCTTGACTATGTCATGTACTATAACAGTATGTCAGGAATAAACACGCATGGGATGGTGAACTCACTAAATATTTTAAAATTTAAGGTAAATATTTTGATAGTTTAGGGGATACTTCCACACAGTCCCTTTATCTTTTTTAAGGATCAAGAAAATTTACCCCAACCTCCAAGTTGTACCCAGAATAAGACAGGATTAGAAATATCATTTCCAAGATACTTTTAACATCTAACAACTTCATCTTCATTTCTCATTTTTGCATATCTTAAGGTTGATTCTGAAGAATTACTGAATGGAAATGAAATAAAAATATATACCATCAACAAAGAAAAATTTGCACCATGGGAACCAGCACCTACTCACTTTCTATTATTAGCCAAAATCTCTAAAGGAGAAAGAGAGAGGGCTGAGGAGAGTGTGGGAACCAGCCGCAATGTCTACTTTTCTGAGTGTCGTCTCTGATGGGTAGATTCAATAATTCTTATATGTTTGTGACTAGATTTCTGAAAATTGCTGCTACCAGCTATGTTTGGACCTTTGCTTCAGGCACTCTTAGGGTGTGATTTAGGAACTATTTCCCGTCCTGATGGGATAATTTAGCATTCGGTTTCCAAAACCATGTGGTGTGTAGTTCCATGTTGAAGAATTACAGACTTTCAGAGCTTGGAGTTAGACAAGGACCAAACAGAAACCCTTCAGAGATCATCTCATCCAGCAGTTTCCAAACCTTTTCCAAGCAGCAAGACCTGTTGTTCAGATGCCATTTTGTCTGCAACCTATAGCAGGCAATGGTGGTGCCCCATCCTGCTCCCCTCAAATCCCCTGGCTCTCGTTTAGGTGCACTTTGATTTCCTGTGGTCAGCACCTGAGGCCGGGCTGGTGACACTCACTTTGCCTGCACTAGTGGAAAGTGGAAGGGGCTGGGAATTTATGCCCCTGTGGAGTGGCCTGGCCTGTGACTCAACAGTGCAGGAAGACAATAGCCCACTTCCCTTGCCTCACTCAGCGTTCCCCCACAGGGTCAGGCAGAGGCCACCCCCAGAGGGACTGTGCCTGAGATAACACCTTTCCTTGGCTTCCCCAGCTTCCTTATAAGTCTCCCTTGGGAACATTCCCTTCATAAACCACTAGCGCGTACACTTGGTCATCTCAGGGTCTCTTCTGGGGAGCTAGCCTGAGACAGAAGCCCGACACATCAAAGTGGAGTGGAATTCGAGAGGGGGTCTGTCTGCAAACTACGATGGTGTCGCCTTTCTTACTTTTTCCTTTTTCAACTTCTCACTTTCTCTCTCAGAGACAAAAATCAAGGCCAGGGTAGTAGAGGGGAAACCTTGGCATGATAAAAGCTTACGGTAGAAAGGGCTCTTCCCAGCTCAGGGAAAAACCTTATCATTCCAGGAAGTTTGTTCATGATGGCAGATGCTGCCAATTCTGGACATACATCACCCTGGAGGTCAACTGCAACTTCAGGTGACAGTTCTGACAGCCCGATGCCTTCCTTTCTCCGGTCCCCTAACCTCTCTTTGCCTGGGGCCTTTCGTGGCCACAGAAGTTACCTGCCAGCATGCAAAGAGGGTGGAAAGGTTGGAGTTCATTCTCCGAAGGTCAACCCTCAACTGATGCGAGCTGGGAGCTGGTAAATGCATATCTCAGCCTCTTCACCTCCTGGTGGCCTAGTTTTGAGGGACATGCTCTCCACTGTCTTGCCAAGGGTTCTTGGCCAGATTGAGTTCCAGGTGCCTACAATCGGAACCTGCTCATTAGCCCACGCTTTCTAGACTGTTCTTCTCTTCTTGCCTCCTTCCCCTCCTCTCCCAGGGTTTCCAGGCATTATCTCCTAAACAAACCACCTTCCCACAGGTCTTTGTCTCAGGGTCGCCTTTGGAAATAACCAAAGCAAAACATCCAGTTTGGAGTTGATGCACCCAGAGGGTCTGAAATCAAGTCCAGTCTCTAGGAAAGGAAGCTGCCAAGAGCTGGGACTCTGTATGTGTCCAGTAGGGAGGAGAAAGCCTGGTGATGGGTGTATTCTTAGGAAACTAAGGCTGAAGCCCAGCTAGGGACTGGGTAGTCATGGTTTGGGGCAAGGAAAGGTTGCATTTTGTTGACCTCAGGGCAGCAAGACTATTTTCTGATGCCACCAGCTGGTGGCCTGGAGTTCCTGACATGCCCCCGCCTGGATCCGGGCTCACTTTGGAGCTGGTAATGGGACCTGCAGGCCTTGTGCTGAGCAGAGCTGGAAAGGCAGGGAGAGGTGATGGGTGGCACCATGTGCCCAGGATGCTGGATTTTCCAAAGGTCAACCTGTGGGCAGATGCCTTCTCTGGGAGAGGTGGAAGGGCACTGGAGCTATAGGGGATTTGGGGTTTGACACTGCAGAGTGGGAGATCTCAGAGGCATTGTGAAGAGAAGAATTTGTACGGCATAAAGCTCTCTAGGTACATAGAAAGCTGCCACTTCTCTCCTCTGAAAATTATAGGCATGATTACAGGAACAGACTCCAATTATCTAGAATTGATGCTTTTTTCTTGAATCTCCACACTCAGACCTGGGAGGATGGAGCGGCATGGGAGAAGAGAGGAGAAGATTCTAGCTTGGAATCTCCAGTGTTGCCATGCATGAGCAGTGAGATCCAGTTTCCTCAAATTCCTCAGTTTTCTTATTTGATGTGCAGGTGTGTATGTGATTGTGTGTGTGTGCATGTGTGAGTGTGTGTGTGCACGAGAGAGAGAGAGAGAGACAGAGAGAGACAGAGAGAGACAGAGAGAGATAGTGGTAGTAGCAGGACCTTCTGCTCTAACAAGAATTCTTATTGCTACAATTTTCAGAGTATTTACTACGGGCCTGACCCTGTCTGAAGTGCTTTTCTTGCATTATTTTCCTGAACTGTCATAATAACCCTATGTAGTGGATATTATTCCCATTTTACAGATATGAAAACTAAGGCTCAGCTAGAAGGAGATGAAATTGGGGTTGAGCCTAGATCTATCTGCTGCCAGATCCTGAGTGCTTAACCTCCAAAGCACACAGACTGACAGAACATTGTTTCTGTGAAACTGTTGGTCCAGGTTCTCACACAAGGTACAATCCATCTGCCTCTCCTTTTTTTTTTTTTTTTTTTTTTTTGAGACAGAGTCTAGTTCTATTGCCCAGGCTAGAGTGCCGTGGCATTAGCCTAGCTCACAGCAACCTCAAACTCCTGGGCTCAAGCAATCCTTCTGCCTCAGCCTCCCGAGTAGCTGGGTCTACAGGCATGCACCACCATGCCTGGCTAATTTTATATATATATATGTACATATATATATATATGTATATGTATACACACACACACACACACATATATATATATATTTAGTTGTCCAGGTAATTTCTTTCTATTTTTAGTAGAGACAGGGACTCACTCTTGCTCAGGCTGGTCTCGAACTCCTGACCTTGAGCCATCCTCCCGCCTCGGCCTCCCAGAGTGCTAGGATTAGAGGTGTGAACCACCACACCCCGTACTATCTGCCTCTCTTTAAGGAGAAACAGAGTGCCAAATTATAAACCAAAATAACAGATCAATAAAGAGTGGACACGTGTTTTTCAAAAGGATTCTCCAGCTTATGGATTATTTCCCACAAATAGGAAGGGTTCCTTGTGCACCAAGTTCAGAATCTGATGTGCGGTTCTGTTTCCATGGGATTTGATTAATATTTCTATCTCCCCTATTACTCATTTAAAGCAATGAGACTGATTTATAAATATGGATCTGTTTTGAGAAATGCGGACTCCTTCAATGTTTCTCCCCGAGTCTTCAAACCTTGCACTCGGGAGTTGCCGCCCTTGCTTCACACATGGGGGAAAGGAGACACCAAGACACGAAAGGCCCAAACCGATGACAGTGCATGGGGGCAAATCTGGGCCTAGAACACAGCCCCCGCACCTCTTCCTGAGCATCCAGGACTCTTGCTGGCTCCCTTCCCTGACCTACGCCTTGAGGAGGAAGACATCTCACCCGAAAAGGTTCCTGGAGAGTCTGCATGGCCAGTGTGGAGCAGCTGTCTGTTCCTATTAAACTCCCCAAGCAGTGATTTTTCTAGTGCTCAGGGGCATGTGTTTCCAACCGGGATCCACACAGCCTTCCACCTACTCGCATGTCCAGGGAGCTTTGAAAAGAGGCCGGGATGCAGCGAGCTCCCAGGCAGCCCATGGGTGCTTTGCATGCTTACCTGCAGGAGAAATCTAGCCCGTGGGGGCCAGCTGGGGGCCAGCCTGGCATCTCAATGGGTCCTACACCTGGGAAAAATCACAGCACTCCAACTAGTGCCTGGACTTCTCATGTGGCTTTGAGAGCGGCTCCCCATCCGTGCATGAGTGGCCCCCTGGATGAGTTTATGTCCTCCCTGGCACCCTGCACCCCGTGTAGCTATTGCTGGCAGGCGAATGGGCTGAAAGAGCATGAGCCTCAGTGCAAATTCTTCCCCTAACAAGCACATACCTTGTTCACAAAGGCTTGGTAGCGTCCCTATTGAATAAGAAATTAGTTCTGGGGTAGGAACAAGTGTGAGCAGTGACACTCTCTGCCCTGTGAGATGTATCTGCTCGAGCACCAGACCAGGCTGGGGTGGGCATCATTACTGCTCTTCTGCAAGCTTTGTGATCGGCTGCAGATCAGGGGCACTCCGCGGAGTGGCAGACCTTGACTTTCATCAAGGCTGAATGTGATAGACGGACGCATGGGGAACGCCTCGGTATTTTATAGGATTGCTTGCAAAGACATGCTCCACAGACTTTATGTATTCTTATTTTGTGTGTATGTTTTATATTCTCAGCCTCATTCCACAGTGGAATTGAGTTAACATGCAACAGAAACACATACAATAAAGTGGTAAGATATAGCTTAGAATAAAAATTCAGGTCTAGGGAATAGAAACAATCACCTCTTTTGCCTTTTTCTTTCCTGTTTTGTGGCTCTCTAAAAGTGAGCTTAATTTTTTGGACAATCGGGGTATAAATAAAATAGACAGGCAGAAAGGTCAGCAAGACCTGATAATAAGAAGTCAGGAATAGAAAGGAAAGAAACCCAAACACGCAGGCCATGAGTCTCCGTGTAAGTGCTGGAATCATGCCTTAGTTCTGGCTCTGACCCTTAGAACGGCCAAAGTAGAAAGAGGGAAGGAATCAGTCATATATTTCTTATTATCAGAGAGAACACAACATATCTGTTTCTTAGGAAAAGTAAAGATTTGTGTGCTTGACTCTGAAAGAAATTTCTCAGGTAATAGATTCCAGGGCATCACTCACTGCCAAGCGGGACAGTAGCTTCCCAGAGCAATTCTCTGGAGGCCAATGTCAGGGGACGGTAGGGACAAGATCAGCCCCCCTGGTGTCCTGGTTCATTCAAAGGTATCAGAGCCCTGGAGAAACTCTGGCTTGCTTCCATAAATGCCTCCTGTTCTGGAAGGTTCCAGGTGCAGGCTGGGCAGCACTGGCAGCTGGAGACTGTTCCAGGCCTGGAGGGCAGGCTCATACTTAGGGGTGGCAACCAGAATGGGCTGCTGTGTTTTTATGCCCAAACCTAGAAACTGCACAGAAGCAGATCACAGGTGGCTGGATCTCAGAAACCAACACAGACTGCAGGAGGAAACCCCAGGACAGTGAATGAGGTAGGGTTCCAGGGTGGGGTGACAGTGGCAAGAGACACTGGTGGTTTTGCAGCAGTGTCTCTTCCCTCCTGCATTGCCTGGGGTAGATGATTCCCCACTGGGTCCTTGTTCCAGAAGACAGGAAGGACTCTGCCATGAAGAGGTGCCTGGAGGAGCACAAATGAGAGCTCTCTGTCCCAGGCCAGGTGGACAGTCCCAGCTATGCCAGGTGACAATCCCTAGGGTGGGGTGAGTACTCTCAAGGAGAAGTTATAAGACAACTGAGGAATAGGTGTGCTATTAAGAAACCCAACAAAAGGAGCAACTTGTGCAGGAGGAGCAGAACTAATGGGACAAATAAAAGAATAATTTAAAATATGCATAATAAATATCCTCAGGGAGGTCAGAAAGTAGGAATAAACGGTATAAAGAAAACTAAGTAGAGGTAACAGGTACAAAAAACATAATTGTTAAAATAAAGCACTTAATGGACTGATGGAAGAACACTGAGCTCAGCAGCAGAATGAATTAGAGAGAGTGACATTCGGGTCACTCATCTTATGGACAGGATCAGAAAAGGAGAAAGACATGAAAAGAAGAGAGAAAACCGTATGGAGCCTTGAATCAGAGATGTTGACATTTTTTCTAAGACTCCCAGAAAGAGTACATGGAGGGGAGAAAATGAATATTTGAAGAATTAATGACTGAGGATTTTCCAGATTTAATGAAACACTTGAGGCCTCTGATTAAATGGCTGCACGGTGCACCAAACAGGCTAGATTCACACACATGCACATACACGTAGACATAGTACACTGACATTTAAACACGGCCAAGACATAGGAGTTTCCAGAGACAGAAAACAGATCCCTACAAAAGAGTCCACTTTAAACAGACATCAAACTTCTCACCTGCCACCTGGCATGCAGGAAGACAATGGAGTACTGTCTGCAGAGTCTGGAAGGAAAATAGCTGCACATCTGGATTTTGTGTGTATCTAAGTGATCATTTAAATGCGAATAGGGAAACAGACATTCCCAGAGAGACACAGCCTCAGACACATACTACGTGAAGTCCCTTCCCGAGGAGACATGAGAAGATCTCCTCCAAGAGGAAGCAAGGAGGGTGGAGGGAGTGAAGGAGAACAAGTAACCCAGTCCTGTTTATGACTGCCCGGATAAGTGATGACCTACACCGTACGCCCATAACACTGTGGCCCGAAAATGTTAGGGCCAATCTTTCACAAAGGCCTTTCTTAACAAATGCCAACTGGTATGGACTGTTTGTATCCCTCCCATCCCCCACCAACCTCATATGTTGAGATCCTGACTTCCAATGTGATGGTTCTAGGAGGCGAGGCCTTTGCCAGGCAGTTAGGTCATGAGAGCAGAGCCCGCACGAATGGGGGTTAGCACCCTTATCGGAAGGGACACAGGAGCTTGCCCTTCCTCTCTGGTCTCTGCCCTGTGAGGACGCGATGAGATGATGCCGTCTGCAAACCAAGAAGCGAGCCCTCACCTTGATCTTGGACTTCTCAGCCTCCCGAAGTTCGAGAAGTAAATGTGTGTTGTCTAAGCCACCCAGCCTATGGTAATTTGTCACAGTAGCCCAAAGGGACTAAGGCACCCACCACAACAAGCATCACCATTCTCCTCCTCCTCCTCAACAGCTGCAACAATAACAACAGATCTGAATCAGCCTCCTTAAATAAGAAAGACTCCAGGAAAAATCCATCTCAGGAATTAAGGCTGGGAAAGTTCCTTTTCTGGCAGATTGGATTAAGATGCTCCTATTAGGTGGAGCTGGGCCACTCCCTGCCTGTCCTCCTTGGCATCGGTTCCCAGGAAGCTTCGGGCTAATTCGTCTGGCCAGACGCCGTCCCTCACTTCAGCTTCCTTTTGCTACAAAATTATTTTCTCTCTCCACTCTCTCCATCCTTAGCCCCTCTCTATCCTGGCCCTTTTCTTCCATTTATTTCTGGGCTTTGCCTGTAAGAGTTGTTTTCTGACACTGCTTTTAAAGACTTTTTGCATGAAGCAGAGCTATGTTGGTGTCTGCGCCTATAGTATATAGTGGCCGGAACTGGCCCTGGAATCCCACGTGGATTAGCTGTGTGATGCTTCGAAAAGTGAGTTCCCTCCTCTGTGCTCTGGGTCCTTCAATCTGTAAAAGGCAAAATACTAGCAATCCTTCTATCAGGGGGTTGCTGTGGGGAACTGAGATTATGCAAAGGGAGAGGCTTGGTACAGTACCTGGAACATTTTAATTGCTCAAAAATTGTTAATGGTGGGGCCAATATTATTGTCTTTTTCTGTCTTGTCTCTTATTTTTTCCCTGGGATGACAAAACCATCCTAAAATACACACTAATGGCCATCTAGATGTCTTGCTATTGGGCCTTTTTCTCTTTAAGACAGCAAGTGGTCTGGTCCATATTTTAGAGAAAAAAAAATATATACACATATATGCATTTAGATTTGGGGTACCTATATGTGCGTGTGTGTGTTTATGTGTGGGGGCATAGGGCAGAGAGACAGAGAACTGTGAGCACATGATCGTGGGCTGAGGCTGATCTTTGTCAGGGAGCCACCAACACGTTGAGTTTGCAGTTGAAATTGTTGCCATGCACGAACCCACCAGATAACGTCTGGTTTCCCCAGCGAGGGCATCTCGTTTTCATGTCAGTGGGTGCTTTGTGAGCGACATCTGTTCCGGGAGCCCCAAGCCTGCCCACCTCTCACTAGCACGGCGCTGGCTTCGGGCCACTTTCCCTGCTTCTGAAAGCGTCCCCTTTATTGTTCCATGAGCAGGAAGGACTTTGAGCTTTGAAAAAGAAACATTAAACAATCTGTTTTAACTTCCTCCTGGCTTCACAGGGCTGCGGTGGTCCCCCATCTCTTGCGGCCCCTCCCTCCCTGCCGGACGCAGCCCCTCCCTCCTGGCTGGACCCTGATCTGGCCCTGCTTCTGAGGCTCTCGTCCCCCACCCACGTCACCCCTTCTCTGACCTCTGGGGACACAAAAGCTGGTTCTGGGCTGGCCAGGCGCGAGCACCCAGGCCCTTTGGAATGGATCCCACAGAAGTCGGACTGCAGATATGAGCAGAGACGCAAGTTAAAAGGTGAGAGGGAAGGCGCACCCGGCTTTGAAGGCAAAGGACTGCCTGCCCAGCGAGCATTCCCTCTCCACCTGCCAAGTGGAATTTGCTCAAGCATATGGAGGCTACAGTTGGCTGCACAGCAGGCTTCCTGGCCAGGAACTCCTGGACAGTGTAGCCAGACTTGCCTCCAAATTGTACCAGCATGGCGACAGCATCTTTGCTCAAATGTGCTGCAGGCATTTCAAAACTCAATGTGTGCAGGTCTGAGCTGCTCTTCGTCTCGTCCTCTGCAGCCCTTGAGATGCTTACTGAGAGCTGGTGGTAGCTCCTCTGTGAGCAGGGTCTCCCTGGGGCAGGGACTCAGCTGTTTTTGGCCAGGGACCGGGGGCGGGGGGGAACCATATGAGGCTGTTTGCTGTGATTTTCGGGAAACCAAGTGTCATATTCCAGAACGGTGCCTGGCAGGTGGCAGGGGCTCAGTAATATAAGTTGGCTGAACAGGGAGGGCTTCCCAGCATGCAGAATCACTCTTCTGTTCTCAGCAGGTATTTTCTATGCAGAGGTCCAAGAAAATGCATGTTTGCATTTCCTTGGCATTGGTGGCTGGCGGTTCACCATCCCCTGCTGGGGTAAGGGGTTGGGGTGGCTCCCTGCAGCCCCCTTCTCTGGAGGCTTGCCCTCAGAGCCACCCTACCCGGCAGGCATGCACACGCCCTCCAAGGCAGCCCACAGAGAATGACTTACTGATAAAGGGGTACAAAGCCCTTCCTTAACTCTCTCCGTGGTGGGATTTATGCTACAGAGCTGCCCTCAGTACATCTAGGCTAAGGCTAGATTTATTGAGACCAGACATGTTTGGTTCCTCCCCTTCCTGGCTTGATTCTCTCCCTCCCATCCACCCTAATCCCCCTCTTGGGCTGTGTGTCCATGGAAATCCACTAAAGACATCCCCCCCGCCCCCCGAGATTCTTCTGCTCTCACTCTGAGCTCAGAAATTCCCAACTGGGAAGGGACCTTAGAGATCAAAATCTGTTACTTAGAAGTCAGGGAAACTGAGGCCCAGGATCGGGGCAGGATATATGCAGTTTAGGGGGACAGCTCACACTGGCTGAATTCAATTTGGCAACTGCTTGAGTGCTCCTGGCGTGAGAGTTCTCACTCTGCCCCAGGAAGCCTTCTGCTGTGGACTTGGGGGAGTCCCTTCACCCCCTGATCTCACCTCATCCTCTTCCTTACCCCCACGGCTGCCAGGGCTGGGAAGCTCCAACCTCTGTACCAAGACAGTTAGAGGGATTCTGTCCTCACCGTTCCTGTCCTGTCTCCATCTGCAGAAAGGATCCTGTGCCCACTGTCAGGCTGTGTCTCTCACAACCTTGAGGAAGGGGTCAGGCCCACCCCTGGGCGACTGTTGCCTGCTTGGGAATGGGAGGCACCTCAGAACACTCTCCCTTCCTTTTTCTCTCAGCATTAATATCTAATTTCAAATTATTTCAGTTTCTAATTATGTCCTTTGTGGCCTTCCATCAAGTGTGATCCTCTTGGTGGCCCCAGCCTGCCTGAGGTGCAGCAGGCACACAAAGCTTTTAGGGAAGACCCTCAGAGGGTTTGGTAGGGGTTGAATTGTGACCCTCCAAGAGGTACCGTGTTTCCCTGAAAATAAGACAGGGTCTTATATTTATTTCTCCTCAAGAAGACACCGTAGGGCTTATTTTCAGGGGATGTGTTATTTTTTTTAAGTGCGGTACAACAATCTACATTTATTCAAATATAGTTAAGTTGTCTTCTTCTGGAACATCATCATAACTCTCCAAACCCCGAATTCCATCCTGAATTTCTTGTGACTCTATTTCCTTTAGAACCATTGGCCCCAATCTCTCATGTCGAGCAATAGAGCTCTCATGGGGCAGATGAGAAGGGCTGCTCGTTTTGTTTACCGCTCTGGGACAAAATGCATGGGTTGTGCAGATATGCTGCGTAGCCACGCCCATCGCTAGGTCTTATTTTCGGGGTAGGGCTTATATTGTGCAAATGTTTAGAAATCTTGCTAGGGTAGGTCTTATTTTCAGGGAAACACAGTATGTTGAAGTCTTAACCCTGGTTCCTGTAAATGTGGCCTTATTTGGAACTGGGGTCTTCGCAGATGTAATTAAGACATAAATGATAGTGTGATCATGCTAAAGTAGGGCAGGTCTTTGATCCAGTATGACCGGTGTCCTTACAAGAGAGAAGAGACACACAAGGAGAATACCATGTGACAACAGAGGCAAAGCAAGGAATGCCCAGGACTGGCAGCCAGCACCAGCAGCCAGGACAAAGCAGGGACAGATTCTACCCAGTGTCTCAGAGGGAGCACGGCCCAGTGACACCTCGACTTCAGGCTGCTACTGCAGAGCTGTGACAGAAAGGACTTCCATGGCTTTGAGGTGCCCAGTTTGTGATACTTTGTCTTGGCAGCCGTAGGAAATTAACATAGATTTGTTTCCAGATCCCAAATTGCCATGTATCTTTTGGGGGATGAAGGGTATGAAAGGGACCCAGCAGGAGAAAGCCAGGGAGCAGTTCGTTTCACTTTGGGGTCCGGGCATCCATACGGGAGTCAGGATTTCCACGGCAAGAACCCAAGAATGGACGAAGTTCCCGCTGCTCCCCATGGAGATGTTCTTGGGGAAAGGAAAGGGCCATGGCGCAAAGTGATGAGGGTACTATCTGTGAATCGAGTTGTCTGAGTTCTAATGTGTTTCTACCAGCAGCAGCTGGGGACTATGGTGAAGCCCTTTACCCCCTAGACTGCGGGTGCTCCTCACGTATAAATGAGGGATTGGATCAGACATGCCCATATAACTCGTTTTCTCTGGGGCATCAGTGGTTTTGACGATGGACTCCAAACCTGGTACTGTTACTTTCCCCATCCCATATTCTCTATCAGCCTTTAAGCACTGCTCTTGCCCTGGGCAGGCTCGGTGGACCTATCTCGGTGAGGAAAGTCAGATGAGTCCCAGGAAATCCTGAGTTCAGAGTCTGAGCGGCCAGTCTTTCCCTCCCTGCGTCCCATTCTGCTGCAAGCTTCAGCCCCCTTCAGACCAGGTCCCCCAGGCAGCCTGCGTTCGTGCCTCCATGGAAGGTCCCCCTGGGGACTCTGCACTGCCCATGACGGTCCCGCGTTTGGGCCTTTCCCAGCCTTTTCGAATCCGGTGAAGCTGTCGGCTCATTAGGCGGTTCCGTGAATTTTATGTAAAGACCTATGGAGAAATTGCTCCTTAACAATGTTTTTACACTTTTCCAAAATGACTTTTAAGAAATTTACACTGCAACTAACGAAGGAATGGAAAGTAACACGCAGAGAGAGAGAAAGTTTAACGATTTCCATGTTTGCCTCTTGGTTCCTCCCTTCCTTGATACCCTCCCTTCTTGGATACGCTGCCTTCCTCACTGGTTGGCTATTGTGGAGACTGCTGAAGATGCCTCGGCACCTATTGTCTCTTCATCTTAGTTCAACAAACCCCACATTTTAGCTGGTACGGTGCTTCCCAGATAAGGCTACATTTCTCAGCTTCCTTTGCAACTACATGCGGTTGTGTTTCTGAATGGTGCCTGATGAAATGTAAGTGGACTTGTCACATGGGATTTCTGAGAGGCCTCCTTTAAAAGCAATCCTTTCTCTCTTCTTATTTCTTGCTTCCTTGAATGTCAATACGATGGCTGGAGCTCTAGCAATCATCTTGGACCACGAGGACAAAGGTCAGACCATAAAGAAGAGGGCCATATCATGGGACAGTGGAACGGTGACCCAGAAGGAGGCTATGTCCCCGGAGGCTTTGTGGAGCCACCCTACTGGAATGCCTCGGCTTCTTTTCCTTATGGAGAAATGAGCGTTTGTCTTATTTACATCTCACCTTTCTTTCCAGTCTCTGTTGCTTACCATCAACCCTAATTCTACCTGACAACAAACACGGGCAATGTTGACGATTCCTTCCACATATTTCTCCAGGCCACACAGCCATGTACAGACACATACATATATGTCAATTTTTTGTGCTCGCTGTTTAAAAGTGGAATCAATAGATGTCTCTCCTTTTAGCTTTTCTCTTGTGAAAATGCATTGTAGATATCGAAGTATTTCTGGAAATGCTACAAAAAGAAAAAAAAAATCAAAACTTGAAACAACTTGCAATCCATCAATAGGTGACTGGATGAATAGATTATGGGGCATCCATACTATGGATTGTACTACTATTTAAAAGAATCAGTTGTATGTATATTTATTGATCTCCATTGATAAAACATCTTTTGATCAACAAGCCTATAAAGAACACATCAAGTTTCCCTTTTACCCTTGATCCCAGGAAGCTCAAAGATAAATTACCACTCAGCTGAAGCAACTTTTTTCCTTAGTAAATGGAACAATGGTCTTCTTTCTCCACATAATACCCCATCCCTTTCTTATCTTTATTGCAGTCTTCCCAAACTGCCATGTGTGCTTTTATTGTGAGTTCTTCTGAGTTCTTTGTGGCAGTAAGTAGGACACAAATAATAAGTTAATCAGTAATTGTCGCACTTAGTTTCCTGCCGAATTGCCAAAGATCTCCAAAGATTGGAGTTGGTTGGAAAGACCAACTGCAAAGTTGGGTGGATGGAAGGAGCCTGTATCTTTTGACTCTTCTTCTGAGACAGCAAATTGATTCACAGTCCTGGACACTCTTCCCTGGGCTCCTATGTTCATGAGATAAGTTCAAGAAGAGGATGAAGGATTTTGACTGGCAGATATGACCAATACCATAGAGTGGTGGTTCTTATTGGTAGGGTGGCATGCCTATGCATGAGAAGCATTTAGGGGTCCCTGCCCTGTCCCACCTGAGATTCTCATTTGTGTCCCAGCTCTTATCTCACAGAAAGCCACTGCTGTAGAGTGCTTACCAGATGCCAAAAAGCAAGCCAAGTGGGTATAGCCTGACTCTTCATTCCCTCCTTCTTTCCTATCTGTTCTTACCCTTAGCATCCTCCTGCAATTTCTCTAAAGAATCAGAAGGAGTTATTGCTCTCAGAGAGTCCTAGACCCAGAGTGGGTGGTTCTTGGCTTGAATTATCAAATGCATCCAAATGCTTGCTAGGTCTCTGGGTTGGTGAAACTTGGGGATTAGCAGAGCACCCAAGCTTCTGCACTGGCTAAGTATCCCTTATCAGTGGACTTTCTTTCCAGAGTGTCCAAGCAATTAAGCTAGAAGATGTATTCTTGTTCCTCCCTTGCAAAAATTGAAGCTTTTGATAGGATCCTAGAAAAACAAGTAAAGACTGGAAAGAAAGAAAATCATGTATAATCATCTCTGCTAAACATTTTTTAAATTAAGAAATTATTTTTATGAAGACAGATGTGTTTGGCCCCTGGAAAGAAGAGAATTTAATTGATAGATCTGTTTAAATGGAGGAAAATAAAAGCTTGATGAAGAAGAAAAGGATTTTAGTGGGTTGATAGGGTCTTACAAATGCTTGATCAATTGGGCTGAGGGATTCTAGGGGTCTAGCATTAGCAGCTGCTAACTTGACATGTGACTCAGAGTAAACCACTTTCCCTGGAGGCCTCACTTTGCCCAAAAACGTAATGAGAGGATCTCCTGGGCCCCTTTTGGCTTGAACACTGCTGGGTTGTGAGTAAGCTGGACCCATTTCAGCATGCGAGGCCTTCGGGCAGAGTTCTCAGGTCTGTACGCCAAGCCATCACTGCCTCTCTTTGCAGTGACACAGAACAGCTCACTCGACGGACCTGGAGACAAATGTCCAGCTGCCCCTGACCCAGTCTCATAGAGAAAGTCGTGGCAGGGTAGGTTGAGTGTGTGGGACAGCCTGGGGCAAGAGGCATCCTCTCTTCTCTCTCAGTGACCTGCTTGGGCGACATTTTTGGCAAAAAAAAATAAACAGGTAAGTGCACCTCATTGAGTGTGATGTGATATCTAGCAAGTAATGCTGGGGACACATGTGCTGGCTGTCTTAGGAGAGATGGGCAGATCCCCAGGGGCTACGACAGCAAGGGACAGAGGGGGGGCTTCCGTTGAGGGAGGCAGGAAGAGATAGCAGCTAGCAGGCTCACTCCTGGGGTTCTTTGTTGCATGTGACAGAAATGGATTCTGGATGGCATAATCAGGAAAAGGATTTTGTCAAGGGATGTTGGGGAGCTCACAGGATTCCTGAGAGGTCTAGAGAATCAGGCTTGGGGGTGGGATGTGGATAGACAGAGGCTGCACTGACAGAGTCACAGCCAATCTTGAGCCACAGAAGGAGACTGCTGGGGATGCCTTTGCTACTGGTAACTGATTGCTGGATTCTGCGTCTATATCATATCCACCCACCATCATCAGAAGAAATTATCCTCTGCCTCTGCTTCTTTGAGTCACTAACTTCCAACTGGAAGTCAGAAGTGGGGAGTGGGGGTGTGTGAGTGGCCAAGACTGGAGCACCTGCCTGTGCCCTACCTGCATGGTTTCATTGGCTTCTATGGTGGGAGACAAGGTTCATGGGAGGACCCTAAACATAGGACAATGAAGTTGGGATACTTGGTAGTTTCCTCCCCCCCTGAAAAAGGGAAGAAGGGCTTATAGTTATTAAACATGTTAAATTAAGTTACTATGAACTTATCAGATCTTTTCAAGGCTTAGAGGAGGGGTCCTCAAACTATGGCCCAAGGGCCACATACGGCCCACCGAGGACATTTATCCGGCCCGCCGGGTGTTTTTGCTGCCGCTGCCTGTCCTGCTTAGCAGCAGCCATCTCATCCCAGGCCCACAGTGCGCATGTGTGGAATGTGCACCACACTCTCAACGGCCCTCCAACGGTCTGAGGGACAGTGAACTGGCCCCCTGTTTAAAAGGTTTGAGGACCCCTGGCTTAGAGGAAATAAGATTTTGGAAGAGACTGAGGGTTCAAATTACAAAAGAGGGAAAATGTGATGTTGAGGGTCCCCAAGTCTCCATACATTAGTGACTCCTTAATTAAGATTTGAAAGCAATTAGGACTTGGATGTAAAAATGTGATCAAACCTGATATCCAGCAGTGTTCCATCTGATTAGGTGGATGCATATTTTGAAGAAGGAAGTGTGACCTTGGATACATTCCTGTTTGCAAGGATAGGGAATGGACAACGGTGACCTGGCTCTGAGATTTGTCGTCACAAAACTTGGGTGGTTGGTCAGGTGTCAGGCAAAGAACCTTCAGCCATTCCTGCAGGGCAGGAGGAACAAAGTAAATTTTTATCCCAGTGGCAACAAATAGCAGATCTGTAAGTGACTGACACTTTTATGAGAAGCATGGCCCCAACTTATACCTTCATTCCTAACCCTCTGACAGTGTGGGGAGGTCTGCAGGCACTGTGAGCAAGAGGAACCACATACATGTATGTGTGCTTGTACATACACACACACAGCCTTCTTTGAAGTAGGCCAGGTCTTCCTTGGGACAAAGGAAACACAAAGATGGCAGGGTAGGCCACAGGGTGACCTGGAAGGGTTGGGCCCATGACTTTGGTTTCCCTACTCACTCTCTGGATTCCTAGGGAAGAAGAAGAGGAGCTCCAACAAAGAAAACATCTGGTCTTGCCTAGAAGGGTGTGGACGGGCTTCAGAAACGGGGCTACCTGGGAGTGACACTCGAAGGAGGAGAAGCTATTGCTACTTGGAGGAGCAGGAGAGATGGTCCCTGCAGGGAGATGGGCATAGAAAAAGCCCAAGTCCCCTGCTCTTCTCTTAAAGCAATGGTTAGTGAAGGTGTGGGCCCTCCAATGATTCACTCGAAAATATATTCTCAGGTTCTGCTACTGCTCTGACCCTCCACACCATGATTTGAAGACAAGTTAAACGATAACAGTTATTTATGCCAGCATGAGACTTCGTACCCATAGATATTAGGGAAAATTTGACAATGAAAGAGTTCGCTATGAGCTTTCCCAAAGCACCATTGAGTTTATGGGTCAATTGTAATCATAGTGTGGCCCTTGCAGAGATAAGGGCTGTACCAAGTGAATTAACAGATCCAGAATCTTGGTCTTAGGACTTTCTGCTACTTTTCAGCAGGATGGCATAGCACTGGAACTCAAATTGTGAAGTGTCCCCACTGGCCAGTGACCCTGAGAGGCACAGCAGGAGTGGAGGTCTTGGTTGCAGGGTGGAGGGCAGGATTTTACTTAAGGCTATGCAGCTAGCTATGGCAGGAGCAAGGTGTAATGTGAACACAGATGTGATAGACTCAACTCTTTTGGAAACAAGACACAGGATGTCTTGAGGGAAAAAAGGGAATTTATTGGCTTCTATTGCTGAAAAGTCTAGGGGTAGGCACAGTTACCGAGTACAATGGACCCTGGCTCTTGATTAACACCCCTGAGAAGCTGCCTCTTTCCACCTCTTGGCCCTGTTTCCCCTCAGATTGCCTTCGTTCTCAGGTGGGATCTCCCTCGTGGTGGCCCCTGGTAACTTCAGATGTTGATCCTCAAAGCTCCAAGTTCAGCATAAAATGTCCCTTTCCTAGGCCGGGCGCTGTGGCTCACGCCTGTAATCCTAGCTCTTGGGAGGCCGAGGCGGGCGGATTGCTCAAGGTCAGGAGTTCAAAACCAGCCTGAGCAAGAGCGAGACCCCGTCTCTACTATAAAATAGAAATAAATTAATTGGCCAACTGATATATATATAAAAAAATTAGCCGGGCATGGTGGCGCATGCCTGTAGTCCCAGCTACTCGGGAGGCTGAGGCAGAAGGATCACTCGAGCCCAGGAGTTTGAGGTTGCTGTGAGCGAGGCTGACGCCACGGCACTCACTCTAGCCTGGGCAACAAAGCGAGACTCTGTCTCAAAAAAAAAAAAAAAAAAAAATGTCCCTTTCCTGGTTGACTCAGCAGAAGTCCCAGGATAAACTCTGATTGGATGACTTAGTTCATGCACTCATCTCTGAGCCAATCACTGGAGCAGTGTTATGAAATATGCTGATTAGGCTCTCCGGGGACCAGGTGGAACTCATTGTTCCAAACCACTGGGATTAAGAATGGAGAGGTGTGAGATTACCAAAGCAAACTGGGGAAGTGTTTCCAACAAAAGGGGTGGGGTCTGGCTTTTTGGAAGACAAACGTGTAGATGCCCACTAGATCTATTTATCTGAATCTTAGTCCCCTGTGTTTCCTCTATATGAGTTGCAGGAGCCTCCACATCTCTGACACTCGGGACTGTGGGGGAACTGAGGCTTGTCTTTTATGCCCAGGTGCTCTGAAAGCTCAAGCAGTCAGTGATCACTGCCAGGCTGCTCAGGGAAAGGGTAGAAGGTAGGAGAACAATTGAGTCTGCCCTAATACATCATTCTACCCCAAATGAAAAGATTAAACAGCTTATTATCTTAACCGTATAGCTCATTAAAAGAAAATGCATAGTTTTATAGTCCTCCTTGATTGAGACTAAGTGGTTCATTAATGCTTGATACACCTGCCAAGGAAGCAAAGGAAGGCAATGAGCCTGGTGCCTGGGACCAGTGGGATGAGGGCCCCACCCAGGACTCCTATCCTGGGGAACCTGAGCAGACTGGAGCACAATGCCTGGCACTCTGGGTGCAGCACTTGCCTGAGCAAAGTAGCATCCTGCAGGGAAGAACTGGGCAGGGGAGACAAATGTGAACATCAGCGCTTTCTCAGAGCTCTGCTCCCGGGGCTCAATGTTTCCATAGGCTGTGACTGAATGTGGTAACTTGGATTTAATGGTCAGCCTGCAGGGCTTTTCTGGACAGAGAACTAGGAGATTTTCAAGACAGGCATGACTTTGGAAATCTTCCAGCAGAACTGTGATTTTAGCACAGCGATACACTGCTCCTTCAGGTGGTGTGGCTGTCCTCCCCCTGTCCCCCCATTTCCCAGCACTCTCTATGCCTGTGTGCCCTGTGGCTCCCTACAGCCCAGCGGGTACTCTCAGCCTGAGGGCTCCCTGGCTGCAGGGCCTTGCGGCTGGTACTCAAGGCACCAGGGAGTCAGTCTCCCAGGAGCAGCCTTCAGCCAAAGAGAGAGGAGAACTGGCATGTGGATACCCAGCTCCTTACTCCCATGGGACCGCCCTGAGGCATGTTCTTCCCTGTTCCTCTGGGAGTGTGGTCCCAGGGCCAGCAGAGTAAGCATCACCTGGGAACGCAAATTCTCAGGCCTGCCCATTTCAGACCTGCTGAATCAGAAGCTCTGAGGTTGGGGGGACCAGCAGTTCAGTGTTTTCATGTCCTTTCCAGGAGAGTCCGATGCACACACCAGTTTGAGAACCTCTCTCCACAGTCCCAGAGCTTCCCCCGAGCCCTGGTTGCTCCCATGGTAACGGGCTTATCAATGCACCCCGCTCGGCCTCTGCTTCTCTGTCTTACACGCTGTTCCCTCGACTGCTGCTTTCTGAGGTCACCTTCCAGATACACGACTTGTCTTCAGATCCTTGTTCCCCTGCTTGTGCAGGAACCCAGGTGGTACCCAGGGCCCCAAACACATCTGAGGTCATTCTCTTATAGTCACAGTCAGTTCTAAAAACAATGTCAGGTGATGCAAAGCCCTGGATAAACTCATGCTGTCTTGAGCCAACGACTTAACCTCTTGGAGCCTTAGTTTTCTGAGAGACCAAATTCTTTGGACGTAAAGCCTAGGAGTCAGAACATGGAGGTAAGTGGAGGCCAGCATTAACTGTCTCCCAACATGTCCATTAGTATTTGGGGCCCAGACGATGCCCAGAGAAGCTGGGCAGATCCCCTTTGCTAACACACTGGGGCCAAAAATTTCCCAGAAGCCATAAAAACTCTGGGAGAAAAGGGATTGGAATGCCAGTCACCTACTTGTCATCAAGTTTCGAAGGTGAATTGAGTTAGAGGAAAGGAAATACAGGAGAGGGCAGCAGGCTCCCCGAGGGCTGGGGGGCACCTGCGCCAGGGAGCTGGATTCTCTCAAGGACTCATTAGAAAGGGTTGCTGCTCCCAGACACAGTAGACACCCAGATCCACCACCCTGAGGGCAAGTGCCAGGCCCAACCCCCTCGAGGGTGCTGTGAGTGCTGTAACCTGTGGTGAGCCTGGCCACCAGGGGCCCAGGCAGTTTGCCATGGAGCACCCCTCACCGAGGACAACACGGAGGGACGAGCGTCCTGTTTCTCACCACATGGAATCACCAGGACAAGAAAGATCCGTCGCCACTCACTGGAGCTTCTAGAAATGGGCAGCTCAGTAGCGATTGCAGAAAAGGGAGTGAGATCCCAGTGCCCGTGGGAGTGCATGGTTTGGCAAAAACCAAATTACTACGATCTTACCAGAACTTTCAGAAGCACCGCAGATCTCTGGCTCTCCCCTCCCCCCTGGCAGCTTGGCAGACACGGAAGCAGCTGGAGCCAGAGGCTGGAGAGGATGCCGGGAGCCAGTGGTTGCTGAGCTCCACTTCCGAAAGGCTTCTGCCGCCCAGCTCTTCCATAGGCAATAGCAGTGAGGGTTGAGTCTGTATTTTAGAGAAAAATTTATAATAATTTCTGCTAATAAAGTTGTTACAATTTGGGATATTCATACACACAGATACACACGGTATGTATATATGCATGTATATAAATTCATATACACACATATATTTGCATATGTACATACTCAGCCCTGTTGAGACCTGCAATGGATAGGAAGGAGTACAAACCACAGCTGGCTGTTGTGAAACTGGATAAGCTAACAGTAGTGCGCCTGCTCGATATAGTGCCTGGCATACAGTAGACACTCAATAAAGACACCTCAAAAAAAAAAAAAAAAAACCCACAAGAGCGCTTTAGGAGGGCTATTCTTAAAACATGTCAGGAGTATCCCCATAGTGGCAGGGGAGCAGCCGCATGGAGTACAGTGAGGAACAAGAATGTCCCAGACCCATGGATACAGGACTCTGGAGCAGAGAAGTCCAATCAGCCATTTCTGAGCTCTTGGCCCCCCTCTCCCTCTGCCAGGGCGTCCAGGGTCAGCATTGCAGGCTCCATTCACAGAGACAGGAATGTGAATGGCACCCCTGGAGTGTGCATGTGGTTGGCCACTTGGGCCCCCAAGCTTTCCCACTTTAATCCTGATTTCAGTCTGCAAGGGAGACACAGGATTCCTGGTGTTAGGTCAACGGTCATTGCTATCAAAGCCAAGAGGAAGAAAAGCTTATAGCTTTTCAAACAGTGTCAGCCTCTGAGACCCTGAAGATACACTTAATATCTTTCAGAGCCGGAGTACTGCGCCATGCCACATAGCAACATGTAAACCGGCAGTTCCTACCAAGGCTCCGACCAGCGCCGATGTGCGGCCGAGCCACTCTGAAAAATGAACCAGGGTCACCAAACCGCAAAAATCACTTCCTTTAAACAACCACAACAAAGAGTGGCTCTTTCAATTTTTTCAGTTCTAATCAAACGGAGGGGCGGAATCCACCATCAGAAATCACTAACCGCAAACGGCACATTTGCAGTGCGGCAAGCACGGCCTCTCTGCAAAACACAGCCTTGCTTGGAGTTTTCCCCTTCTCTTTTGCCTTCACAGGCAAGAATTAGTGATGGAATATTCTCTCCCACATGTTACCGATGGGAAGGCAGCCCCCTAAAAGGCCAGCATTTTTCTAGCCAGACTGGGGATGTGGGGTCAGGGTGAGGGTTTCTGCTGCACAACTTAAATCAGTAGCTTTGGGGTATAAAATGCTAATGACCTTAATTTATCGAGTGCCAGGCACGGTGGTCTGTGCTTTCGTACGGCATTGCTCGTTGTCACAACAGCCTTGCAGACTGCTAATAGTAATTACTTGTCTTGTGATCCTAGGGTACATAGCAGTTCCCAGGTCTCTAACCCTGCCATTAGTGAGAGCCCACAGAGTGCCACCCTGTTCCAGCTGTCTACATGTGATGCTTCTAATATTGACCAATCTCATGGCTGCCAACCTTTGGTCTCACAGTGAGGAAAACCAAATGAAGCCAATATTAACTGTGTTGCTAATGGTTACTGTAGGGGAAAGTGGACATGTCCATTTTTTTAAGTCAATAATTACAATATTGAAAAGACTGATACTAATTGCTTCCAAATATGACTGGTAAAATAGATAATTCTTTCTGAGCAAATAGATATTTTATAATCTTGGCTTTTTAAGTAGCATTATTGAAGTATATTTTACGTTTCATAAAATTCACCCATTTCAAGTGTACAATTCAGGAATTTTTAGTAAATTTATAGACTTGGACAATAATCACTATAAATCAGTTTTACAACACTTTCAGCCCCCCAATAAGATCCCTTGTGTCAGTTTATAATTAATGTCCATTCCTACCCCAGCCCCAGGGAACTACTAGTCTACTTTCTTTGTCTATAAATTTGAATCTTGGCTGTTCTTTAATTCACTATTTCTCAGTCGCTGTGTTCTCATTTGTCCAACTGGATATTAGACAAAAGTCAGAAGGGGGTGGTATAAAAAATATAGATCAGGATCCAAGCGAAGATCTGTTCACCAGGTAAGTGGGATTGGGTAGACCCTTTTGGGTCTTGGTTCTTTCATTGATCAAATAGGCAACACAAGACCAGCTTAGCAAGGTTGCTGAGAGAGAACTATGAAAACATGCCGTGAAGTAGGTAGGTGGCATTGTCCTGATTTTTACAGATTTGAAGCAACTGAGGCTTAGCAGGTGAAGTCCATAATGGTCCCAATGTCCCTCAGCTAGAGAGTGATGGATCTGGATATATACTCAGTGTTGGTGGCCCTGATGCTCAGGTCTCTAGTATGGCTCCCGGGTCCTCAAAACTGAATCCAATATTGAGCTGAGTCAGGTGCTTTTCTCAAGGCCCTCAGCTGCACAGAATAACTCTCCACCAAGCTTACCTACAGTCAACCTTCAGTGTGAACCAGAGGATTTTTGCCTCCTCTGCAGCTTTCACTGGCAGCACCCCTGGAGATGCACGTGTGTGGCCAGCAAGAACCTTGAGTCTCTTCTAGGTTCACAATTACGCTGCGTGGGGGCTTTCTAAGGTCCCAGGTGTGTAGCTGTGAACCAGGCATCCAAGGTGCCTCTCATCCAGCAAGCTTCTCCTCATCACTCAGCATTTCCATTTCCAGTTGGTCCATGGCAACTGTTTTCCACCAAGGGTGGGCACTGTTCCCACCTTTGACTCTCCACTCCGGTAGCCAGACACACCGGACTCACCTTCCCACAAGCTCGGGCAACTCCCATGAAAGGCAGACTCACGTCCTAACGATTCTGACCTTGATAACTGGACTCTAAAGTCATTCTGCCATTAGTCATTTGCCAAAGAGTCAACCAACAGGTTCTTTCCTGAGAAACAAAAGAGCCACAGCTCAAGGTTTCTGGGATCTGAAACCTCCAAAATCACTGTTTAACTCTGACCACTTTCCAAAGGGATTACTTGAGAAAAAAATAAATAAATAAAAGCCCTAGACCCAGGGTCTCTGAGAAATTCTGAACTTGCCTGTAAGGAATAAGGTGGGTGGAGATGAATTCTGCCCTTTGTTCCATGACGAATGCACAGCAAGACCTCCTAGTGGATTGCATTTTTCCTTTATGAATTTGAACCTTGGCTGTTTTCTAATGCAATGTTTCTCAGCCTCCGTGTTCTCATTTATCCAACGGGAGAAGGCAAGAGTCAGCAGGGCGTGGTAGAAAAACGTGTGGACCAGGAGTCAAGCGAAGATCTGTTCACCCGGGACTCTCACCAGGTAAGTGGGATTGGGTAGAGGCTCTTTTGGGGCCTTGGTTTGGGTTCCACTCTGGGATACAGTTCACTCCTTTGCAAAATGACTCTGGTCAGGTCAGTGTTTGTTGTTCTGCTTTAAGTTATTTTCTCGTATTTCACCCTCCACCCCATACATACTAAGTTCTGTTTTTATTCGCCTTATTTAGTTGAGTTTTGCATTAAGATTTTATTCAAAGAAGAATTTCACTGCTAAAAAGAATGGAAAGAAACCGGGTTTGCTGCCTCCAGCTCTGACAAGCAATTTAAGACTTTGTACAAGATTTCTTTCAAAACTGAGTGCTGTCCCTATGATTGACGTGAAGTAGCACTTGGCTGACAAGCACGCCACAGCTTTCTTTATAGACACTGTTTTAGGAACTCACTGATGGGCGAGCCTTTGGAAATTTTACTTGGAACAACAGATAAAGTAACGAACACCATGGACATCTGTGCAGTACTTTTCAGTCTTCATGTTCGTTAATTGGCTTTGGTCCTAGCTGTCTCCTATGTGTAGGTTTCTGGGACTTGAAACCTCCAGAATCACTACTCAATAACCAGAGGGTCTCAAGTAAGCCAGCTGAATGGGCACAAAGAAAGCAGAAGGTGCTTTGGAAAAGCTGCACTAACATTTAAGCTAGGCACCTTGTTTATTCCTTCAGATCCAAGTTCATACATTTTCAGCCACAGGTGTGTGCAGGACTCCCTGAGACCCCCTTACCAACTCTTTTGGAGTGTGAGCCTGCATGTGAGCCTGGGAACGAGGCAGAGAGAGAGACAGTAAGATACAGAGAAACAAATAAGACACAGAGAAACAAAAAGAGATGAGGCCAGCCAAAAAATATTTGTTGCCAATAGCTTAAAAGGGACCTGAGAGAATTGTGAGAATTATTAACAGAACACAATGAATGGATCTTATTTAGATACTGATTTGAATGAACAAACTGTAAAAAATAATGTAATTAATTGGGAGAATTTGAAGTACTGACTTGATGCTTGATAATACTAAGGAATTCCTGCTAACTTTTGCATGTGTTTATGGGATTTTGGTTATGTTTTTACAGCGCTCTTATAGAGACAACTTCTGAAATATTTATGGGTGAAATGATGGGATGTCTGGGCTGGCTTTCCAATAACCTGGGAGGAGAAGTTGGTGAGGATGTCAGGGAAAGTTTATAGAAACTAGGTGATGGGCGCATGGATGTTTCTTATATTATTCTGCCACTTTTGTGTATGTTTGAAATTTTCCATAATATGAAGTTAAAAAATATTTGTTGAATGCCTACCATGAGTCAGGCATTGTGTGGGGAATGGACGAGAGGGTGAACGAGACAGAGACAGGGACGAGAGAGATGGGAGTGGGAATGAAGGGATGGAGACAAAGATGGAGGCAGATAAAAGTCTAAAGAGATAAAGGGAGGGAGGATAGAGAGAGAGAAGGGGGCCAGAGAGAGAGAGAACAGAGGGGTGAGTGCTGTGTTCAAGGCCATGTACAAAAAGCAGTCTTCATCCCAGTGATGTTGGAGGGTTGATGAATATTCCAGCATTTGTTGTGCCAGCCAGGCTGGGGTTAATAATGAGATAACTTGGACAGAAATCACTCCACCCACCACCAGCCAAGACAGGAGCTCAGCTCCTGGCAAAGCCTCCCCGTATTATGTCTTTGGGGGTCCTTTGGGAGCCCAAGCCCAAGTGCATCCAGCTACCACACAACGTCTCCCAGGCTCCCTTGCCTCTCTCTCTGGCCCTTGGCCCAGAGAGTTGCCTCTGTGAGGTGCCTCTGTCCTTTCCACTCACTGGTCATTGGGGTTTCTCCTGGTCACTGCTCCCACCTCCACTGGGTACTTTTATGCATCGTGGGCACCTCCATCCTCCCCTCCTACTGGTCACCGTGGCCTTTCCTGGGCACAGCCACACCTGCTGGACATTGCCACCTCTGCCAGGTTTTGCTTCCACCCCACACTGATACCTGTTCCCCCACGGCCAAAGATAGTGCTACCACCCTCCACGTGACAAAGTGCACACTGGTCTGTGGTACCATGGAGGAGATCAAGGGAGCCCTCCACTCTGACCCACGTGGAGGTGGGGAGAGCTAGAGCTGGGCTCCTTGTGCTCCAGAGCCTCAACTCTTCACTCAACGGCCCTTTCCATTTTCATTCATGGCGCCCTCTCTTCCAGCACACACATGAATCCCTGGGGCTGCGGGCAAATCCTGGGAACAGCCATCACACCGTGCTCAGCATCACTCGCCCTCTGATAACCAAGGCCAAGCACACCATGCCCTTCAGGTGGAGTATCAGTCAGGGTGGTGCAGAGCAACAGAACCGGTAGAGTATATATAGATAGAAGCCTATTATGAGGGATTATCTCATGAGATCATGGAGGCTGTGAAGTCCCACAGTCTGCCGTCTGCAATTTGGAAGCCCAAGTCATGTAGGTTCAGTCCAAACCCAAGGGCCTGAGAACCAGGGGAGCCAACGGCATAAGTCTGAGTCTGAGTCTGAACGCTCAAAATCTAGGAGCACTGATGTCCGAAGGCAAGAGAAAATGGAAGTACCAGCTCAAGCAAAGAGCTAGTTCAGCCTTCCTCTGTCTTTTTTTTTCTATCTGGGCCTCAATGGATTGGATGATGGCACCTTGGGGAGGGCAGTCTTCTTCACTCAGTCTACAGATTCAAATGCTAATAGTGCCCAGAAACACTCACACAGACACCCCCAGAAATGATGTTCTACCAGCTATCTGGGCATCCCTTAACCCAGTCAAGTTGACTAAAATTAACCCTCACAGATAGCTCTCTTCCCTTGAAGTTCTGTGGTCTCAGAAGTCCTGCCCACTACCTCTCACTCCCAAATGTCTCAAGCCACACAGACTTAGCTTGGCAGAAAGCAGAACCCTCCTACACACAGTTCCCAGGAAGGAGGAGAACTCTGAGTGGACAGACCACAGCCCTTGTGCCCTGTGCCGTCACATTCAGGGCCATGGCACCCCTTAGCCCCATCCTTTCCCTAGGAGTCTTCTTCTGTGTTTAGATTCAAGGAGATGCTCTGAGCCTGCTGGCCCCTGAAGTCCATCCAGACTTACTCCTCTGAGACCTAAGAGGGAAAGATGTGTTTTCCAGTAAAGGCAGGCACTTCCAGCAATGAAGAAATGATTCCTCAAACCATACTCTGAGAGCACGGATGTGTGTAAAGGGTGCTATGGTGCAAAAGGGAGGTATTTCATCTTAAGGAGCAGATGAATCCATGCTGCTCTTTCCTGAATGCTGGGATTGACTGAGTATATAGCACCTACAAAGCACCTGGTACTGAGCTTTTCACTTGCAGGATCTCTGTAAATAAGTGCTACCCTCCCACCCACGTCATGTTCTTTCCTCCTCCTGCCCACCAGGAAGATCTCATCTCTATAAAGCAGGCAGGTCTGCTGGTTGCAGTTCTCCCAAGGGGAATTTCCATCTGAAACCTTCTCTCTGCATTTTCAGGGTGATTGGGTTTGGGGAGAAGCAGGTAGATGAAAACCAACCGAAGGCAAATAAATACCCTAAAAAAGGAAAAGAGGGCATAGAAGAAAAACTTAACCTATCTTTTGCTTAGATTTAGCAAGTGTTTATTGCACATCTTTTATGTGCTAAGCATTATGTTAGTTTCCATATCCTATGAGATGAGAGTTATTATTTTGATTATAATAATGATTGTAATTATAATAGCAGCTAGCATTTATTTAGCATTTACTATTTACCAGGTGTTGTGCTATTTACACACACTGTCTAATTTTCACAATAATCTAACGAGGTAGTTGCTTTTGTTACTCCCATCTTAACAGTGAGAAAATGGGGCTGGGGGAGAGTCCTGATTTCTAGATCCCACTCACGTCAGTGCCTCTTGCTCTGGTCCTTCTGACGCAAGGGTTGAGCTAGTGAATGCTTGGTTATTGTGTTTCAAAGGCTCTGTCTGGGTATTGTGGCTGTTATCTTTGGGAAACCTGTTAGGAGGCTATTTGGTGCTATTTTTATTTTCTAAGGCAGTGACTGACTCTGAATCAGAAAGGAAATAGGCAGCAGAAAGAATTTCCCTGTTGTCGGCAGAGCACGTCACCCATGCGTGCGACCCTGAGACTCCCTGAGACAAGGGAACACCTCTGCCTCATTCTTCATTGGAAAAGCTCCCTGGGATCCCACGACCCTATTCAGACCAGATGGCTTTTGACAACCCCAAACAGAGCTGTATGTCACTCAGCTGTGTCAGCAGAAGATTGTCACCATGCTTAGCCTCAGGTGAAGAGCTGGCAGGCAGGAGGTGATCCCTCACCATGCCATTTCTCTCACTCCAGCTCTGAAGGGTGAGGTTTATCTTTACACTCTACTCCACCCCTGCATTTTGTCCAGGTCGCACTGACCGTCAGGTCTCTGCACCATTGACAAGATTTCTGAAATGCATGGATGTGACTTCCGTCTCAGCCATCCCTTCAAGACCCAGAAGTCTGCAGGTCCTCTATGGACTCTCCCATCTCATCTCTTCATGGGTTCTGCCCATCCAACCAGGGAGAGGTGCAGGGTGGCATCTGGGACTCTTAAGGTCCCCTGCAGCTTGGCTGCTCAAGGTGTGGGCCAAGACCCTCAGGCTCAGCACCCGTGGTTGGGCCTCCAGGATCTCAGGCCCTGCTCACATCTGCTGAATCAGAACTTATTTTCAACAAGAATCTGGGTGGTTCTTATATACATCAGAGTTTGAGGACCGCTCAGCCAGTGGTTCTCAGGCTTGGCTGCACGCTGGACCCATCTGGGGAATTTAAAAAAATACCAATGCCTGGCCCTACCTTCTGCAGATTCTTACTTCCTTGGTTTGGAAGAAGGAGTATTGAAAGGTACCCAGATGCCATATGATCCCAATGTGCAGCTGGGGCTGAGAACCACTGGCTGAGAGAATTGGATAACCCTTACCTTAGCTACACAGATGGAAACCTACAGGAGTGGCCCACTTGCAGGTGTCCTGTCACAAAGAGTGCTGAGGGTGACTCCCTCCCAGGACTCTGACTCAAGAGTCAGCCCCTCTTGCTCGCTCCCTGGCCAGGAGGAGCAGAGACCTCTCTCTTGTGCAAGAAAGAGGTCTCGTTGGCATCATTTCATGGGAAGTGGGGATGTGGGGGAGCAGGAGGTTGCAGCTGGGGCGCTTCCATTGCCCCGTGGCCAGGTAGTCACAGTCCCTGGTGAGAACAAAGGCATGACCAGACAGTTCATCTGCAGGTCAAACACACTGGAGCTCCTTTCCCGAAGGATGGAAAAGCAATGAAAGGAGTTAGACTTGGGCTGCTGCCTGGCCTTGCTTTTATGGGAAAAACAGAAGTTATCTCGAGGGAGGAGCATGAGGAGTGGGCGTTGATGGCCCTCCTGGCATCCCAGCTTGCAAATTGAGCAGGGCTGTGGCTCTTCCTGCTCCCTCCAGCAGCCCTGCCAGCCTCTCCATTTCTGCAGGGGTCGCGAGGAATTCATGCACTACACAGGCCTCGCGTCAAGGCGGTTTCCTGTGGGCAGTTATTTTGGGAACAGGAACTGGATGTTTGGGAGGAAGAGGGGTAGCCAAGGGCCTGGAGGCAGGCGGCGGAGAGGAGCGGCCTGGCAGCGCAGCGACACTGAAACGGCCCAGTGTCCAGACACAGAGGCAGCCTCCACTCGCCTCCCCTCCCCGCACAAAGGCACGGTCACGTGGCAGCTGGAGCTGCGACTTGAAAGGGCTCCCATTGTCCACGCTGCCTCAGGTTTCAGGGAACCAGACACCAGAGGACTTGGATTTTTTTTTTTTTTTTATTTTGGTTTTAAAGCAACAGGGGTGAAGGCCAACAGCATTTGCAACTCCGGAAGGCGGGGGGTCTACACATGCACACCAGCCAAACAGACTTCTACGAGTTTGTTTTTCTGACACTTTGGAAACCACACAGTTCAGGAGAAAATTCATCTCACATGCTCCAGCCTGCTTTCCCGGAACGTGTCCAGGGACTGCTGTGTCAACACTGCCAAGCGCAGCAAGCTGCCCTCCCAACAGGGCGGTATCATTTGCCAAGGAAAAAAAACTCAACCCAGACCCTGGGGGAGATTGTGCATAGTTCAAAGGGAGGGTGGGCTTTCGATTGGACAAGGCACTTCCCCGATTACACAGCTGTCACTGACCCCTCCAAGGGCCACTGCTGCATCCCCTCGGGTTCCCTGTTCCCAGACAGGGCTGCGTTTGTGTGCTCAGCTGCCGACTGTCCTACTCTTAAAGCACCCAGGGCGTGTGTGTGTTCGGGGGGTGGGTGGGAGGGATGAGGCTCGGGTTGAGGGTGTTTCTCAGCCTTTCTGATAAATTCTGTCTCCAGACAGCTTGGTGGAAGAGGAAAGGGCTTTGGCATCACCAAGGCACATATGTCAATCCCATGTAGCTGCAGAGGTCCTGGTTGCATGTCCCTAAAACAAGGATGACAGCCGCCTCCTTGCAGAGACACTTCGAGGAGCGAGGGCACTAAGGATATTGAAGGTGCTCACTACGGGGCAGGGACGTAACAGGTGCGTACTGAATACCAGACCCCTCTCGCCCGCCCCCCCAGTTTGTCCTTAGAGGCCCGGGGGTGGGGGTGGGTAGGGGATCTGTCTCTTCAGCTACAGTTTGAGGCCAAATTCTCTTGCTTGGTTTTCAGGAGACCGAGGAGAGACAGCTCCCCAAGGAATAAGCCCCAGTTCTACTGGGCAGCAGGAAACTTCCTGCAATCGATGTAATGGCTCCAGTTAGTCCTAGGGTCAACTTAGGATGCACAACTTGTAATTTGTTCACAGTCCAGCCCAAAATGACACTGTAGGATTTCTTGCCTCTTCTCCTGGTTCTGAGCTAACGTGGGCTCTCAGGAGCGGGCAGTGGGTGCGGGTCTGTGGCGGCTGGCTGTGCGCCGGGAGGGAGAGGCTGGCTCCTCTCTGCCTTGGGTGCCAGGGTGGTGGCCAGCTCTCCCAGGCAGGTGGGCTGGACACCGGCAGCCCTGCTGTGACACATTGCTCATGTCATTCCCTGGGTGTGGCCAGTGGGTGATCTTGTCTTCAAAGAGCTCAGTTAGAATCAGATCAGCCATGCCTCCCTTCCCCCACCCCCATGTTAACTGCGCCCTTTTTGGACGTGCACCTCCTTGAGTTACCTCGCTCCCCCGGCAACTGCTGACTCTTTCCACTGATGGCTGCGGGTCCTGCAAAGTCAGCTGCCCACCACTCTGCGGCTGGGGAACGACTGCTGCCTGCCTCCTGTCCCTCCCCGCAGCAGCGCCCTGACATGCTGCAGGCTCCCGCTGGGGACTTTGGTGAGACCGCCACCATCAGAAACCTCCAGGGGAGAAGCAAAAGGCCTTTTTCTTCTTTTTCGGCTCTCCCCAAATCCCATGAGGCATGAAAAAAAATCCTCTCCTATTTCTTGCTCCTCCCTTATAATGGTGATGATGATGATGACAATGATGACGATGACAACCTCTGTGTGTATACCATGGAATATATGGCTTCTCTCTCTCTCCTTTTTTTTTTTTTTTTGTTTTTGACCTCTCATTTTTGACATTGAACTCTGCTCTTTTCAAGTCAGGCAGAGGGAAAACCTGGTTTTGTCTCCTGCCATCTTTTTGCATGGAGTCTGTCCAGTCCCGCACTCTGAACTGTGTTCTTTAGCAGCTTTAGGGTCAGGGATCATTTGCTCTCAGTGCTGGGGCATCTTTGCAGCCATAGATGATCTTGATTTTGGTTTCCAGTTGGGGGATCCCAGCGAGAAGCCACAGAAGATCGAGAAGGGGTGCACTTAATTAATATTTCTCATATCAACCTGCCACAGTTACATGATTTTAAAGTTAACTGGTTTCAGATCCTCTTTCAAGTGGTTCACTTGCTACTGGCAACCATCTCGTGGGCTTCAGATTTCTGAGCCTTAATTTTCCAAGGCTGGATCATCTCTACGGCCCCTTCCAGCTCCAAACTTCTAACATATATGTGTTTGAGATTCTGGACGAGCCTCCGTGTGCTGAGCTCAGGCACCCATGTGAAATGCAGTGAGTCCAAATCAGACTCCAATTTCTCTAGTAATGGAGGGGAGGTCTGGTATAGATTGAATATAATCCACTGATAATCCCAAACCCCACGTTAGCCTTTGGTTTTGATCTCGTGTATTAGAGCAGTGAACAAGCTACAAAATTGACCAATTTGAATTCTACCTGTCCCTTCCCCTTCAATCCTCTCAAAGACATGCTAATTTGATCTGTAATGTGGCCAAAGGGCAGACAGTGGAAGGGAGGAGAAGCCAGAGGCATGAAAAATCCCCAAACTGGATCATCCACCCCCTGGATAATGGGTGGCTGCCTGAACAGAATGCTCAAGGAGTGCCTGTCTTCTTTCAGGCCAGCACTGTCCCCACGCTGCAGCAGCTATAATCTCCATGGCAAAATGCATTAAACCGTTGAGTTCCTTAGACAAATTCCACCATTCCTCACTCAATTCACAGGCAGGCTAGATTTTTTTGAAATTGAGAAACTGCTTAATTGTCATGTGGAAGTAGCCGGGTATTTAAAAGACCTTACCAAAATGTCAGTATGGGGGACTAGGAACCAGGTTTTCTGCTGCCCAGATCAGTAATAGCAAACAGACACTTGTATACATTTTTCACAGTTGCCTTCATAATTATAAATGTCCTTATATGAATACCCCTTAAGCCATAAATATACCCAACTTGTAAATATTGCTGAAATACAACGTGACCGCCACTGGTCTCTCTCTATGCCATCATCTTTTTTTGGAGTGCTGGGAATACCCATCCTTGCTAACCTTATCTCTGTACATCTCAGCTCACATGTTTGAGGAAGAAAATTTGATTAGCTCTTGGCCAGAAGGGCCAAGAATGGATAGGCTGCCTTTGATTCAGATGGGGATGTGTTCATTGCCTGCTCTATTCACAGTCCCTTAAAACCCTGACCACATGTACTTGGACTAGGAGTGGACATCTGAGCCAGTTGGTGCTTACAAAATTCTTGGGTTCTATGGCAACAGACTGAACCAGCCATGTGGCGAGGTCCTTTCCCACTATAAACAACAAGTTGTACTACATGAGTCTCTGAAGGTCCCTCAGGCTCTAAGGTTCTGATTTATTTCCTAAGTCTAAAGACTCCTACAGTCTCCCAGATCCCAGCAGGGATGAGGACTCACCAGGACACAGCACCTACATTGGAGCAGGCTGGTGGCCAGAGACCCTAAGCCAGGGTTAAGGTGGGGAGAGGACTGTAGGCTGGTGGCAGGGCCCCCCTCCCCTCCCTAGATCAAAAAGAAAAGGCTCACAAAACCAGACCCTCCAAAGACAACTGCCAGGCCCCACTGAAAACAATAACACCTGGATGTCCACCCAGATAAGAAAGTTTTCGGTTCCTGGATTCTGCAAATAGCGCCAACCCCTCCTATTTCTCAATAACTACCGAAGGTCACAGTGGAAAACCCCCAGCTCTTCCCACCAAAAGTCCCCGGCCTGCCTCAAACTGTATAAAAGCCCTAACCCCCTCCAAATGGATGCGACTTCTCAGGCCCCCCTCTCTTGGGACCCATGAACCTCGCCCGGGAGCACTCAATAAAGCCACAATGTTTGGCCCCACTCTCTCTCTCTCTCTCTGTCTGTCTTTTCTTTTCACTGCCTCCGAAAACTTTACAAGGACTGGGCCTCAACAGGAATGCAGAAAAATCAGGGCCAGAACTGTGATGACTGTGACCCTTAGGAAAGGGGGGGGACAATCAAATGCCAGGTCTACTGCAGGTGCACAGAGTGTCCTGGCAGGCTTGGACATCTGCATGCTTCTGGCATATGGAATTAGGTGTTCCTAATTGCTTCTGATTTACCTTGAGGCTGGTGCCCTGGGAAAAAGATTCAAACTCTACTCCCAGTTGGAAGGAGGCCCCACCCAGATTCCCTTCCCTGTTGGTGCACTGTCCCCAGCTGCTGTGAACTTGGCTGCTGAGGGCTTTTCTCTTCTCCAGAGAATTGCCCTTGGCTAAACCTGAGGTTATGCATCTCACCCACAAAAGGCAGCCCCTGACTAATTTATATAGGGATACAAAAGGCCAGCTCTGGGGTTTAAGGTTGGACCAACTTTATACTGCAATTAATCCTTCAGGGCACACCTCTGGAATCAGCCTGAGGCTAGTGCCAGGCTGAGACCACATCCTAGCTTAGCTCCTTTCTCACTCCATCCTGCTCCTTTTCCTGGAGACCTTTGAATTCCTGTCTCAGGCTTCGCTTCTAAAGGTCCCGACCTAAGTGATGTTTTGTTGCTTAATATTGGGAAAGGTTTGTGTTTTGGAGATTCTGGGGACACCACCTTTTTTATACCTGTTTCTTTTATGTCTTTGGGATCTTCCATTCTAATAAAAGGAAAACGTGTTAAGCCACTGTCATGGCGGATCTATCAAGACTGTTAAAGAATAACATAACTTCTGCTCTACAAAGTTAATTAACTTAAAGTAGAAATATGTGGGGTTTTTTCGGTGTTAAGGAAGGTTTTAATTTAGTATGCACTGATAAAAATTTGCACAGTGACAATTGGGTTAGGAAAAAAAAGAATGTATTTGTGTTATTTTGAATTGCTTCCCAAACACACACATTAATGGAAATGGCTTAAAGACTATGGTACAGGCATTTATACTGGGGACACTTTCTTTATTGTTTTCCTTTTAGCTCCCTGCTTTCATCTTCCTCCTCTTCTTTCTCTCTCTCTCTCCCTCATGTTAGCTATTAACACCACCTTCCTATTGAGATACTCATCTAAAAAATTTCAGCTCCAATGCATATATGTTCTCATAAAACCCACGGTAGTCACTTCTCTTCCTTCAGATAATGATCTCAAGCATTTTGCCTGCTCTTAAGGAAGAAGCCCCCTTTCCTGCCAAGAGTCCCAATGACAACTTTGGGTTCTGTCCCTCTCCTTGCTCAGTCGATGCAACCCTGCTTTGCCTCCCTTTCCTTTTCACTTTAATTCCCCTACCTTGCCTCATACCCAGGGCCTTCCCTCTTACCCTGGTGTCCCCATGGTGGCAGTGGCTGCTCACTGAGAGTCACTGAGAGTCACTGAGCACCATAGCAAGAGCTGGCACCCACTGATGGTTCTGGACTTGCTCTGTGGGTTGATATAACTAGTTCACTATGCTCTATAAAAAATCACCACAAATTGAGCAGCTTAAAACAATGTCCATTTGTTCCCTCATGGTTCTGCAGGTCAGAAATCCCAGCACATCTTGGACTGGCTTTTCTGTTCAGGGCCTCACATTAAAGGTGTTCTTCTTACCTAGAGGTTCTGGGAGGAAAATCCAGGCTCACTCATGTTGTTGGCGGAATCCAGTTCCTGGCTGTTGCAGGACTGAGGCTTCCATCTTCTCGCTAGCTGATGACCAGAATTTGCTCTCTGCTCCTGCCGCCAGCTGCCACTGTGTGCCACACGGTCCCTGTCTTCAAGTCAGCAATGGAGAATCTTCCTTGCGCTGATTCCTTCTTACACACCAAGTCTCTTACTTCCCCTCTTTCTGATCTCTAAACCCAGATTTTAAGGGCTCATGAGATTAGGTCAGACCCACTAGAATAATCTTCCTTTCTGAAAGCCCACTGTGTCATTTAACACAACCTAGTCACAGGAATGATACCCCATCTTATTAAGACAGGGCGTATACCCTGGGGGTGAGAATTTGTGGGGACACCTTAGAATTCTGCCACCACCTTTGGTTTCTCATTTCTTTCTTTTGGTCCATAGTGTTTGGCTTCTACCTTGGCTGGTGTTGGCTACGACAACCTTTTCTGACCCTGCAATGAGATGTGGGTTCCTGGGTGTCAGGCAGTTGGAAATGTACTCTAGCCTCTGGAAATGTTCCTTAGCCTCTGGAAATGTGTACCCTAGCCCAGCAGGAATATTGTGGGAAGCCCAGCAAACAAGTCCTTGGGAATTATGACTGCTTTCTGCATGTGCATGGAAATAGCCACTTTAAAATATTCTGTCCATAGATCCTTCCATTCTTTGTGCTTAACTATTCTCTGTGTGCATATACACATGCTTCAAACACACATACACGCCCCCTGCATGAATATACTTGTGTAAGTACATATAGACTTAAATAAATTGGAATCATAATGTATGTACTGATTAGTATCTAGTGCTTATTTCATCTTCTCATGCCTTGTTAAATGACTGCATAATATTTATTGCACTTACTGAAGAACAGGGGCTCTGGAGCTAGATTGCTCAAGTCCTTACCAGCTCTAGCCCCATTGACTTATCCCTTCTGTTCCTCAATGTTCTCACCTGCAAAATGGAGATAATAATTGTCCCTCCTTTAAAGAATGTTTGTGAGAATTAAATAAGTTTGTAAAGGGGTCAGGGCACAGGGATTGGCATGTAGGAGCTGCTCAAAAGTTTTCTTTTTCTTCTTCTTCTTCCTTTTTTTTTTGCATCATTCGCCCTCAGTGATCACTATTCCTTAGCAAATGTTCTTATTCAGCACAATTGGCTTTCTCTCCGCTCTACCGTTACCTTGGTTCTGCACAGTAGAAGTCATTATATAGACAATAGGTCAGAATTAATTAAAACCGAAGGCTGGAAATTCCACTCTCTGCATGTGACTTGCCACTAGCCCCCTATTCATTAAGGCCACCCTGAAACCAAATGAAGAATGGCAAGCTCAGAGGTAACTTTGTTTTGGAAATGGTGAGTTTGCCTTTTCCATATAAATATAATCTTTTTGTAAATAAATAGTAGTCATATATTCTTTTACTTTAAACTTTTTGGTTCTAAAATCGTTCCTATCAATGGGAAGTAGTTGGACCTCAAAAGTTATCGGTCATTACGGTTGTTGGTGTTGCTATTCAAGACTCTACCGATGGGCGTTAAAGTTGTTTCCAGTATTTCACCTGTATGAATGAGCCTATGGAGAGTGTACTTATATGTATATCTGTGTACACCTGCCGATTTCCTTGGAATAAGTTGTTAAAAGTAGAATCCCAAAATAGAAGGAGGGTTTGGGAGTTTCCAAAACCACATCCCAGCAGCAGAGTGTGAGAGAGTGTGGCCGCCATTCCGCAACTAGCAGATCCTCCTGTGGGCTGCTGTGAAAAAACAAGGTGCACGTGAAGAACTGATCCTCCAGATGAACTCAGGCGTCACAGTCATTCGTGAAGTGTCACAAATAACGTATCATGGATAATAATTAAAATCTTCAAGTTTGTACACAATTTACTTTTTTGGTCCAAATGAGAATGGATTCCATGCTATTCCTAAAACATCAGGGCTCCTCACTGTGCGTTTTGACATGCTGTTTTGAGGAGCAGGGTTACTGCTACAAGCACGTGGGTTTCTTTTATAATCAGGAAAAAGAACAATTAAAGTTATATTTTTACAAGAGCCTAAGTGTAGGGATTATCTGTGCGCAGCAGAAGGAACACCTGTTCCTCACAGTCTTCAGGTTGTTAGAGATAAGGTCAGTTCCTAGGCATGAGTGAAGAAAGTTGAGGAAGTTAAAGTCAGATAGCTTCAAGATTGCTATATATATATATATATATTAAAAAAAAAAACACATATACTTTTCTGCTGAGAGAGGAACACTATTGCTAGAGGATCAGAAAAAAAGCATAGGCTGGGCGCGGTGGCTCGTCACGCCTGTAATCCTAGCACTCCGGGAGTCCAAGGTGGGCGGATCGCTCAAGGTCAGGAGTTCGAAACCAGCCTGAACAAGAGTGAGACCCCACCTCTACTAAGAATAGAAAGAAATTAATTGGCCAACTAAACATATATAGAAAAAATTAGCCGGACATGGTGACACATGCCTGTAGTTCCAGCTACTCAGGAGGCTGAGGCAGGAGGATCGCTTGAGGCCAGGAGTTGGAGGTTGCTGTGAGCTAGGCTGACGCCACGGCACTCTAGCCAGGGCAACAGAGTGAGACTCTGTCTCAAAAAAAAAAAAAAAAAAAAGAAGGAAAGAAAGAAAGAAAAGAAAAGAAAAAAAGCATACAAGCACTAATGGCATTGACATTAGAAACCGTTGTTTTATTATGACTCCAATCAGCATGATCATGTGCCACAAAGGGGCAGAGAGCGTGGAAGGTTGGGTGACCCAAGACAGAAGCTGGTGGAATAGGCAGGTAGGCCTGAAGCATATTGAGGATACTGTCAAAAGAGTGTCACTAGCAACCAGCATCAGGTCCAGGCTGCACAGAGAAGGAGGCCAGATCATGCCCAGGGTGAGAGAGAAAAGATGGGAAAGCACACAGGTGTTCCCAATGCCAAAAAAGAACAGGTATAATTCCGTGTAAGTTCAAAAGCTTGGAGGAGAGGCGCTGTGCTCAGAAATGAACGTAATCAAGGTTAAAATTCCTAAAGTCCTGAGCAGGGACAGGGATTGGGTTGTTGACCTGGAGGCAAGTAAACGTGGCTGGAATTATTGTTAGAAAATCCTATCACTTGGATTTCGGTGCATTTCAAACAACCCCAAAACTTAGTGGCTTAAAATAAGAACCGAAACGTGGGAGGGCTGGGTAGGACAGCACCCCCTAGAAAAAGTTGTGAGTGGGCAGACAAAGCTTGGATGTTCAAACCATCGCAGAGCCAACAGTTCTAGCAACGTGCATGGCTGAGCTCTACTTTCCAAAGGAAGCTCTTTGTTACAAAACAGCTCTAGATGCTGGAAAATCCTTCCTTGGACTGATCTGAAACTCGCCTTCCCAGAGTTTCCACCTGTTAGTCCCAGTTCTGTGCCCTGGGCCAGGCGGAGGGGCAAAATCTGTGTCCTCTGCCAGACAGTCACTGGAGAAGACCCTAAGACTCTGAGGGGGAGCAATCTTTTTAATCTTCTGGATAACATCCCCTCGTGTGCTTAAAGACCCTGATTGAATCTCTCTTCCTTGCCATATGACTAGCTGCACACTAGTCCCCATTGCCCTAAGTTCCTTACTCAGACAATAGAGTTAATTCCCCCTGGAAGGAGAGACAGGAGGTTACCCCACCAGGAAGAGGGAATTGTTTTAGAATCCTCTGGAAAGGCAGCTGCACAACAGAAAATGCAGTCATTAGACGGGTGATCTTGGTATCCCTAAAGCCTAAGACAACCAACTGAGGCAAAGGCAAATTTCCTGGGCCTCAAGTAGATGCTTAATTTTTTTTCCACCATTACATAATAAGTGTAGACTTAGTTAAAATAAACATATAGCCTCAAGAGACAAAAATAACTTAACAAGCAATTTTAACTACCGTGTTTCCCCGAAAATAAGACAGGGTCATCTCCTCAAGAAGACACCCTAGGGCTTATTTTCAGGGGATGTGTTATTTTTTTTTAAGTACGGTAGAACAATCTACATTTATTCAAATACAGTTATGTTGTCTTCTTCTGGAACATCATCATAACTCTCCAAACCCCGAATTCCATCCTGAATTTCTTGTGACTCTATTTCCTTTAGAACTATTGCCCCCAATCTCTCATGTCGAGCAATAGAGCTCTCATGGGGAAGATGAGAAGGGCTGATCATCTTTTTTACTGCTCCGTGACGAAATGCATGGGTTGTGCAGATAGCTGCACAGCCACGCCCATCTCTAGGTCTTATTTTCAGGGTAGGGCTTCTATTGCGCAAATGTTTAGAAATCCTGCTAGGGCTTATTTTATGGGAAGATCTTATTTTCGGGGAAACACGGTACATTATCTCATTTAAACCGTTTAACAACCTTGCAAAATAGATGAAATTATTTCTGTTTTAGAGGTGGGAAAATCGACCCTGAGAAGGCTAGAGAAATCAGCATGCTCTCAGCAGGCTAGCCTGCCTTATTCTGGGCAAGCTGGAATACAATGCCCACCTGCTGCTTGTGGAGGGGGATTTGGGAGAGACCGGAGTCTGGGGCGCTCATCCATAGTTCACATAGACCCTGCAGGGTAAACGGTGGTAACAGTTCCTTATTCACAGCTGTAATTTGGGCTTCTGAATATCTGTGATAGGCAAAATAACAACCCCCCACCCCCACCCGACATCCACATCCTAATCCCCCAAATCTGCAAATCTGTTACCTTCTATGGCAAAGGAGACTTTGCAGATTAAGTCGAGAATCTGTAGATGAGAAAATGATCCTGGATTACCTGGATGGGTCCAATGTAATCACAAGACTCCTTACAGAAAGGAGGCAAGGGTGAGAGAGAGAGAGAGAGAGAGAGAGAGAGAGAGAGAGCGAGAGAGAGAGGAGAGAGAGAGATGCTGATTGGTTTGAATATGCCATGCTGCTGGCTTTGAAGACGGAGGAAGGGACCACAGCCAAGGAATCCAGGTGGCATTTAAAAGCTGGAAAAGGCAAAGAAATGGATTCTTTCCTGAGGCCTCCAGAAAAAAACAGCCCTGCCAACCCCTTGAGCTTAGCCCGGTGAGACCTCCGACCTACAGAACAATGCATTTGTGTTGTTTTAAGCCAGTAAGTTTATGGCAATTTGTTACAGCACAATGAGAAACAAATACAGTGTACAGCTGTGGTGCAAACTTGCTTGGTATGTAACAAGGCTGACGAGAACAGATGCCCCACGCAGGCGCCCGTCTTTATCTGGGTTCATCGGAAGGAGATCCTGAAACTGATGTGAGTGCATGTAGTTTATTTGGGAATGGTATTGCAAAGAACTGAGGAAGACAGGGAGGCAAGGAAAGTTCTTTCTGAGCAAGTTGCCACGATGGGTCACTGGGGTGAGTCTGGCTGGGGAGCTTTGGAAAACAGTGTGGAGCGGGCTCACAGTTGGCCCACAAGGGAGGCAGGAAGCAGGGGTTTTCTCTGCTGTTGGTTGATGGTTGCTCTTGAGGGCCCCAACACTTCTAGCTTGTTCCCACGTGGACTGATCCACATCCTCAGGCTGAGAGTGGCAGGTGCTCACAGTAGGACGTATTGGTGTGTAGGGGAATGCCAAGCATCCAGGCAACGTGGTGGGCCTGTTAGGGTCTTCTGGGCTGATTTCCTGGGGGGTCTGATGGAAAAAGACAGGCTGCTCCCCATTCTACAGAGGCACGTGGATTCTTTCGGGGTTAATTGGCATATACCTTGGAGTCCAAAAGCCCGGCTAAAGGACTGAAGGATTGGAGACTACCACTTCCACTTCTTTCACTGGTCACACCCAAGGAATACCTGGAGGGTGTGGGCTGTGGACAGCTGACATCAGCAAGGGGACGGCCTTTCTTCCCTGGACTGTGGCCTTTGAGGGCAGAGTGGGGAGTTCCTGGCTAGGGATGGAAGGCATTTCGTGAAGAAAAGGGGAAAGGTGCTCCATGAGGACTTGCTTACCTGATAAAAAGGAAGCTAGACTGGGTCTTGACCAAAGGAAGAGCACTAACGCTCAGGGAAAATCAAGGCGACCTAACATTTTAACATAAAGAGGGAACATTCAGGTTTGACAATACATCCAGGTCTGATAAATAAGTGATCTGAAATACAGCTGGAAGGGTGCTGTATACAGAAGGATGGCACACAGGGTCACACTGTAGAAGAAGGTGACCCAGAAACTCGCAGATCCAAGTGGAGAGGCATGGTGGAGATCACTCTGGTGAGACTAAGAGGTGGGAAGAACATGTTGTGTGAGGGGTTTTGGTGCTGGGGGTGGACTGGAGTGTCAGTTCTCCAGCCTGCTGCAGTGAGCCCCACTCTGCTGGGAACAGAGAACATTCCTGCAGTGCCCTCTGACCACTTCAACTCCCAGCCAGGCAAGGGGGAGCCTCGAGGGGAGAAAAGTTATCCTGGAATTGATTGTGGCCACCAAAGAAAAGCTAGGTGGCAGAATGGAAGCGATAAAAGCTTTGTATAATGTGATCGTTTTATACTTGGGATTCATAAGCAAAACACTGAGGATGGTAAGAAAAAATGGTTGCTAGACATCAGAAGACAGATTTCTGAAACACCTAAAAAAAGGAGTCTAATCCTGTGGCTAGAGGATCTCAATGGTGACATGACATGAGAAAAAAATGGAGTCTGTAAAAATAAAATTATTACAATTCAAGAATAAGGCACCTCCAGAGAGACATGTGCCCATACACGAGGTTCTCATATATATTCTCCTTTGCAGGATATAAGGAAAAGATAGCCGGAGGGCGTACAGCCAAGGAGTATGAGAAAATAAGACATGAGCTTGGAGGTGTTCAGGAAGACTAAATCCCAGGAAAACCATTGACTACCCCAAATGCTTAAAATAATAATAATAACTGAACATTCATTGAACTCTTATATTCCAATCACTGTGCAAAGCATATTATCCTATTTGATCCTCACACCAATGCTATGAGGTAGGAAGAAGAAACTGAGGCTCAGCGTGACTAAATGATGGTGCAGCTCACACAGCTAGTAAATTGGCTAAACAAAAATGTTTGCAAGGGAAATGATTTACAGATGCTCCAACCAGTGCTCGAAGACGACTCATGAACCTGGAGAAATGCTTCTAGTAGTCACCAGTGGGCTCTGCCTTTTGCACGGTTTTGGCTAACGTTTTAAGGAATGACCCTGAAGTGTTATAGATTGCGTAAAGCCAGGAGGCACACAGGAGGAACTTTGATACATAACGATTCAAGGAGTTGGACTTCTCAGACAAAGGCAAACTGGTGTCTATGCACAGATTAAGGGGACCTCTGGGGACATTTCTAGGGTGGTTTGTGGTGGGGCCAGGTAATCACAAATCTCACGAACTGTCAGGGTGCTGTGGCCAGTCCCAGGAAGGCCTGGGGCTCTGACCATCTGCCTGGAGCTCCAGCACTCACATTTCTGACGGGGTCCCTTAGGTCTGGCTGGTGGTGAGGAGAGCCCGGGCACACCATGCACTGGCGCCATTGCAGTACCCTGCTAAGAGTGCTATTGGGGCCCAGGGCTCACGTGATCTTGGATTCCACCTCATTGCTACCTGCTCTTCCTGGGGCCACTGTCTTGCGTGCTCCTCTTTCCTGTCTTCCTTTGCAACTCTGCTTTCTATTGTCCACGAGTTTCTCAGAGCTTTTTGTCCATTGCAACCCCCTCCTCTTAGTTTTGAATGTGTTTATGTAGATATGTAACAAATTATTTTAACATTTTCTATCATTTCTAGGGTATGGCTTAGGAGGGGCAGAGTGTGGCGTTTGCCCAGTCACCGAAACCAGAAGTCGTTGCCTGAACACACTGCCCAAAACTATCTCTGAAGTCGGTTTGAGAACCATGGAAGGCGGGAAAATTAAGCTATTTCTTTTCAAATCCAACTCAGAAGGCACAAAGGGCTGCTTATCCTCCTTGCCCACGTGACAGCCCACTCTCCCTTTTTTCACAGACCCACGCAGGGGCCTGTGGGTCAAAGACTGAAAAGATAGTCACGGTAGTACTTCATCAAACACTCTCTAGACTTGTAGCAAATTTTTCTTTGTGAAATCTTGGAGGGTGGCTTGGAATATCTCCCAGAACAACAACTGCTTATAAAGTATCCAGTGAAATTATAATAGCTGGAGGCTGCAAAAAATAATAACTTATTCTGATGATTATATGTTTTGATTTTTTTCAGTACAGATTACAAGAGCTAAAACTTTTAAATTTTTTCCAGCATACGTATGTGAGTTACCCAAATTCATTATACATGCTTTCTAATTCTTCTTCCTTCCTTCTTTGCCTCTTTCCTCCTTCCCTCCCTCCCTCCCTTCCTCTCTTTCATTTTTGTCTTTGCAAGAAAAAAGTAAGAAAAGGAGAATTAAATTGAGTCTTTTTAGCTCATCTTATTATCAAGAATATGTTCTCCAAATATAACATGAAATATTAATAATATCCAAATGTGGTTTACAGTTAGTAGAAATAGCCCAATTCCCAGAGTCCAATTTTATCCTTTGATATAAATCTCAGGAGATTTTTTTTTAAGACAAAACAACCTTCGATAGCCAAATTCATCAGAATTAACCATGAAAGATGGAAGGTAGTATGCATGACTCGGAGGGGAGCAGAGCTCTTACTGGTACCCAAGAGTTTGGGAACATCATACAGAGTGAAGAAGCTTCTTCTCCTCCCTGGAGTCAAGATTCTTGATGAGCCAGCACCAACCTTCCTTTCTAGGTTGTCTCTCCTTATTTCCTCTTGCTGTCATGTTCCCTCACATCCTTCCTTTTTCTCTTCATATATTCACACATGTACACACACACACACACACACACACACACACACACACACAGAAAGGGAGAGTTGTACAGTTGAGAGAACAGTTCTGCAAATTAGAACCATCACGGGGACTAATATTCTGTGGCTGTTCTTAACCTTATGTATTTCAGGGATCAGCTGAAGTTCACCAAGATTCCCAAAATATTTTCAGAGTTGATGGTGAGCCTAGAGTTGCCAGATAAAATACAGGATGCCCAGTTAAATTTGAGTTTCAGATAATCAGTGACTACTGGGACCTGTCTATATTAAAAAAAAATGTTTGTCGTTTATCTGCAATTCAATTTTAACTGGGCATCCTGTATTTTTATTTTGCTAAATCTGATCATCCTCATAGGGGCAGGGTATTAGTCAAGGTCTTTCCAGAAAAGAGATAAAACACTCAAATTGGGTACTTTGAGGAGAGTTTTGAAAAGAGATGACTTACAAAGGTGTAGATGGTCCCAGGAAGGCACAAGGGCTGGTGCAGTAGCTGGTGTTAGACACAGCAGGGCATCATTGCTGTCCCTGGAGGGTCAAGGAGAGGGAGAGACCTTCAGAATCCGAGGACAGGGAGGCTCCCTGGGGAGGACTGCCTGGCAGGGGCAGTGGCCGCTGGGTGAGAGGCTGAGCCCAGCTGGTGGTCTGGGGGGCGAGAGAACCTGCTGACATAGCTCACACCGGTCAGCTTCCTTGGCAGACGCTGTGTAGACAAGTGGAGATTGGATCTGACGGGGCGAATGAAAAGCATCCAGCACAAGGCATCTTGGTGGCCCTGGCATTGAGACGACGTGGATCTAGTACCTAATTAGGCCACAGCACCCTGGAGTGGAGACACTGCACTGTCAAACGCCTGCTTGGGAAGTCGCCCTCTGCCCTGGGACCCCCGAAGTGTGAGCTCAGGCCAAATAGGCTCTGCCCCTAGTGAGAGAAAAACTCCCCTCCAGGGCTCTGTTTTCCTTGGATTTACTCTTCCCCTCTCAGATGTGGGCCTGAGAGAAAGTTCAAGAAAGCCTCTTGGCCTACATATTCGTCAGGGCTCTCCAGAGAAATAGAACCTGCGTGTGTGTGTGTGTGTGTGTGTGTGTGTGTGTGTGTGTGTGTGTGAGAGAGAGAGAGAGAGAGAGAGAGAGAGAGAGAGAGAGAGAGAGAGAGAACATGCAAGCAAGTATCTGGAGGCTGGCAAGTTGAAACTCTGCAGGGTGGGCTGGAAGACTGGAGACCCAGGAAAGCTGACGCTGCAGTTCAAGTCTGAAGTCTGCGTACTGGCAGAATTCTTGCTTGCCTGGGGGAGCTCAGTCTTTTCTTTCATTCAGGCCTTAAATTGATTGGAAGGGGTCCACCCACATCATAGAGGGCAATGTGATTTACTCAAAGTCCACCGGTTTAATGTTAATCTCATCCAAAACAACGTCACAGAAACATACAGAATAACGTTTGATCAAATATCTGGGCGCCGTGGCCCAGCCAAGTCAACACATAAAATGATCACAGCCTGCTTTCAGTATAGCCCTTGGCCAGAGACAGAAAGTTTGTCCTTGTCACCCTCCTGTGGTCCAGCACAGCCACCACGGTTGGACTCTTCCTATGCAGTTTTGGGGCCAAAGTAAGAGAAAGCTTACATTTTCCTCACACTGGCCTCTGCCTTGTTTATCCTCTAGGAACCTGCAGCAGGTGTATGCACGCAGGTGGCCAAGGAGTAGGGGATTAGGAATCTCAGTCCTCTCTTTTTCAATCTTAAGTAGATTGGAGAGTTTTAAATAAGAATCTATCACAGTCAGCAAGTTCTTTGTCTGAAATAGCTTTTATGAGTTCCTGATCATGGAAAATATTAGAAACCAGTATCATAAGCTCATTGACATATTCTTGTGAATGTTTGCAATATTGGGATTAATAATGGGCCATCAAACCTAGGATTTCTTCAAGCTTCCATGTGGACATTTCCTAGAAGAAGCACTTGTATGATGACTAGACTAATATGGTGTGTATCTTTTGGAGAAACTGTGATATCTCTGGGAACCAATATGAACTGGTCTTGATACTGAAGAACGACTCAAAACATCCTTTGTATTAGAAATGATATTCGGTTTACATTATGAACCCATTTTGTATTTCACACAATTAACGGTGCAAAATAATCACCCTGAGGATGTCTAGATTTGGGACCTACTGTGGCATTCCAATTTTCATATTAAAAATTGCTCCTTCTAGGTGTGTCACTAAGTCAAAGGATTTCGGCATTGCATAGACCAGAGCAAAAATTAAAACTATGGTCTCATCTTTAGATAAAAGCTTGTGATTAGTGTAAGGCTCCAACTGTCCCAAAAATTACAGATGTTTCTAACTACCCAGATGAGAATAGAGGTTTCCACTGTGTTCCCGAGGAGAGGAGTGAATAATGGAGGCCACGTTGTCATTCTCATGCTTTGCGGCAAGACCTTCCTGCAGTCTTGCTGTGAGCCAACTATTGGTTTACCACATGAATAGGTGGAGTCAGTTAATAGCATTTCCAAAAGATGCTACCCTGTTGAATCCCAGATGGCAGGATGTTCATAAAGTATAAGAAAATCCCAAGGTCAACAAAATTCCAAATTAAGAACTGAGAATGTAGTATTCAGTTTGATTGTGTTTTTGCTGTAATATCGCCAGCTGCTGATAAGCTTAACTAAGTCACATTTTACAAAGATTTTAATTCCTCAACGAGATTAGCAAGAAGTCTGATGACTCTCAGTAAAGGCAATGCCTAAGTGTCTCAGTTAAATTGTATTTTTCAGTCTCGATAGAGTCTTATTTCACCCAGACCAGAGCGCTGGGATAAAGTACGTGTTACTAGTTCAAGGACATCTTGTTTGATTAAATGTTCAATCAATCTCTTATTCAAAGCAAGAGCTCCATTTATAGATTTCAAGGGAATTGGTAAAATCATTATTGAAGGCTTTAAGCAGAGGATTGACACGTTAGATTTGTGTTTTAGAAAGGTCTTTCTGACTGCGGTGTGGAAATAGGTTTGGAAGGATAAAGATTAGCAGCAGGGAGACCGGTTGGGCATCTACTGTGATTGTCCAGAGACTGGGAGGGTCTGAGCTGGGCCAGGACTTGCTGAGGACCTATGTGTCTGGCCTCACATGGTGGAGGCCATGAGTCTAGACTCACAGATCTCCAATTACAGGGAGCGTAATTGACCAGGTGCACTGTTGCCATGATCTAAAAATCCAACCTTGTGTTTGTGTTGAGGTTGTGCTTCCCAGGGGCTCTGTCAGCCGGTCACTGATGGTGGCAGTAATACAAGTGCAGGAATGTTCCTGGAAGACCCTGAGCTCCTCTCCTGGTGCTGTTGGCTCCCCCCTGCCCACCCCCTGGCTTTGCAGAACCTTTCTTACACCACACAGCAGTGGAGGGCTCTTCCTCCCAACCTTCCTTCCCTCCTTCCTTCCCTCAGGGCCACCCTGCGTCCTGCCCTGAGAGCTCTTTCGGCTTTCCTGGCTTCCCTGCATTGACTTTCGTAGGTGTTTCCCTTACTAAAAGTTCTCGCTGTCTGCTTCTTGGAGAAGCTGCACTAACACAGGGGACAATCTCAAAAATAATTTTACAAATAGAATTAACAAAGGAATGGGGGCGAAGTTTGAGCCTTTGTGACTCCCGCGTTCCTGACCAGCAGGAGTGTGGGGAGTTGAGAGGTTCACACAGAGAGGAAACTCAGGTAAGGAGCAGGTTGAGAGTTTCTTGGGGGTTTCTTCATAGCTCTGTGGTCTCCAGGATGACGGGGAGCCTCTGATGCCGGAGGGATCACTCTCTGCCTTTCCTTACTCGAGGAAGTGTAAACAGGTGGCTGTCCCTGGCTTCTTCTTCCCCTCCCGAGCTGTCAGACTGTGATGGCGCAGGCACCCACGCCGCTGCCTGTCGTCAATGAACTTTGTTCTGACCTTTGTCCCCGCCCTCTTCCAAAAACTTGACCCCTCAGGTCTCCGCGCTGTTGCTCCTGCTCTGTCCTCAGCCTGGAGAACTCTCCCAGAACCCTTCACCTCCTGAGATACTTCTCGTCTCCTGACGAGCGGCCGTGTAAAAGAAAGAGAAAGCTCAGGGTTTCAGTCACGAGCTGGGCGCCCACGCTCCGGCTCTGTCACTAAGACAGGCAGCAGTGGCACCTGTGGAGGGGACCGCATGGGGTTGAATTCTTGTTGTACCACCCACAGGCTATGCGACCTTGGACAAGTTGCTTTGTGCCTTGGTTTCTTCATCTGTAAAATGCGGATGGCAAGAATCCTCATCTTCTGGGGTTACTGTGGGGTCTCAGCAGTCAAGCTTTCCCGGGACTGACACATGGTCTGTGCTCAGTGTGGGAGTGAGTGTTGAGCTGGAGAGTATTTAACCTGTCTGGGCCCCTAATTGTAAAGCAAGGGTGTTAGACTAGATGACCGTATCAGATTGTGCAGCCTAATTCACATGCTGCCTCTTCCAAGAATCCTTCCCCAGCCCATTCATCCACTCCCACCCTGACAGCCCATTGTTCCCTCCTAGGCGTTCCCACAATATGCTGGCACCCCTCTATTTGGTTCTTATGCTTGTTTTGCTTTATATTTTACTTGCTTGTGTATAAACTGTCTTCTCCACTGGATGGGAAGCTGTTTGAGGGCAGGGACTATCCTTCCTTGTGACTCCAGAGTGACCAGCACAGCGGGAACACAAACATTCTTGTAATTAATTAAATTCTTGAAAATGGCTTCTAGAGAGGGATGGTGGCAAACTGGGATTTATTATATTAATAATAATAGATATATTGATAAAGTTCTCACTCACACCAGTCACTGTGCTTGAGTACTTTTTAAATGATATCTCATTTAACTCTCCTATCAGCCCTAAAGATAGGCATTATTATTACTGTTTTGTAATTGAGGAAAGAGGTTCACAGGGGTTTAATAACTTACTAGTGAGTGGCAGAGCTAGGAAAGAAACCTAGCTCTGTTGGCTTCTAAAGACCATGTTATTTGTGCTACATTGCTAGAGTCTTTGATGCTTAACAATCCTTAAACTCTTGTAAGGCTAATCTGTGTTTGTTATGAGCTGAATGTTTCTGCCCCTACCCCCAAACTCATATATTACTGCTCTAACCTCCAGTGTGGAGGTTTTTGGAGATGGGGCCTTTGGGAAGTGATTAGGTTTAGAGTAGGTCATGCTGGTAAGGTCCTTATGATGGGATGAGTGCCCTGGGGGGAAGAGGAAGATAGATCTCTCTCTCTCTCTTTCTACACTCACACATGGAAGAAAGACCACATGAGGACACAATGAGAAGGCAGCTGTTTATAAGCCAGGAAGAGAGCCCTCATCAGGAACCAAATGTACCAGCACCTTCTTGGACTTCCCAGCCTCCAGAACCATGACAAATACATATCTGTTTTTTAAGCAACCCAGCCTGTGATCATTTGTTCTAGCTTCCTGAGCTAAGACAGTGTTGTAGTTTATCTCCATCTTGGGCTAGGAGCCCAGTATACATCATGTTGTCACCTGCCTGCCAATTGCACACCTCCCCTCCCATCCCCTGCAACTGTGGTTATTGTCATTCCAGGCTTGCTCTCTCCAGTGGTCCATGCACTAGACCTCTCCCTCCCCGTCAAAAACATCCTGTCACCTAAGAACTTTGCCAGTTGGATGCATTAGGACACATGAAGGTGTTAAATACTCAAAAGGTGTTTCCTTCGGGACAAGATTCTTGCTCAGGCTGCTGATGCCTTAAATCCTGCATGGGAGAAATTTGAGTCCAAGGCAGGCTGGTGGGGAGACACATGGAAAACAGAAAAGGACCTTTTGGTCTCTCCTGAACTAGATCTCAGATCTCAGACACTGTCACTAATGCAGTTGCATCAGTTTTTCATGAGAGAGAGAGAGAATGCCGAAGGTAAGGTACAAACCTGTTTGTGCTCAGCTTACTCCTGGGGGGATCTGTTAATAGAGACATAAATCTAAGAAGGCCTCAGAACCTCTCATTTCACAGTCCAATACCTGAAGCCCAGCAAGGTCACTCACAATGACACATCCAAAGTGGCAGAACCAAGGCTGGCAGGAAAGGATCATCAAGGAAGGCACATCATTCTTCGATCAAGGCTCACGTGTGCAGGTACTCCCTCCTTCCCTTTCTTTCTCCTCCTCTCACACACTTACTTCCTTATAGCTTTTGCTTAGCAGAAAGGCTAAATCACAGCTCGTTTCCAGAGGTCAGTTTCCAAGGCAGGCAGGTGCTGAGGTTATGCAACCACATGGTGAATCTCTCTGGAAGGACAGCTCCAGCACATTCTCATGTGGTCAGCTCTGCAGGGGTGCCACATTTGTCAACAGCTGCAGAGATGCCTGAACAATTCTATCTGCAGGATAAAACCCCCTTTAAGTGTGTTAACTGTTTTAACCAAGCCTTTGAGGATATTGCTCCATGCTGTGATCACAGGAGCCCTATGGGCCACCCTGGGAGACATGAAAACCCTTTACCAAGACCATTTAACCCCCTAAGTTTGGGCAAATAAAACATGAATCTACCAGGGGAAAAATGAATCTCCAGGAAAAGGATCTGTTTCCTAGGAAATTTATAAATGATCAAAATTGGCTCAAGAGTAGAAAACCTGTTCAGACCAATATTTATGGAAGACCCTAAAAAGTTATCCAAGAATTACCTGAGAGAAAAGTTCCCAGTTCCCAGTAAGAACATGATTGAGTAATTTTGTAAAAAACTTTTAAGGAATCAATTTTTTTTTTTTTGCTGTATAAATTATTTCAGAACACAAAAACATGAAAATCTCCTCTGATTCATTTCACAGAGTATGTTTAATCCTAGTACTCAACTATGACAATTGCATTCCAAAATAAAGTCATAGATCAATCTCATTTATGAGTACAGATATAAAAATTCTAAATAAATAGGTTACAACTCAAAAAGTATAGTGAAAAGAATATGCATTGTGACTAAGCAGGTTTCAGGGTTCTAGGAATGCAAAAATGTTTTGAAATCAGGAAAGCTATAAAAAGAATTCATCACATTGGTACACCACAAGAGCATTAATACAGTCTACATCTATTCCTGATGTTTAAGTGTGAGTAGAATGATAATTACTTGAGGTGCTGGTTATTCCCAGTTTTTGCTCCCAGATTTTTTTCTCCTCTCTTTTCAACCACGTTTTGTGTCCTTTTGTGGATGATCTCTACAGACCATATCTCCTGGGTTCTCGAGTCTTCTGCCTTCAGACTGTGTTCAGCCACTGGGAGTGGGCAGAGGGTGGAAGGTGGAGGGCGTGGAGTAATTATTCCCTCCTTTTCTTTCCATTCCTGCTGTTTCAAAGTGGCAGCTTCTCTAGGTGGTCCCTCCTGCATGGCTCTGTCTTTCACAGGATCCAGATACATTCCTCCCAAACCCCTGTCCCTTTCAGGCTTGGGGGTGGTAACTCCACTGCTGCTAGTTCCTGGACATATCAGCACCTTTTCCTGTTCCCTTAAACCAGCCCACACCTCTATACATGGTTTCCTCCTTCAATTCTGTTCAGTTAAATCTTTTTCAGCACACTGTCTTCCTGCCAGGATCTTCACAAATACATTGAACGTGATGAATACTATTTATTACAGACCAATAAACAGCATCATATTTATTAGAGTAGTTAAGTTATCTGATAATGTACTATTAGGGGGAAAACCCTATATTTTCCTCTGAGATGGTTTTTGGGTCAATGAGAACATTGAAGCTAAAATTACAAACTCTAGAACTTAGCAATAATAAAACACAGCATTTCAAAATGAATGGAAGATGACCAAAACTGATTTCACAGGAAAATAAAGCCATAAACATATATATTATAAACTACAAATGATTAACAAATGTATTCCAGAAGTTAGGAAAAAATATCAAGGGTAACATATGAAAAGCATAAAAATAATAAAGAAAAAAGCTAACATCAATAAATTTCAAGGCAATAAAAAGAGGAAACAATAAATAAAAAACAGAAACCACTTACATTAGAGATGAAGAAAACATTAGAAAGGGAAATTAACAAGAGCTAAAGAGGACATTAAAAAAGTTTCAGGGAATGCTTGGCAAACCTAGGAGCAAATTAAATTGAAGCCTGGATGAAATGATTAAGTGTCTTATAAGGCATAGAAATTAGCAAAATTCACCCCAGAAAAGATAAGAATTCTAAACAAACCAATAATCAGAAAACAAATTAAGAGTAAAACATTTCCTAATCACCAAGCCCAGGTGATTTCTCAGGTAAATAATTTCAAAATAAAACTTGAAAACGTTATTTTGAAATTTTTTGAAGATGATCAAACTCATTTAGGAATATTGACATAAAAATTGTAATAAAAATGAGCAACTAGAATAAAGAGATAACACAGAAGGAAAAGCCTCTTTTATGAGAGCGACAAAGAAGATGGGATACCTTAGGGATAAAGATTCTGCAAGACACACTAAGGTCTAAGGGCCAGTTTGATGCCCTCACCCAGAGCATGACACAGGAAAAGAAAGACCTTTTTCTACTTTACTCATCCCAGGTAGAGGGGCCAACCATCCTAGTTTGCCCGGGACCATCCTGATTTAGCAGGAAACCCCTCCATAAAGTAGGAAAAGTCTTGATTTAGTCAACAGGGGCAAAAGTTGGAAGAAATACAAAATCTATACAGCAGTCCCAAAAATAGGGGCTGAAAGCAAAACGGTATTTTTTTTTTTTTTTTTTTTTTTTGCTCAGCTTTGTAGGTAATAACAAAACGGTATTGAGTATCAATTGATACTTTTCATGTGTGCTGTCAGGTTTTTCCCTTCGATGATTTTGGCAGCCATGATTTGCTGTTCACAACAACGGGTCATTTCCTGTTGCCTCAACCCAAGTGATGGGGCTTAATGTGCGATTTAAGTGCATTGTAATTGTGAGCATTAACAGTTTGTCTTTAATTTGCATTTGGATTAATTCTTGGGCCTTGTATGGAAATAGTGCTAGTTTTATTGAAACAGTTTTATAGATATATAATTCACATATCATAAAATTCACCCATTTAAAGTGTACACTTCACTACTTTTGGGTATATTCGTAGAGTTATGCAACCATTATCACAAACTCATTTTGGAACACTTTCATCACCCCAGAAGAAAATCCATACTTATTAGACGTCAATTCCCCTACCCTCAGCCCACAATACATACCCTAGGCAACCACTAACGTACTTTCTATCTTTATTCATTTGCCTGTTCTGGACATTTCATATAAATAGAATCATACAATACGTGGTATTTTGTGGCTGGCTTCTGTCTCTTAGCATCATGTTTTCAAGGTTCATTCATGTTGTGGCATTTATCAGTACTTCATTCCTTTTTATGCTAAATAATATTTCATTGTATGGAAATACTTTATGTACTCATTCATCAGTGGATGGATAGTTGGGTTGTTTCCACTTTTTGGCCATTATGAATAATGCTGCTATGAATACTGCTATTTGTGTACAAATTTTTGTGTGGACATATGTCTTAATTTCTCTTGGATATTATAGCTAACAGAGGAACTACTTGGTCATATGGCAATATGTTTAATCTTTTAAGGGAATGTCAGACTGTTTTTCAAAGCAGATGCAACATTTTAAATTCCCACCAGCATTGTATGAGTATTCTGCTTCTTCCATATCCTTGTAATACTATTTTCTGACTTTTTGATTACAGCCATCCTAGTGAGTATGAAGTGATATCTCATTTTAGTCTGATTTGCATTTCCACGATGGCTAATAAGTCTGAACATCTTCTCATGTGCTTATTGGCCATTTTTTGTATATTTTTCTTGGAGAAATGTTTATGCATATCCTTTGCCATTTTTTGATTGGGTTATTTGTCTTTTTTTTACTGAGTTTCATTAAGAGTTCTTTATATATTTTAGATACAAGTACCTTATCAGACATATGGTTTGCAAATATTTGTCTCATTTTATGAATTGCCTTTTAATACTTTCTTGACAGTATTCTTTGAAAAAAAGTTTTAAATTTTGATAAGTCCAATTTATCTTTTCTTTTGTTGCTTATGCTTTTGGTGTCATATATAAAAAACCATCATCTAACTCAAGTCACAAAGATTTGCTCCTATTTTTCTTGTAAGAGTTTTATAATTTTAACTACTACATTTAGGCCTATGATCTATTTTGAGTTAATTTTTTGTGTATGATGTGAGGTAGAAGCCCAATTTCATTTTGTGCATGTGGATATCCAGTTGTTCCAGTACCATTTGTTGAAAAGACTATTCCTTCCTCATTGAATTACTTTGGCACCCTTGTTTAAAATCAATTGATTATAAATGTAAGAGTTTATTTATGGACTCTCAATTCTATTCCATTGATCTGTATGTCTACTCTTATATCAGTACCAATCTTTCTTAATTACTATAGCTTTATTGTAAGCTTAGAAAGTACAATATGGGTTCGTCAACTTTGTTCTTCCTTTTCAAGATTGTTTTGGCCATTATGGATCGATTGCATTTTCATGTGAATTTTGTAATCAACTTGTCAATTTCTGTAAAAAAGTCATCTGAGATTTTGATAAGGAATACATTAAATCTTTAGACCAATTTTGTAAGTATTGCCATATTAACAACATTTAGTCTTCTGCCACATGAACATGAATGCATTTTCATTTATTTAGTTCTTTAATTTCTTTCAACAATACTTTACAGTTCTCAGTGGATAGGTCTTACACTTCTTCTATTAAAGTTTTTCACAAGTATTTTATTCTCTTTGATGCTATGGAATTATATTCTTAATTTTATTTTTGTTTATTGGGAATATATACAAATGCAATTGATTTTTTTGTATACTGTTCTAATATCCTGCAATCTTACTAAACTATTTTTTATTAGTTCTAGTAGTGTTTTGTGGATTCCTTAGGATTTTCTATATACAAGATGTCATCTACAAATAGAAATAGTTTAGCTTCTTCCTTTCCAATCTGGATATTTTTTCTTTTATTTTCTTGCCTAATTGCCCTGGCTGAAGCCTCCAGTGCAATGTTAACTATTAGTGGCATGAGTGGATATCTTTGTCTTGCTGTAGATCCTAGGTGAAAATAATTCAGTCTTTTACCATTAAGTGTGATGTTACCTGTGGGTTTTTTGTAGTTGGCCTTTGTCAGGTTGAGGAAGTTCTCTTTTATTTAAACTTTGGTGACTGTTTTTTTTTTTTTTTTCTGTTTTTTTTCTTTTTTTTTTTTTTTTCTCAGTACCTTAGAAATGAATTTTTTTTTTTTTTAAATCATGAAATGATATTGGATTTTATCAAATTCTTTTATGTATTTATTGAGATTATCGTGTGATTTTTTTGTCCCTTATTCTATAATGTATACATTAATTAATTACATTGGTTTTTGGATGCTAAAACAACTTTACATTTCTGAGATAAATTCTACTTGGTCACTTTTATATGTTGCAGGAGTCTGTTTGCTGATATTTTGTTATGAAATTTTGTATCTACATTTATGAAGGAGATTGGGATGTAATTTTATTTTTTATCTTTGCCTTGTTTTGGTGTCAGTCAAATATTGCCCCATAGAATGATTAGGGAAGTGTTCCTTCCTCTTCTTTTTTTGGGGGGGGGGCGGGAAGAGTTTTTAAAGGACTGGTATTAATTCTTCTTCTAATGTTTGGTAGAATTTACTAATGAAGTCATTTGGGTCTGAACTTCCCTTTGTGGAAAAATTTTAAGTTACTAATTCAATCTCCTTACTTGTTCTAGGTTTATTCAGATATTCTATTTCTTTTTGAGTCAGTTTTGGTATTTGTGTCTTTCTAGAGATTTGTCCATTTATCTCTGTTACCTAATTTATTGGTGTACAATTGTACATAATATTCTCTTATAATCCTTTTTATTACTCTAAGGTCCCCTCAGTAGTAATGTTCCCTCTTTCATTCTTGATTTTAGTAACATGAATTTTCCCTTTTCTCTTGGTCAATCTAGCTAAAGGATTGTTTCACTCTGCCACCCAGGCTGACGTGCAGTGGCATGGTTATAGCTCACTGCAGCCTCTAACTTCTATAGTCAAACCATCCTCCCACCTCAGCCTCCTAAGAAGCTGGGACTGTAGGCACACACCACCATGCCCAGCTAATTTCTTTCCTTTTTTTTTTTTTTTGAGATGGGGTCTTACTATGTTGCCCAGGCTGGTCTCAAACTCCTGGCCTCAAGCAAATCTCCTGTGTTGGCCTCCCAAAGTGCTGGGATTATAGGCATGAGCCACTGCTCCTGGCCTCTATTATTTTTATCTTACCTATTTTATTTATTTCTACTCTAATATTTGTCATTTCCTTCCCTCTGCTTGCTTTAAGTTAAATTTGATCTTCCTTTTTTAGGTTCTTAAGGTGAAAGGTAATGTTATTTATTAGAGATCATTCTCTCTTTTTTTTGTGTGTGTGTTTACAGCTATAAATTTCCCTCTGAGCACTGCTTTCACTGCATTACATAAGCTTTCATTTGTTGTGTTTTGTTGTTACGTTCATATCAAAGTATTTTCTAATTCCTTGTTATTTTGTTTGGCTCATTTGTTATTTTGGAGCATGTTTTTAAATTTGTACATATTGGTAAATTTTTCAAATTTCATTCTGTTATTAATTTCTAATTGTATTTCATTATGGTTGGTTAATATATTTTGCATAGGTTCTTTAAAATTTATTGATGTTTGCTTTACATTTATTGTCTATCCTGGAAAAATTTCCATGTGTGCTTGAGGAGAATGTGTATTCTGCTGTTTTCGGGTGGAAAGACACACACACACACACTTCTGTTAGATCTAGTTGGTTTATAGCTTGTTCAAACCTTCTATTTTCTTATTGGTCTTTTGCCTAAGTTGTTGCAACCAGTATTTAAAATAAAGTATTAAAGTCTCCAATTATTATAGTTGAATTATTTATTTCTGCCTTCCTTTTGGTCAGTTTCTTTCCCTATACTTTTGAGCTCTGTTGTTAGGTGCATATATGTTTATAATTGTTATGTCTACCAGATACATTAAAAATTTATCATTATAAAATTTATTCTTTGTCTCTAGTAACAATTTCTGACATAAATGTATTTTGTCTGATATTAGTATAAACACTTCTGCTCTCTTTTTGTTGCTATTTGCATGGTTTATCTTTTCCCATCGTTTTCCTTTCAGTCTACTTATGTGTTTCAATATAAAGTGGGACCTTTGTAGCCAACATGTAGTTGGCTCATGCTTTTTAAAAATTCATTTTGCTAAATCCTGACTTTTAATTGGAGGGGTTAATCCACTTATGTTTTATATAATTATTAAGTTAGGATTTATAGCTGCTATTTGTTTTCCATATATTTTATAACTTTTTCCCTCTATTCTTCCATTACTGCATTCTTTTGTTTTAAAGAGATATTTCCTAATATAGGATTTTAATTTATTTTTAAATATATCCTTTTGAGTTTCTTTTTAGTGGTTGCCCTGAGAATTGCCATTAGCATCTTAGCTTAAAACAATCCAGTTTGAATTAAATTACTAACTTAATTTCACTAATATGTATAAACTTTGCATCAATATAACTCTGTTCTATCTACTTTCCTTTGTGTTATTATTACAAATTAAATGTTTATACATTGTAAGCCCACCCACACAGTTGTATAATTGCTTTGTGAAATTGTCTTTTAAATCAGGTAACGCAAGAAAAGATTTTTAAAATGTGTTTATACTGCTGTTTATAATTGCCTATGTAATTACATTTACTGGTTCTCTTTATTTCTTTGTGTTGATTTGAGTTACAATCTCATGGTCATTCATTCCAGCCTGAAGAATTCCCTTTGTTATTTTTGTAGAGCAGATCTGTTATTGATGAATTTTCTCTGTTGTAGGTTGTTTGGAAATGTTTTAATTTCTTTCCCTTTCTAATGATAGTTTTCTTGAAAGTGGAATTCTTGGTTGACAGACTTTTTTTTCCCCAGGACTTTGAATATGTCATTACACTGCCCTCTGGCCTCCATTGTTTCTGTTGAGCAGTCAGCTGTTAATCTTATTGAGGATTCCTTTTATGTGATGCGGTGTTTTTCTCTTGCTGTTTTCAAGATTCTTTTTTTTTTTTTTTACTTTGGCTTTTAACAGTTGGGCTATGAGATTTCCTTGAGGTTATTTTACTTGGTGTTTGTTCAGCTGCTTGGATGTATAGATTAAAGATTTCATCAAATGTAGAAAGTTTTGGTTCATGTCTTCATATATTCTTTCCATATGTTTCTCTTTCTCTTCTTTTCTGGAATTCTCATCCTACATACATTAGTATACTTTATGATGCCCTCCAGGTATCTGAGCCTCTGTTCATTTTCTTCTTTTCTTACTATTCTTCAGATGAGGTAATCTTCACTGACCTCTCTTCAAGTTTGTTGACTACTCTTACGGCTCAAGTCTGCTGTTGAATGCTGATAGTGATTTTTCATTTGATTTGTATTTTGATACTTTTAAAAACACTTTCTCTTCATTTGTTGATATCACCTATTTGATGAGTCATTGCTGTCATACTTTCATTTAATTATTTAGAAATAGTTTCTTGAACACTTCTTATTTAGAAATATTTCTTCAAATAGTTATTTGAACATGTTTATATTATTGATTTAAAGTCATTAGCTAGTAAGTAAAACATCTGGCCTTCCTCAGGGGTAATTTATATTTATTGGTTTTTTTCCTTTGTATAGATCACACTTTTCTGCTTCTTTGTTTGTCTCATATTTATTTAAAATTGGACATTTTAAATAATATAATGTGGCAAATTTGTAAATTAGTTCCTTCCCTTCCCAAGGGTTTGTTGTTGTTGCTATTGTCTATATTTCTGTAGTATGTAAAGTTTCTGCTCAGTTAACTTCATGGTCAGCTAATATTTGGTCAGAGATTTTCTTACATGCCTTGAGCCAATGCATTTTCTCATTTTTTTTTTTTTGAGGGACTCTGTGTGTGTAGAGTCATGCCTTTAAACACTTAGGGAGTTCACAGATCTGCCCTAGAATTTAACTCTTACTAGTTCAGGGCCTCAAGTTCACCAGAGGGGAGAGACTGGGGCATTCTGAAGTCTTTTCTTGACGTACACACAACCCGGCATATGCGTGCATCTTTTTAGATCACCAGGAATATGTTAGAGATTTTCAAGGCCCCTATAGACATCTTGTTCTTAAGATTTTCCTTTTAATTTTGAGGCAATCTTTTGTTTACCCCAACTGGTATTATGGCCATCGGCAATGGTGATGTTAAACAATTATTGCTGATTGTTTTGACAAACCTTCTGGGGATAGAGCTTTCCCTGTGGAGTGAGCTCTGAATGAAGTCAAGTAATGACAACACTCTGCAAAATGAGGTTTCTACAAGGAGCTATAAGGTAGATGAAATTGTGACAATGCTCTAGGGTGGGACTTTTGGAGGAGCTCTAAACCCAGCACATGTTGACTTCATGGCTGCTGGTTTTCACAGCTTTCATGGTCCCAAAGCTGCTGATTTTCAAGGCTACTGCAGAGCTGAGAAGACAAGAACAGAAGTAAGTTAAGTTAAAATGCCATGAACTCTGCTATTCTTACTGAGGTAAGCAGTTTTTCATAAGTAAATATCTTCACGTTGTTGCAAGGTTTTGATTAATCTGTAGTGTTCTGAAAACTTGGATTTTAGCATTTTTTTTGGCCACCATTTTAATTGTGTTTTGGAGGAGAAAATTGATGGAGGTGCTTATTTTGGCAGTCTGGGTGTCTGACCTAGTTTAATTTTTTAACATCATGAATTGTATGACCATGTTTTCTAAGAATTCAGATAATAAAAATGTGAATGATTATAATACAAATGCAAGCATAACGCAGACTGGAAAGAAAAAGGCACATTGACTGTGTAATTTTAATGAAAGATGCAAAAACATATATAACTGAATGAGGGAGATAAGAATCAAAACATAGCATGCTACATGATATGTAGAAAGAATTTTAGATTGAGCATGATGGAGAAGAAGTGAAAACACAGATGGAGACTGAGTCTTCCAAGTATGGGATGAGATAGACAAGTACTTCTAAATCAATCAAATGATTTTTCATCTCCAATTACAATAAAGCTTAGCTGAAAATAAGACCTGCTTAATTAACTTGGGCAAACCACACAAACAAACATGCATTATCATTTCATTCTCTTGATTGCTATATAAAATTGCGTGGTTTCCTTGATTAAAGTTGTAATTAAATACAGTTAAAATGTCTTGTGGGTGAAACAAATGGGAAATTTTGGTAACAGATGTGTCGACCCATTATAACGTAGTACAAATTTTTTCAGGTCTTAACAAATGGTTGTACTTTCTACCATGCATCAAGTGATACATTTTATCATCAAAAAGAGCAAGAACAACTTGTAGGAATTGGTTTCCAGCTCTCCACAAATGTCCGTCCATCCACTTAGTAACTACAGGTCTGTTTTGGAGAGCTGGAAACTAATTCCTATAAATCTAAAAGCCTGCTGTTCAAATTGGTATTAACTGAGCAGCACATAAGTGGACACATAGGTAGTACAGTAATAGGGTATTGGACAGGTGGGAGGGGGGAGGAGGGCGGGTATATACATATATAATGAGTGAGATGTGCACCATCTGGGGGATGGTCATGCTGGAGACTCAGACTTGTGGGGGGGATGGGCATTTATTGAAACCTTAAAATCTGTACCCCCATAATATGCCAAAAAAATATTAAAAACCTGCTGTTGCTAGTAAGTAAAATTCTATGTATTCCATGTAAAATACTTTTTTTGAGACTTGAGGGTATATTTAGCTTGATGTCATCACATTGAGCTGATACCAAGAATCAGTGTAACACACATTTGATAAGAGCAGAACTGTAAGTCACAGTAACTTTGATGTTGACTATATTAAGTTTTACCACTAGGTAAAAGAAAAGAAAGTTATCTTAAAGATTGCAGGGAGTTCAGAGAAGTATTATGGGGAAAGAAAGAGCAAAAGTAAAAATATCCTACTGTATCATGGGACCTCATTGTTATTACTTATTAAATATAAGTGATAATTGTTAGAAAAACCTCATTGTTATCACTTATTAAATATAGATAATATCTGTTTAATTAGTACTGCTGTATTATGTTTTCCTTTTCAAAAGTCTTGCATTTGTATCTTAAGAATACACAACATACAAAATGTAAATATCAATTAAAAAGTTTTTTAAAAAAGGAGTTTCAATAAGTTGCTCTGTCAGAAGAAAAAAAGAAATGTTATAAAAATATTATATTTGCTAACTTATTTATTTTATTTGTCTTATGGTTATTTGCTAATTGCCACGGTTAGCTAGTTCCATTGTTGTTTTGTTTAAATAATAGCATTATTTTACACAAGGTGCATAATACAGAATAATATATAATTTCAAATAAGCATGTATTCATATTTTTATATTAAAATAGTAAAACATATGTATGATTATTTATTATATACATTATTATTATTAATTTCTTTTGGCTATGTTCTGAGTTGGTTCTCTGCAAAGTGGATAAAATCTACAAGCTACACAAAGTCCTAGTCATTTTAGAGTCTCCTGTGTCCTGGGGCCATTGGTGGAAAAAAGACAGTCACCCTGCCAGTCTCTGCCAAGAGCCTGCAGTGTTCATCGAAAAGGCTGGGGCAGCCGCAGAAGTTGGTGGGAAATACCTGTGCCCAGGGAGAGATTGTGGGGTTGCATAGTACCTGCAGAACAAGCCCATGAGATGCTCCCTGGTGACTGTTACAAATACTGGGGGAGGAGGAGGTCTTTGGAGGGGAAACCACAGTCTTCCGTGAATAGGTGTGATCAAGTGCTCATAAACTTGGGTCATTAATGTTAGTGTGGCTGTATTAGTCCGCTTGGGCTGCCATAACAAAACGCCATAGGCTAGATGGCATAAGAAAACTCTAATAAATGACTCTCAGTCTTTGAAAGATTAGGCAGTAATCTTTGAAAGATTAGGCAGATTAGTAAGTAAAATTCTATGTCAAATACTTTTTTTGAGACTTGAGGGTATATTTAGCTTGATGTCATCACATTGAACTGATACCAAGAATCAGTGTAACACGCATTTGATAAGAGCAGAACTGTAAATCAAAGTAACTTTGATGTTGACTATATTAAGTTTTACCATGGTCAAGTGCTCATGAATTTGGGTCATTAATGTTAGTGTTAATGTTAGTGTGGCTGTATTAGTCAGCTTGGGCTGCCATAACAAAACGCCATAGGCTAGATGGCGTAAACAATAGAAGTTCCTTTTCTCTCAGTTCTGAGAGCTGGAAGTTCAAGATCAAGGGGCCAGAAGGGTTGGTTGCTCCTGAGGTTTCTCTTCCTGGCTTGCAAATGGCCCCCTTCTCGCTGTGTCCCCACGTGGCCTCCTCACACGTATGGCTGTGGAGGTAGAGCTCTGGTATCTCTTTTTCTTCTTATAAGGCCACAGTCCTATTGGATTAAGACTCTACTCTTGCAACCTCATTTACCCTAATTACCTCCTGGTAGGCCCTATCTGCAAATATAGTCATATTGAGGGTTAGGGGTTCAACATATGAATTTTAGAGGAACACAGTTCAGTCCAAAGCAATGACCCTCTGTGGCACCCTGGACAGGCAGAGCCCATAAAGCAGAAAATAGGAATGAGATCAAAGAAGAAAGGAGACCACTTTGAGAAATGTCAACACTAGTTACACTCTCCTGTTTAATTATACAAATGCTCAGAGTCAGTCTGAAGCAAAACCCAGCTATAAACTGTCTACAAGAAACACAGTAAAAGTTTAAAATTAAAAGAATCAGTACACATATGTCATCCAACTGCAAATAAGAAAAAACCAGTCACTACACTGATCTCAGAAAAATATCATTGTAGATAAAAAAAAAATACCAAGAGGGACTAAAAGGAAACTTTAATATTCATACTAGGTATAGTCAAATATATATAAATATATATTTTTTTCTACACAGTGGAAAACTTTAATAAATGTCTCTCAGTCTTTGAAAGATTGGGCAAACCATTAATTATGATACAGAGAATTTGAATAATAAAATTAATAAAGTTTATTTGCTAAGTATCCAAGGATCTCTGTGTTCTCTAAACACAGAATATATTATTATTTTTACTGCATATAAAATACACACACACACACACACACAACATTCCACACTCTTTGTTCACAATGCCACAACTTGAAAGGAATAACAAAAACCTCTACACACATGGGAATTTAAAAAATGCTATTCTAAATAACTCGAGTCAAAGAGAAAATTCAAATGATAATTAGGACAATAGGAATAATTAAAGAATGTAGCAATATTTGTGGAATGGGCCCCAAAGCTTTACCAAATGGGAAATCAGTAGCCCTAAATTCTGTCATTAATAAACAACACAATGAAAATAATTGCGCTCCTGATTCCATTCAATAAGTTCTAAAAAGAACATCAAATGGAGAGAAGAAATTAATGATGATAAAATGCAGAAATTAATTAATTAGAAAGTAGAAAAGCAGAAGAACTGATAAATACCTTTAAAAGCTGGTTCTCTGAAAAAAGAAAAACAAGAAAAAAGAAAATATTCTGACCCTTTTAATGAAAACAAAAGAGAGACAACACAAATCCATGAAATTATGAGGGACTAAATGATGCAACCAAAATGACTTTTAACAAAATGATTCTAAAACTGGTTAGGAAGTCTGTGACTCTGAATCTATATGGAGATCTAGCTTTGTCATTTAAACTGTAGAATTCTTTCCAGTATGTGAATATATTGCATTATATTTATCTGTTTTATTGATGGATATTGAGATTGTTTCCTGTTTTGTTTTGCTGTAACCAGTAATACTACAGTGAACATTGTTGTACATATACCTTGTGCATATGTGTGAGAGTTTTGCAAAGGCAGCGATTCTGAAAGTGTGGTCCTTGGACCAGCAGTATCAGCATCATCTGGGAACTGGTCAGCGATGTAATTCTCAGACCCCACTCCGACTTACTGAATCAGAAACTCTAAGATTGGTCTTGGCACTCTGTGTTTTAACAAGCCTTCCAGGTGATTCTGATGCATGCTCTAGTTTGTGAATGAAGCACAGCTCCAGAGCATATAGCTAGAGTATATACCTGTTGAGGCTTAAGTACAACTTGGTTTTTATAGCATATTGCTAATATGCTTTCTTGAGAGCTGTGACAATTTATATTTTGATCAGCAGTGTAATAGGATTTTTGGCTATCTGAAGTCTTGCAAACACTTGGTATTATAAGACTTAAAATGTCAAAATGATAGATGTAAAATAAGTACTTCATCATTTTTGTTTGCATTTATTTGATAACTAGTGAAGCTAAACACCTTATCCTAGGTTTTTCAACCATTTGGTTTTTTTCTTCTGTGAATTACCTGCTCAAATTTTTTGTCCATTTTTCTATTGCATTGATAATCTCATTCTAAGAAAAAGGCAAGTTTTTTAGGTACTCAGGCATAGGTATTGAAAATATCTTTTCCCAGTCTGTGGCTTGTCTATTTACTTTAATTAAAGTGATTATAATTATATGTAAGTTTTACTTTCTGTGTAGTAATAAAATTTATCATTCTTTTTTTTTCTATTTTTCTTCTAGTTTATGCTTTATTTGGGTGGGGGAAGTCATCTTCAACAAATCCTTTCTTTCTTTTTGGAGACAGAATCTCACTCTGTTGCCTGGGCTAGAGTGCCATGGTATCAGCCTAGCTCACAGCAACCTCAAACTCCTGGGCTCAAGCAATCCTTCTGCCCCAGCCTCCTGAGTAACTGGGCCTACAGGCATGCACCACCATGCCCAGCTAATGTTTTACTATATATTTTCAGTTGTCTGGCTAATTTCTTTCTATTTTTAGTAGAGACAGGGGTCTCACTCTTGCTCAGGCTGGTCTTGAACTCCTGACCTCAAGGGATCCTCCCGCCTCGGCCTCCCAGAGTGCTAGGATTACAGGTGTGATCCACCACATCAGGACCAATAAATCCTTTCTGATTTCAGTACCCTAAAGATAATTTCCCTACTTTTCTGATAAAACAGAGACAGCCTGAGAATGAGTAAATGAGTAAATACTTAATAACAAATATACCAGAGTTCCAGGGCCATTGCCCACTGGCCTCCTTGTGTGCTTTTCCATGAAGCAAGAAGAATTATCTTCCTTTTTTAATCTTCATTTTCCAATCCCTCCTCTCTGTGCCCACCTTGCTTCTGTGACCCCATCTTTCCACATCCAGGCAGAGAATGCAAACCCCAGACACTAACTGAATATGTCATGTTGATGGTTGAGTTGATGACAGTGGTGATAAAGTTCATAATGGAAATGATATAATCAATTCTGAGGGGTGTCATACCCACCAGAGAAACACCATTTGATGTACAGAGAACAAAAAACAAACCTAACACAAGTTTACACCAAGAATTGTTTTTCATGGGATACATTATTTAGAACACAGAGAACTGGCCATGTAGAACCCTGTATGAAAGGCTTTCCCAAACTGGAAAATGCAGTGGCTGGTGTTGACATTAACTTGCCTTTCAGACAGAGATTTGAGAGAAAACAATGGGATATATTCACCCCCATGTCAATGGATGTATCCTGTTTGGGGATAGAGAGAAAAATACCAGCATATAAACTCTTGAAAGACATACTGAAGAATGAGGAAACGGAATTGTATCTACAAGGTTCAGGGAAATAGCACCCCTCTGAAAATTATCTGTTATAGGACCTAGAAGAAAAAAAAGTGAGAAATTAGTTTGCATTTTTAGTGGAGTGCTAAGCATGGAGTCTCTGGGAATCCACAGCATAAAGTCATAGAGGTAAGAGGCTAAGATGAGAAGGCAACAGGAAGAGAAGAAAAGAAAATGAAATAAAAGAGGAATTGGTGAGAAAGAGGTGCTAGTCGGAAACCAAAATTTCAATAACAAAACCAATACTTCCACTGAAATCAGAAGTTATGTTATGTATAAAGAAGTTATATCAAGGAAAATATAAGTAACGTGTAGGATAAACTGGAAATACTCTCCCAGAATGCAGAGAAATGGACTAAAAAGTGACATGGAAGGAAAGGAAAAATGATAAATATGGAATAATGAATACAAAGAAAATTGTTTTGCTTAAAAAGGATTCAAGGACTAATAGAATGAAAACAACATTAGTACACTCATTTATTCAAAATATATTTATTGTGCAATCAACGAACTGCTATGCACTGTGCTAGGTGCCACATAGACTGTGATGAACATATTAAATGTGATTACTTTGTCCGTGTAAGTTGCTGTCAAATTAAACAAATATTAGAGAAGCAAATACACAGATATGTACTTTCAGATTTGGGTAAGTGTTATAGAGGAAAGCAAAACAATAATTAATGATATAACAGAAGAAAACAAAACAATAATTAAAGATATGCCATTAATGATATAAACAGAAGAAAACTTTAGTGAGTTGAAGGAAGATCTCTGCATGGAACTTGCAAGCACCCATTCTTTATTTGGCAAAACCAATAAGGATAAAACTCTACCAGTTGGATAAAGACAACATCTAAATTATAATTTTTGAATTATAAGAGTAAAAAGAATCCTACATGATGTCATGTGGAACAACAACAAGAAATCCTAGCAGGCCTCATTTCTTCAAGGCTAAGTGTCAGAAACTTCTGGAACATCATGTCTAGAGGCTTTGGGAAAAAGTGATCTCTGAATTTCATATCCAATAAAGTGCCTCCCAAATGCAAAGGCATATATGACTTTATAAGATAAATAAACTCTTCAAAATATCTCCAATCCATGTATTCTTATAGAAACTATTAGTTCAACCAAATGGGAGAAGATGAAAAGTTAGGAGCTCAAGTATAACACTAGTTTGAATTGAGTTGAAACTAAATTATTGATGTACACAAATTTTAAAACTGAATAACTCCATGGGGCTTTTGAGGAACTAAAATACAGTCAGTGTGGGTAGAGTGAGGAGGGTAAGGAATACATGGTAGGGGGGGTATGAGGCTGGATAGGTATATTTGGGTCATGTCCTGCAGACCCTATAGGTCATGCACATATTTTTTAACTTCTTCCTTTTTGAGAAGTACATATAACTTCTTCAAAAGCCTATTATACAGATAACGTAAAAGAGATCCCTATCTCAAATTATACAAAGCTTCCCAATTCTTTAAGATAAAGGTGAATAATCTAATAGAAAATATCTAAAAACAAAATGAAGAATTTATGAAGAAGACTCTAAAGGCAATCACAGCAGCAACAAAAATAAATAAATGGAACCTGATCAAACTAAAAAGCTTCTGCACAGCCAAAGAAACAGTCATGAGAGCAAACAGACAACCTACAGAATGGGAGAAAATTTTCACATCCTATACATCTGATAAGGGGCTGGTAACTAGAATCTACTTAGAACTCACGAAAATCAGCAAGAAAAAAATCAAACAACCCTATCAAAAAGTGAGCAAAGGACATGAACAGAAACTTTTCAAAAGACGACAGAATAATGGCTAACAAACATATGAAAAAATGCTCAACATCTCTAATCATCAGGGAAATGCAAATCAAAACCACAATGAGATATCACTTATCTCTAGTAAGAATGGCCTTTATCAAAAAGTCCCCAAACAATAAATGTTGGTGTGGATGCGGAGAGAGAGGAACACTCCTGCATTGCTGGTGGGACTGCAAACTAGTTCAACCTCTGTGGAAAGCAATATGGGGATACCTTAAAGCAATACAAGTAGATCTACCATTTGATCCAGCAATCCCACTACTGGGCATCTATCGAAAAGATCCAATGACACTCTACAAAAGGGACACTAGCACTCGAATGTTTATAGCAGCACAATTCACAATTGCAAAGCTGTGGAAACAACCCAAGTGCCCATCAATACATGAGTGGATTAATAAAATGTGGTATATGTATACCATGAATACTATTCAGCTCTAAGAAACAATGGTAATATAGCACATCTTGTATTTTCCTGGATAGTATTTTCCATACTACTAGGTGAAGTATCCCAAGAATGTAAAAACAAGCACCACATATACTCACCAGTGAATTGGTGTTAACTGATCAGCACCTAAGTGGACATATAGGAATTACACTTATTGGGTATTGGGCAGGTGGGAGGGGGAGAAGGGGGCGAGTATATACATATATAATGAGTGAGATGTGCACCGTCTGGGGGATGGTCACACTTGAAGCTCAGACTTGTGGGGGAAGGGGGGCAAGGGCATTATTTGAAACCTTAAGATTTGTACCCTCATAATATGCTAAAATAAAAAAAATGGAAAGACTAGCCAAAAAGGAAGATAAAAATATAATTAAAAATGCAAAATAAAAAAAACAAATATTTTTAACCTATCAAAATAAAAAGACCTAAGGAAAAGATACTATATAGCCTTGGCAAGAGTAAGAGAAAATGTACATTGCTTATGCAATGTTTGTAGAAATGTAAATTGGAATGATTTGCCTGCAGGGCAATTTGGCAACATACGCCAGTGCCTTGCAAGTATGCATACTCTTTGACCCAGTAATTCCACTTCTAGAAATTTTTTCTTGTGCTTTTCCTTCATAGCACTTCCCTACTCTTTTTTTAAAATCAGTTTTTAATTATATATTTATTTGTGTGATTATATTATTAATGCCTGTTTCCATAAAAGCAGAGATTAGTTTTGTTCTCATTATTGTATCCTAGCATGCAACGTATTCTTGAATGAATGAACAAAAATGTTTTGAGAGAACGCACACGTGCACATGTTATACAACAGTTTTCAGTAAACTGGGGAATAGGCAATGGCATGCCAGAGCTGGCTCAGGTCAGATATTGTGAATCTTGATTATGGTGATGGTTACACAAATCTATATATGTTTTTAAATTCATTAAACTGTCCATTATATGGTACATAGATTTTTTAAAAATAATAAAAAACGAAAAATATAATACATATTCTAAATTCATCACTTACCTATTTTACCACATTTTACTATTTCTATGCTCATGAGATTATTTATATGCATTGTATCTTACGATGAAAGCTTGAAATTGGCCATGTGGGAGTATTTGCACCACAGAAAGCAGCAAATGCTACAAACCAGTGCTTTTCTCTTTGGAGAGCCAGTTGTTAAAAATTTACCCAGTCTTCTTTGCTAAGGACCCAGGTTTTGTAAGCAGATTTGCCATGAGCATTTGGAGTTTGGATACTGTCAGGGGGAAGAGGATGAGAGGGAGGGTGGGCGGAGAGCCTCCATCTGCTTATTTATCCTGTATCTTGCATGTATACAAGAGTAGAGGAGCTGTCTAGGGAAATGTGATGGAGGCCTAACATTTTCCCTTTTCGGGCAAAATTATTAAAATATGTCTGAAAGACAGGGATCACTGTGATGGAAGCCACCTGTTATGAGGGGGGCAAAGGCCCCTGTAGTGAACCCTGTTGGTGCACCTGTTCCCAGCTGTTGAGAATATTGGCTGCTAGTGGCTCACAGCTACCCCTTCTCCAGAGAACTGCCTTTGACTGACCAGTAGCTGCCTTGTCTAGGAGCTTAGGCTTCCTACTTCTCTCCTGGGCATAGTCCATAGCCAGTGACCAGGTGGCATGAGGGTTGAAAGGCTTTACCTCTAGTGGGGATAGCTCTGTGATGCAATTCATGCCCCAGAGCTCCCTGCTCAGGCTGAAGCTGACTCCCACTGAAAACACATCTTCATTTAGCTCCTCCTCCTGCCCTGCCCTGTTTCCTTTATTCTCTTCCCCTGAGAACACGCTTCCATACATTAATAGATCCAGAATCTCCAATTTCATGTTCTGTTCATAGGTATCCTAACCTCGGATGAACCAGAGCGCCATTTCATTAGGAGAGTAGGTGAAGACTTGACCAAGAACTGGGGCATGTGTTGGCTTCCAGGTTGTCCTACTCCTGCCCCAACACAACCATCCTGTTTTCAGGCCATGCTCTCCAGAGTGGCCATGTGGATGAACCTGAGATCTGAAGGTTGAGATTCCAGGCCCTTTTCATCATGGAGTGCCTTTATCTGTTCAAAACACTGAGGTGGGAGCACTCTCCCCACCCATCCAGGGCCCATGCCGCAGGGGCAGAGACCAGGAAATGCAAGATCAGCAGGATTTGCATTTCTGTAAATTCCCTAGGTCCAGTATGTAGGGATCATAAGCCTCAACATTTGTGGAGACTAGTGGAGGTAGGATCCAGAGACACCTAGAAATGGTAGCCAAGTTGGGATCTTGTCTCTGGGCACTGTTGGGCTGTTAACAAGCAGTGGACGGGACTCCTGGCTTCATCAGGGGTAGAAGAGGCAACGATGGGAAGACGTTGAAGCAATGTTCATGGTTGCACGCGAATGGTTGACTTCTTCTGACTTCATGGGAGCCCAGTGGAGTTTCTCCTTCACTGCTGAAGAGTTAAAGGCACCAAGAATGAAGAAGGAGCCCCTGGGGAATCTTATGTACATTCATTCAACAAATACTATTTAGCCAACCACATGTCAGGCACTGTTCCGTATTACCTTACGTCCTATTCCCCGAAATAGGCTGTGAGGCAGGTGTCAGTCTGCAGGAAGTTTACTGGGGAGCAGTCCCAGGAATAGCATCTGTAGGGGAGTTAGGGAAGCAGGACATCATGGGCATCAGTCAATCCCACAGAGTCGAAATGGTCCTTTGGAGTTGCTCCAAATTGGGGTGAGGGGCCTGGGCCTTTGTAGTCCCAGACCGACAGGTAATTGGATGTGGACTACCCCCGTGGAGGAGATGTAACCTTGGAAGAATAACTCCCTTTGGCTGAAGGCTATTCCTAGAGGAGGACTCATCTGTGAGCCAGCTCTCTGATCAGGTTGAGTAATGAGTATCTCGGTCCTGAACAAGTGATCTGGACAGTGAACCATGTCATCCTTTACATAGATCCCAGGGGTGCAACAGGGATCACAAGAGATTACATTCTAATGAAGGGAGACAGACAATAAATAAACAGGATTCACGCGAAAATGCTATCACAGTGATCATCTCTGGATGGGTAGGTTCATAAGTGGTTTTAATTTTTCCTATTCTTGCTTATGTGCGCTTCCTAAATAGCCAATAAGAAGTATATATTACCTGGATAATTAAAACATAAATGTGATTTTAAAAATCTTCTGGAAGAATAAGCAAGGTTAGTTTTGATTATGTAGAATCATCGGGGAGACTTGTCATATCAGCTGCTGAAGTAGTAAGATGCAAGACCAGACAGGCGGATCAATAAACCAAACAAAAATGGGAGAAAGGAACCGTGTCCAATGTAGCAATTTGGCCCGTAGTGCAGGTGGCATTATAACAGGGTGTTTTAAGGGAATGAACTATTCGGGAGGCAGAAAGTCTACGTCCCTGGCTGTGTCCCTGCTCAAACTCTCTGAGGCTCAGATCCCAAATCTGAATAGCGTTGTGAGGTTTAAAGCCAGTGATGTATGCTGATGTGTGTAAAGGGAGTTAGTGCAATTCCAGGCATGTAGCAAGTGCTGATAAATGGTAGTGGGGATGATTATTAATAAAATCATTAATATTCACTCTAGATGTATTAAAGATTTTACATAAAAAAGAGGAAGTACATTCCGGGTGAATTGAAGAAGTACATGTAAAAAACCATCACTACATTCCAAATGAGTCTAACAATTTTTTTTAAAAAAACCATACATTAACTTCTAAATGCATTTGACTCAAAAATGCTAAAATTAAACCTTTAAAATCAATTTAAGCAAAAAAAAAGAAGTTGAGAAATAGAATTTGGGTTCATTAGAAATCTCCTCACAAAGGGTGGACTATTCCCTTGCAGAATCAATTTGCTTCCCTTCACTTCTATAGAAGCAGGAACTAAGCTTCTGCTTTGGAAATTCCTTCTAAATATCTGTTTAGAATTCTGCAGTTGCAGCCGACCATTTTCTCTCCGCCCCCTGCCTCGTATTTTACATCACTCAAAGCTCTGCTAATGGGAGACATCTCTGGAGACATCATCTGACCTCCTCTACCTGAGATCTAATAACTCCGAGAGTTTTCAGATGTTTAAAGTGTCAGACACACCATTATCCAAGGAAATATTTTACCTAGCAATTTACCAAGTTTCACAAAATCATTTTCCCAAACACCGACAGTGCTTTGAGAAGAGTAAGATAAGTATAGAAAATTGCAGACATGAACCAACCATCCAGTGATTTTTGCAGATGGATCATTGCTAGATCCTCCCGAAATCCTGTTTATCTTGTTAAAGATGAATTAGTTAGAAATAAGCAAAATGGTTTTGACAAAATAACTGTATGCGGCATATGTTTACATTCAAAAGCACTCCGAATATTTCATGAGCTTCACTATTCTGCTTTTTTGGTAGTTCTTCATGTTCAAGGAATGTTAAAAATAAATTTGTATGTTATTTTAATTTATTGATTGTTCACACTTTTTAAATTATAATACTTGTATATTACAGATAATTATGAAGCTAGAGAGAAGTAAAATGAGGGGGAAAGTCAATATCAATCTCGTGGGGCAGATATAACCATTACTAACATTTTAGGATTTCTTTCATCTTATTTTCCATGTATGTACAGAGATGCAGCAAAACTGGGATTATTCTGCACATAAAGTTTTGCCTCCTTTTTAAAATTTAAGATTATATAGTAAATTTATTTTCATATCCTTAAATGATATCCAAGATGCTGATTTTTAGGGATTATTAAATATACTCATGTGGAATTCTGTAATTTATCCAAATGACTCCTTATTTTGGGATATAGGTTGTTTTCAATATTTTCACTATTATCTGTGACTTTTTCGTATGTATCAATAAATCTCTCCATCACTGGATTTCTTATTTTCTCAAGATGAATTCTTAGAAATGGAATTACTGGTCAGAAGGCACAAACATTTTTAAGGTTTTTCATATATTAATTTGACCTCTCTGCATTGAGTTTCCATGTTGTAAAATTGGAATACCCATTTCACATGACTCTTGAGAGGATGGAGTGAGATAATTTATTGCATGTTTTTAGCAAACTATAAAGTAGGACAGAGTTTATTATCTTTAGCCATTCCATTCCATGCCAGCTGGTTCCCCAGCAGGCTAATCAGCTGCGTCCTCCCGGGAGCTTGCCGAACACAGGGGCAGAACATGAATAAGCTCCTGGGTAGCCATCGGCAGCTGGGACCTAATGTTGGCATGCCATTTCCTCGGGAAGTCACCAGTGCTTTCGAGCCATTTCCCTACCTGTGGTTCTACGCTATGGTGGTGATTCATGTGGGCTGGAGCCGAGCAGTTTGAGGAATGGTAAAACATTCACTTATTTTCTGCCATCCCATGCCCAAATGTTCAGTCCGGCTCCAAGAAAATCTGAACCCAAGGCTTCCCCACTCTGTGAAATCAGGAGAAGGGACTAGCAAGTATGGTGTCTTATTTTTTCATGGTAAGTCTAACTTCTTGAATATATTTCTAGAACATGTGTTGATATCTACGCTCATAGGCACACTCACACATACACCATGTGTGTCATTACCAGGACCAACATACGGTTTTAGGGAAATGGTCTCAGGGCTGAGGCCGGCACATCCTCGTTCATTGCTGGTGGCAGCCTGAATCCGCAGAGGGGATGAAGAAACAAATCCAAAGCAGCACTCGCAGAGTCCCCCCGAAAGGCCATCTTCCCGACCAGAGCTCTCTGGCCATAAACTGTCTGAGGGATAATGAGCTTCCAGTGACAAAGTGAAGCAAAATGGAAGAGAAATTCAGGCCAGTTAAATAAAGTTGAAGTGACTAGTATGCTGAGGGACAGCCACGGCTCACAAGGAGAATCTCATTTCATCTTTAATTTGCATATGGTGAAGATTGATTTTCCACGGCTAATCCAAATTTATGACACATCAGGTGATATTTAAAGGACTCAATGGAGCATTTAATAGCCAAACATTTTTCCTGATTAGTACCCACTTGACCTGGTGGCCCCGAGATGAATGCTGATCACCCTGTCCCCCTCCTCCTTCCGGTGGCTCTAAGCAGAAGAGCTGCCAAACAGGCAGCAGCAAAGCAGAAGCAGACCACAGTCGGAGGGTCCTGCCTCTCAGAAGTCAGGGGCTGCTGAAGGGCAGGAGGGGCTTGGAGGAAGAACCGATGGGTTTATTTGTCTCTTTTTCAAAAATTACACTTGTCAGGGACTTTACAGCCTTCACACCCCAGCCTCATTTATGCAGAATACATTTATAGAGCATTTATTATATGCCATCATCTTTCTTATACATAATTTCAACAATCTTACACATAAGGATTCTCAATCCCAGTTGGCTTCTTTGAGAAACTTGAGTATCAAAGAAGTTAAGTAATTTGCCCAATCGCCTAGCTTATACATGGTGGGGCCAGGATTGAAGTTCAGTTCTGGGTGACCCGAAAGCTTAGACTTTGTCCAGTTCAGCATGGCTCATCAAAGACTCATGGGTCACTGCCTTGGGTGATGTTCGGATGGGGCAGAAACTGTCAGGAGTCTGGGTCAAGGCATGGGAGTGGGAATAGGAAGATCCAGGCCAGAGGACTCTGTGTAAATCTGGAAGCCAAAGATCAGAATATTTTCATCATGGCTTTCATTTCTTCACAGCACTCACCCAGGGAGCTCTGAAGAGAATTCACTAGTCACTGAACTTGTGTTAATCACCCAGCATGAATGTCTGCATTGCTCCATCATCAGGTGTAGGTCTATCAACAAAGGAGCTTTTCCAGAAACAAGCCTGCCCAACTTTTAGTTTCACACTAGTGAAGGCAGATGTGTTTGTTCTCAGGAAATCCATGCAGCCCTGGTTGAAGATTTCAGGAGTGTATTAATCTATTGGTGCATAAGAAACTGCACACAAAGTTTGATGGTTTATTAAATAACGTTTTTTGTTTTTTGAAGACAGAGTCTCACTCTGTAGCCTGGGCTAGAGTGCCGTGGCATCAGCCTAGCTCGCAGCAACCTCAAACTCCTGGGCTCAAGCAATCCTCCTGCCTCAGCCTCCCAGGTAACTGGGACTAGAGGCATGCACCACCATGCCTGGCTCATTTTTTCTATACATTTTTAGTTGGCCAATTAATTTCTTTCTATTTCTAGTACAGATGGGGTCTCACTCTTGCTTAGGCTGGTTTCGAACTCCTGACCTCGAGTGATCCTCCCGCCTCAGCCTCCCAGAGCAATGATTTTTTTCCTTTATAATTCTGTGGGTTAACAATTTGGGCTGGGATCCGCTGGGCCGTTCTTCTGTTAGTCTTGCTGAGGACACTCACGTGACTGCTGTCATCAGGCAGTTCAGTTGGGGCAGGATGCCCCAACACGACTCACTCACAGGTCTGGCTATTGGTTATAGCTCCTTTTTGGGCCTCACTCTCCACAGGCCTTCTCAGCCTTCTAGGCCACTGAGCTTCCCATATAGTGTTCTCAGAGTCCCAAGAGGCTGAGAGCAAAAGCTGCAAGGCCATTTGAGGCCCAGACTTGGAATGCCAACACCATCAATTCTACTGCAATCTATTGTACAAAGCAGGACAAAAAGTGCCCAGATTCAACGGATTAGAGAAAACGACGCCACCTTTTTTTGTTTTTTTTTGAGACAGAGTCTCACTGTGTTGCCCAGGCTAGAGTGCCATGGCACCAGCCTAGCTCACAGCAACCTCGAACTCCTGGCCTCAAGCAATCCTCCTGCCTCAGCCTCCCAAGTAGCCGGGACTACAGACATGCGCCACCATGCCCGGCTAAATTTTTTTATATATTTTTTTAGTTGGCCAATTAATTTCTTTCTATTTTTAATAGAGATGTGGTCTCGCTCTTGCCCAGGCTGGTCTCAAACTCCTGAGCTCAAATGATCCGCCCACCTTGGCCTCCCAGAGTGCTAGGATTACAGGCATGAGCCACCGTGCCCGGCCACAACGCCACCTTTTGATGGGAGAAGCAAAGGGACATGAAAACAGAAGTGGGAGAAATCTGTTGGCATTCTTTGCAGTCTTTCACAAGGAGAAAATAATCCCACCTGGACAGAGGAGATGCTTACCTTAGTGTTCTTCAAACTTTAACATGTACATGAATCACCTTGGGAACTTGTCAGAATGCAGGTTCTGATCCCGTAGGTCTGGTGTGGGAACCAAGGGTCTGTATTTCTAAGAAGCTCTAAGGTAATGCTGATGCAACTGATTCTCAGACTACAGCTGGAGTAGCAAGGTTGTCATCACGGACATGGGGTAAGTCCACTCCTTTCTTCCTGCTACTCTGGGCTAGTGCTGGTCTGGCTGATGAGGTACTGGTTCTTTGGAGGGTAGAGAGCCTCCCTGCTTGTGCCTTGAGTTGGGATATGCAGCCAGTGCACTCAGTTAATGGAGTGTACACATCACAGGTCTACTTTAAGAACCCTGGTGTCCTGACATGGAACACATATCTTCTGGAAGTACTTGGCTGTCCGTTAGCTCTGTGTCTGTGTTTCCCAGCGTGGCTTTGTGATCACAATGGGAACGATTATCAAATATAAATATTAAAATGTTCACTTTTAGTTTTAAAATGCCATCAATCTCTTTAATAGGATTTTAAAAATAGCTTTTACATAGTTTCACATTTCAAGTATTATTAGAACAGACTGCTTAGACCAGATAAATAGTTCTCTGAGTTCTTTGCCAGAACTGGTAAAGTTTGTCTAATTGTATTTAATCGCAATTCTCTTGCATGATAACTCTTTCCCCATCGTTTCAGTCAGGGTCCTAAGCTCAGGGACAGATGCTCAGATAACAAAAATCTGGGTGAAATTCTGGGACTCTGGTCGCTAGGAACCCAGAGTATATTTCTCGTTAAGACATGAAGTGATCATGCAGCTAAAATCACCACCTTCCCGTACAAAAGTGAATATTCTGTGTGTGTGTCTGTGTGCTGACTGACATGAGTGCAGTCAGGCATATGGAAACAAGGATGCCAATAATTATATTTGTCCTTTTGTTTTGTTTTTTGATGTCATCAACCTATTTTATTTTTGTCCTCCAAATGCTGGTCACCTGGGGGAAACTGAGGCAATGTATATAACTCTTCTTTGAATAATGTGGTGCTATCAATGAAAAAAAATGATAATAAAAAACAGACATAAATGATGGGTCACAAATGTGGTTATCTTTCTCTCTAGGTAAAAACAAATAAAAATCAGGCATCATGTCAAAACCAAGAGACAGTTGTTTGTTTTTAATGGTTGCACAGATTCCTTCCAAAGTGGAGGGTTGAAAGTATGATTATACTTAGGTATGGAGGAGAAAACGTTCTAGTTATGGATTAGCAGAATGCTTGTATTCAAAGGGACCACAGAGATCAATTAATACAAGCCTCTGAGTTTACTCTTAGAAAAACTGGGGCCCAGACAGTTGGCATGATATACATGAAGCCCTAGACTTGATCCTGGTTGACCTAATTCACTCTACAGACTTCAACAAAACATGAAGGTAATTTTACATTCTAAGATGGCCGTTGTGCTGTTGGCCCTGCCCGAAGATTTCTTGTACCTTCATTGGAAAATTCTGGCCTTGTATTTGAGATTTGCCAAATTATTTGCTCAAAATCATGAGTCTGATAAAAATAAAAGTTTCCCTTATGGCTTGTTCTAAGCTTGGGATCTTGACATGAAGTTTCTCAATTCACACCATAACATTTTTATTAAATTCACTCTGGCAAATGAGGGAAATAAAGCCCTTCTGAGGGTTGCTTTCCACCCCTTCTCTCTCTTTCTCTCTGTTCTGTGCTTTATTAAAGACAGAAAAGCCAATAAACTCCAATATTATACCACCTAGCAGGTCCATATTTATATGTTGAACTGGCTTCTCCTGTGAAGGTCCATCAGAGTTTGTGGAGAAGGAAGAGGAAGAAACTCCATGCACAATTCTGGACACTCTACATATACAAGCTCATTTAATTCCCAAAACAACATTCCTCTATTTTACTGAGGAAAAAACTGAAGTTCAGACAAGTTCAATAACTTGCTCAAGATTACACAGTTAGCGAGTAGCAGAAGCTGGCTTGGAACCCAGATCTCCAAACTCCTTGATCTTTGCTCTATACCAGTGGTTCTCAAATGTTTGCCTAGGTTGTTTTGACTCATCATGGAGATTTTCAAACATAAATTTTCAGAATTCATCCTCTATCATGATCTCATAAGTCTGGGTTGGGATCCAGAAATCCTATTACATAACAAAATATGTTTTATTTCTATTTTACTTTCTATTTCTATGTCTGTATATATCACTATCAGATAGAATTTGATACATAATGAATTGTTTCCAAACTTGAAAATTTAATATAAACCTTTATTTAGCTGGTGATTATGTGAGTAGGGAATTTAGGCTGCCCTCAGCCAGGTGGTTCTTCTGCTGGTCTTGCTGGGCTTGTGCTTCTGTGGCCGGCTGCCATCTTGACTGGGGACTGGCTGGTCTAAGGTGGCCTCTGCTGAAATAGTTGGTTTCTGCTCTGTTTAGTCTCTTATTTTCCAACAGATTAACCCAGCTTTTTAGCATGGCATTAGTGTCAGAGGTCCTAAGAGCAACAAGAGAAGGCAAGTCCCAACACACAAGCACTTCTCAAGCATCTACTTGTATCACATTTGCTATTGTCCCATTGACTGTAGTAAGTCAAGTGACCAAATGCAGAGACAGTGTGAGGGGACTACACAAGGGTATGGATATACAGAGGACAATTATTGTGGCCATTTTCACAATCAATCTCTCTAGATAAATAGATACAGATGCTTACTGAACTCACAAGGAGATAAAAGTTCATAGAGTACTTAAGAGTATGAAAATATTGTGTGCTTCATCTAGGCCCCCTCCTCATAATCCTACGCTCCTAGGGTAATCTCTAATTATGTTTTTATCTGGTGATAAATAATTTTTTTATTGCTATTCAGCAGTTTAAAAATTATTATATTAATATAAGTACACTTAAGTTACAGAGTCAAATTTTTCAACAGAGTTTGTTATGCACAATGGGAACCCCCTTCTCATTTTATTCCCTTCAGAGGCAAATACTTTCAATGCATCTGGCTGATTCTTTTGGTAGTTATCTCTATATTACTAAGTTTTGGGGTTTTTTTTTTTACTTTTATTTTTTAATTTTTATTATTATTTTTTGCTTCTGGACTTTTCAGTATCTATTGTCTTCCTTCTTCAGGAAAGGAGAGCCCGCCCTCTTTCATCTCACCTCCGCCCTCATCAAACCACAGGCCTTTGCCCTCCCTCCTGCCAAAGGAGCTATCTCACAACTTGCTCTGTGATCCTCCTGGGATTCAGCTGTTCCAAGTCAGTTGAGAGTTGAGAGTCATCTGTCTGCTTTTCAGCTTCCAAAATTTTTCTGATGCCACATTCTACTCTTTCCCTTTGTTCTGATAGATTTATGTCTTTTAAAAAGCCCTTTTACTGCTATTTTATTGGGGTTTTGAGACAGCACAAAAATATATTCATGAGCTCAATATACCATCTTGATGTGAAAGCCCTATAGTATATTTTCTTGATTTATCAACATTAGGAAATATCTATTGATGCTCTACTTTAAAAGACAAGAATGTAAGCTCATGTATACTACTCCTTTCACCCTCTTCTATTCCTTTTGATTTGAGTTGTTTACATTTTTATTTGTGTGAGATTCTAGGCAGTAGTGACACAGCAATAAAAAAGATAGACAAAGTCCCTACACTCTCAGAGCTTATATTCTAGTGGGGCAGATTCTAAATTATATATACATGCAATTATTACAAATGAAAAATTATGATGTACAAAATTGTATCTGTAGTATATAGATATAATATCTGGGCCTTTTAAATCTGAAGTCTTGTATCTTTCTTTAGCTCTGAAAAAATAGCTTCTATTGTTTTTAAAATATTTTCTTCCTTATATTTTCTGTTTTCTCTTTCTAGACTTTTATTTGATGGATGTTGCCCCTCGTGGTTAGACTTTTCTCATTCATTTCTCACCCCTCCAGCCCTGCCACCTATTGCTTCCTCATCCCCCTTCTCTCACTCCCTCCTTTCCCCATCCCTCTCTCACTTTATTTATATTCTAGGACATTTTAAATTATAGCTCCTGCATTGAATGTTTAATTCAGTGATCATAGTTTTAATTTTCATAATTGTATTTATTAACTTTTATGAACTCTGTCTTCTTCTCTTATTGCTTCTTGGTGTAGCTGTGTGCTCTTGTTTAAATGGATGCAGTAGCTGCTCAACTTTTTCTGGGGAGAAATTAAGTGTATTTAAGGTTTTTTTCTCCTCCATAAGTTATTTCTGCTTTCCTGGGGTCACTTGTTTTATCTGTTCATATTGGCCCATCTGCTCTGTTCCACTTGTTTGCTTCAATGGCTAATGACTATTAGAAGTCCCATCATATTTATGAAAGGATTAACTATGAAAGAGGTTTTTTTTTTAATTTCAGCATATTTGGGGGTACAAATGTTAATGAAAGAGTTAATATGGGTAAATGGCTGGGGGTTTTTTCTACCCTTTTAAAGGTCTATTTTCTTCATAGGCTGCCTGTAAGTAGACAAGATAGATCAACCAGAGACCTCTGCTTTAGTGGGCCTGGCAGGGATCAGATGAGCATTTAATGCCCTTAAATGTCAAGACGAAAAATAGTCTAACCTAAAAGTACAGCCCCTTCATTAGACATCCGGGCATGTCGTTCATTGATTGTGAATCTTTCTTCTAGGGCAAAACTCTGATACTACATATGCTTGGAGCAGGGGTTGTCTGAAGGAGGGATCCCTTCTAGCTGACCTGACTATGGAAGTCATGGAGAAGGTAGTGGCTAAGTCAGGTTTCCCCAGGCCAGAATGCATCAATTGGTAATCTTACCTTATGTACAACAGAAAATACCACTCAAAAATGTATTGACTCAAGTAACAGAAGACCTGAGTTAGAGGAGCTTCAAGGTTGATGGATCAGCGGCTCAGCAATCTCACTGAGGAAGGTCCTCCACTCTCTTCTCGCTGCCTTCTGCAGTGCTGACTTGGTTCTCAGGCTGATCGGTTGGCAGCTGACAGCAGCAGGTGATGCCTTCGCTCCCCCTTTTGTGCCCAGGGTAAGACTGAGTGCCTAAGAGACCTCAGTTCCCATCAAGTGAATGGCTTACATCACATGTCCACTCCTGCACCAATGACTGAGGTCCAAGGATACAATCTCCCAATGGGTCTGAGTGGATCAGGGCCCACCCCCAGTGCTGGGTGGGGTGGAGTCAGCTCCAAGGAGTGGGGAGATGGATAACTAAACAAAACTTTAGGCACCAATAGGGTGAAGAGTGGGTGCTGGGTGGGGAGCAACCAGCAATACCCACTGCAGCAGGAGATGGCTGAGTGCATTTAATTAAAAGGCAATGACACCTTTTGACGGTGTCAGTAGGAACAGAGGCCTGAGACTGGGAAGTACAGTCTGCATTTGGGCGTTGGTGAGTATCCCAGTGTGACTGCATGAAGAGCAGAGTAGCATCTCTGTGCCTGCCTTTACCTGGAGTATGATTTCCTTCTAGTGCTTTGATTTCCTTTTCCACAACCGTTTAGAGCAGAGGTCTTCATGTTTGAGCCTATTCATGCACTTATATACAAAACTGGAAGTATCTGTACATTTTTCTTGGCCAAGACACCTTAACTTTACTTAGGTTTTTTTAAAAGGCACGTGATTCTGAACAGGTTAAAAATCACAGGTCCAACTAAGGTCATCCACATATGGGAACAGTGCAGGAAGTTGGCACTCTGTGCCCTTCATGCTGATCTTCTGATCTGATTTGCCCTGATCCCTGTCCACTTATATCCTAGATGCAAATGCATGCATCTTTCTTCCTGCTTCTACAGATTTCCATGGACTTGACCTAGTATGTACTTGATCTTTTCCCATGAGTGGACTTTTAAGCCAACGAGAAAGGAACAGATTGTTAATAAATGAAGTTGGAATGTCTAGCTAAACATTTAGAAAAGATAAGCCTTGCCATTTCTACACAAAAATAGATACCATATGGTGTAAGAGAATCAATATAAAAAGTTTCACCAAGAACATACTAGAAGACGTTATACTTGAATAACAACATTATTTTAAAGTATGGAAGGAATTCCTTTAACATAAGCTCAAGGGCAGTTATCTTAAAAGAAAATTATGTAAGGATTAAAAACCTCTGAACATCAAAAAGTAACATAAAGGATTAAAAGGCAAATAAACTAGGAAAAATATACAAAACATGTGTGGCCAAGGATTAATATAATTAATCTATTAAAAATCCTTATAAATCGATAATAAAAGACGAATTCCCCAAAAGATAAATAGGCTATGGATGTGAGCAGATAGCTTACAAAAGATGACTTATGAAGTGCTAATAATAACGTGAAAATTTTCCATTTTACTTATAACAGAAATAAATAAAATGAAAACAACGAGTTTTTCTTTAAAATTATAACAACCAATAAAGGAAAGCTATAAGGAAATGAATCCAGGTACACCCTACTGATGGAGCTTAAATTAACACCACATTTTTTAGAGTGACTTGACTGTTTTTAGTTCATAAAACTATCGAGTAACAAAAGCCCTAAAAATATATACTTTTATTGATTTAGCAATTTCATTTTTGGAAATTTAGTCTAATAAAATAGTCACTCATATGGATGAAGATGTGAGTTCAAGGGTATTTATTACAATAGTTTTTGTATAATGAAAAACTAAAGCATTCCACTGTTTAAGAATAGGATGTTGGTTAAAGAAATTATGGCCCATTTTTACAATAGAATGCTGTGGCTATTATAAATAATTTTGAAGAAATATGTCCACAGACATGGAAATATGCTAAAAATATATTATTATGTGAAGAATGTGGGTTGTGAAATAGAAGTACCATGATACTGCTCTTATAATATGTATTTATGTTTAGAGATGCACAGAAAATGATCTGAGCAGTACTGCCCAACAAAAATGTAATGCAAACCAAGAATATATTTTTACATTTTATAGTGGCCACATTTAAAAATGTGAAAAGAAACTGTATGACTAAAAGCATGTTTTACTTAAGCCAATATATCCACAATATTATAATTTCAACATGTAATCAATTTAAAAATTATTATTAAGATATTTTACATCCTTTTTTAAACATAATAAATCTTTAAAATCTGATGTGTATTTTCCCCCTTATAGCACATTTCAATTCAGACCAGCCACATTTCAAGTGCTCAATAGCCACGTGGGACTAGTGGCCACCAACTTGGACAATGCAGATATAGAGTCATATTCATCAAGCTTTTAACCAGTGTCCTTTTTGTTTTTCCTGTTAATTTGGATTTTCTGGAATAAACATGTATTACTTTTCTAATAGGGAAAAATGATCAAAGAAATGTTTCTATTTATTGAAAGGGAGGAGTAAAAAAGAATAATTTTAATATTGGATCCAACAGAAGAAGAATAAGAAGAAAGAATCAAGCATGCTAACCATATTACTCCCACAGAATGGAACAGAATTTTTTAGATCTTCACAGGTAAAACTCCCAGTATACCAAAACCTACGAGGATGCCTATTAGTTGTTTTAGGTAAATTGGAATTTTGCTCAAGTAAAAATGTTGATTTAAAAAATGGCTAGCCTCTAGGCTTTGGAAATCAGATAATTTCCTTTTCATTCCAAGAAACTCTACAAAGTTGTGATGAGAAAAACATTTGAAACTTTTCTACATGTGGATGGTAATCTTAAATGAAGAGCGTTTTGGAGCATTCTGTAATATCTTTGCCTATTAAGCCAGAATGGTGGGTGGAAGTATTCCAGAGAGATAACATAAAAATAGAATCATTATTTAATCACAATTCAAATTATTCAAATCTCTTCACATCAAGTAGAATTTAAATGAAGAGATAGAAATAGCTTCTTCTAGTCATTAGGACATATAATGCAACATAGGTAGTGATACTCAAGCCAGGGGAGCCACATGAAGAAATGTAGGTAAGTTGAGGAACTAATAACATTATTGCAAGTAAGCTTTCTTTTTAAACCAAATCTGAACCTGCCAATTAACTTTATTTAATCCTCTTACTCAACTGCAAATTCCCTATCTCATTTGTTGGTGCCTCCACAAGGTCTACCACAGTACCTGGTACATGGTAAAAGCTTTTTACTAATTTCCTTATTAGCACTATTTAGTGAGTGTTTATTATATGCCAGACTCTGTTCTGCTTGGGCCACATTAGTTAACAAATAAGATAAAGATCCATACCCTCATAGAGCTGCCCTTCTAGTGAGAGGAAACAGATAGTAAACAATAAACATATTGAATAAGTAAATTATATAATATGTGATAAAGTGGTAAATGCAATGAAGAAAGTAGAGGAGGGTGCATCCATGTTAATAGCAGTGTCATTCACAGTAGCTGTGGACCAGATGTGCTTTTTGGAGGGGCAGCCTGAGCCACACCTGGGCTTGCATGAGCCACAGCTTGGGTGGCAAGGAGAGCTGTACCAGAATGCAGCAAGCAGAGACTTGAAATTGTTCTGCTCCCAAGGCCCTGATACTAGATCTAGGCCAGTGATGGGTAAGGAAGTCCCCAAAGATCTCCAAAATGTCATTCTTCCACTGTCTTAATGAATAGTACCAGGCTTCTGCCCATCCATACTAACCTTCTTATCAAATAGTCACTTGCTCACACCTTTGGTGTTCTCTCCAGAACCTGCCTTTTTATTCTTTACAACATGACCTGGCTGAGAATTTTCCAAAGCTTTAAGTTCTGCTTCTTTTTGATTATGAATTCCATCTTTAATTTGTTCTCTCTTCTCTCATATTACTATAATATACATAGTCAAGAGAAGCCATGTGGCACTCTCAACACTTTGCTTAGAGATTTTGTCCACAAAATATTCTATTTCCTTCATCCCAGGGATGCAGGGATGGTTCAACATACGTAAATCTATAAATGCAATTCACCACATAAACAGAAGCAAAAACAAAGACCACATGATTCTTTCAATAGATGCAGAAAAAGCTTTTGACAAAATTCAACACCCTTTCATGATACGAACACTCAAGAAAATAGCCATAGAAGGGACATACCTAAAAATGATACAAGCCATATATGACAGACCCATAGCCAACATCATACTGAATGGGGAAAAATTGAAGAAATCATTCCCACTTAGAACTGGAACCCGACAAGGCTGCCCACTATCTCCACTTCTGTTCAACATAGTGCTGGAAGTCTTGGCTACAGCAATCAGACAGGAAAATGGAATCAAAGGTATCCAAATAGGGGCAGAAGAGATCAAACTTTCACTGTTTGCTGATGATATGATATCGTATCTAGAAAACCCCAAGGATTCAACCAAGAAACTCCTGGAACTGATCAATGAATTTAGTAAAGTCTCAGGATACAAAATCAATACACAGAAATCAGAGGCATTCATATACGCCAACAACAATCTAATTGAGAACCAAATCAAAGACTCAATTCCCTTCACAATAGCAACAAAGAAATTAAAGTACCTAGGAATATACTTAACCAAGGACGTAAAAGACCTCTACAGGGAGAACTATGAAACACTGAGGAAGGAAATAGCAGAGGATGTAAACAGATGGAAATCCATACCATGCTCGTGGATCGGCAGACTCAATATCATCAAAATGTCTATACTACCCAAACTGATCTACAGATTCAATGCAATACCTATTAAAATCCCATCAGCATTCTTCACAGATATAGAAAAAATAATTTTACGCTTCGTATGGAACCAAGGAAGACCCCAAATATCAAGAGCAATTCTAGGCAACAAAAACAAAATGGGAGGCATTAATATGCCAGATATCAAACTATACTACAAAGCTGTAGTAATTAAATCAATATGGTATTGGCACAAAAGTAGGAATATTGACCAGTGGAACAGATGTGAGAATCCTGATATAAAACCATCCTCATATAGCCATCTAATCTTTGACAAAGCAGACAAAAACATACGCTGGGGAAAAGAATCCCTCTTCAATAAATGGTGCTGGGAAAACTGGATAGCCACCTGTAGAAGGCTAAAACAGGACCCACACCTTTCACCTCTCACAAAAACCAACTCAGGCTGGATAACAGACTTAAACCTAAGGTATGAAACTATTAGAACTCTAGAGGAAAAAGTTGGAAACACTCTCCTAGACATCGGCCTGGGCAAAGAGTTTATGAAGAAGTCCCCAAAGGCAATCACAGCAGCAACAAAAATAAATAAATGGGACATGATCAAACTACAAAGCTTCTGCACAGCCAAAGAAATAGTCATGAAAGTAAACAGACAACCTACAGAATGGGAGAAAATTTTTGCATCCTATGCATCCGATAAGGGACTGATAACTAGAATATACTTAAAACTCACGAAAATTAGGAAGAAAAAATCAAATAACCCCATTAAAAAGTGGGCAAAGGACTTGAACAGAAATTTTTCTAAAGAAGACAGAAGAATGGCCAACAAACATATGAAGAAATGCTCAACATCTCTAATCATCAGGGAAATGCAAATCAAAACCACAATGAGATATCACTTAACCTCAGTGAGAATGGCCTTTATCAAAAAATCTCCAAACAATAAATGCTGGTGTGGTTGCGGAGAGAGAGGAACACTCCTACACTGCTGGTGGGACTGCAAACTAGTTCAACCTCTGTGGAAAGCAATATGGAGATACCTTAAAGCGATACAAGTGAATCTACCATTTGATCCAGCAATCCCATTGCTGGGCATCTACCCAAATGATCCAATGACACTCTATAAAAAAGACACCTGCACTCGAATGTTTATAGCAGCACAATTCATAATTGCAAGGCTGTGGAAACAGCCCAAGTGCCCATCAATCCAAGAATGGATTAATAAAATGTGGTATATGTATACCATGGAGTACTATTCAGCTCTAAGAAACAATGGTGATATAGCACATCTTATATTTTCCTGGTTAGAGCTGGAACCCATACTACTAAGTGAAGTATCCCAAGAATGGAAAAACAAGCACCAGATATATTCTCCAGCAAACTGGTATTAACTGAGTAGCACCTAAGTGGACACATAGGTGCTACAGTAATAGGGTATTGGGCAGGTGGGAGGGGGGAGGGGGGCGGGTATATACATACATAATGAGTGAGATGTGCACCATCTAGGGGATGGTCATGATGGAGACTCAGACTTTTGGGGGGAGGGGGGGAAATGGGCATTTATTGAAACCTTAAAATCTGTACCCCCATAATATGCCAAAATAAAAAAAAAGAAAAAAGAAAAAAAATATTCTATTTCCTCACTTGCAAATTCTGCCTTCCACAAAATACTAGGACATGAACACAACTTAGCCAAGTTATTTGCCCCTTTATAACAAAGATCTCTTTCCCCCCAGTTTCCAATGTTCCTCATTCTGTCTGAGGCCTCACTAGAATGGCCTTTACCATCCATATTTTTACCAATATTCTGATCACAATCTCTTAGGTAATCTCTAGAAAGACTGAGGCTTTGTCTATATCTTTCCTCTTCTTCTGAGCCTTCCCCAGAATCACGGTCTAAGGTCCATTCAAGAGAGCCTTTTCTCAGCATAAACCTCCGAACTCTTCCAACCTCTACCCATTACCCAGTTCCAAAGACACTTCCACATTTTTAGATATTTGTTACAGTAGCACCCCACTTCTCAGTACCCATTTCTGTCTCAGTAAGGTCAGGCTGCTATAACTAAATACCTGAGACCGGCTCATTTATAAACAACAGAAGTTTATTGCTCATAGCTCTCGAGGCCGGGAAGTCCAAGATGAAGGCACCAGCAGATTCAGTGTCTGGCGAGGGTTTATTCTCTGCTTCAGAGTTACTGCCTTCTGTCTGTGTCCTCACATGGCAGAATGGCAAGACAGACCCCCTCAACCTCTTTTGTAAGGGGCCTCATCCCACTCATGAGGGTGGAGCCCTCATGACTTGATCACTTCCCTGAATGGCCTCACCTCATAATGCCATCACACTGGGTATTAGTCTTCAGCATACGAACACATCGTGCTAAATGAAACAAACAAATCACAAAAGGATAAGTACGGTATGATTCCACGTATATTAGGTACCTAGAGCAGTACGATTCATAAAGGCAGAAATAGAATGGTGGTTGCCAGGGACTGAGGGAGGAAAAAAAAAAAGAGGATTTGTTGTTTAAGGAGCACAGAGCTCTAGGTTTGCAAGACGAAAAAGTTCTAGAGATGGATTGCACCATGATATATCTGGCACTACTGAACCGTACACTTAGAAGTGTACATTTTATGTTAAGCACTTTTTACCACAATTAAAAATAATAATGAACAAAACAGAGAGTAAAGAGAATCAAGAGCGCTGGGGGCAGGGGGTTCAGGGAGGCCTTGATTTTAGTGAAGTGGTTAGAATAAGCCTCACTGAGAAGGTAACATTTCAGCAAAGACTTGAAGAAGGGATGGCGTGTGTGAAGAACAGCAGGGAGGCCAACGAGATTGGAGTGGAGTGAGGGGAGAGGGCAGGGAGAAGACCTGCATCACCAAAGGCCTTGTCTGCCACTGGCTTTTCCTCTGAGGTGGGAGCCACGGAGAGTCCTCAGCAGAGGAGCCACGTGACTTGACTTGGGTTCGGAGGACATAACTCTACCTGGGAGAAAGGAGAGAAGCAGGGGGACTACCCAGCAGGCTATCAGAACAGTAGGAATGTGTTGCTTTTATTAAATACATGAATGAAGAAATAAATGAATAATAAATGGAAACCACAAAATTGAATAGCTTTCAAGCTGTTATATACCACTCTGTAGTGAAGAATGAACTTTACACAAAGCAAGTTCTGGAAGCTTGAATGTCTCGAATGTCTTGCCTGATAGAAGTGTCTTTGTTTGCCTGGGGGTTTTGGCCACTGGGTAGCCTAGTGGTGTGACTTATCATGGGAGCTTTACAACATGCCATATAAGTTCTGACCTCTTTCCAGTTCCAGTTTAGGAACTAAAAAAAATAAAGATTTTTAGTCCCAACCCCCAGGAGGGGCTGGAAACTGAAGGTCAGCCAACACAGGCTGTAGGTGATCAACCCCCAATAAAAATGCTGGACAATAAAGCTCAGGTGAGCTTCCCTGGTTGGTGATACTGAAGTCTTGTTACAAACTGTAGCTGGGAGGAGGTGACATCATCAAGGAGCGGAGGACTGAAAGACGTGTGTTCATAGTCTTTTCAGAGCTCTCCCTGTCTCTTCCTTTAGCTGGCTCTGATTTGTGTCCTTTTGCTACAATGAAACTGTGCTCATAAATATAGCAATTTTCTGAGTTCTGTCAGTAGTTCTGGCAAAGTATCAAACCTGAGGGAGTCTATGAAAACAGTTGAATTTGTAGCCAGTTGGTCAGAAGTGAGGGTAGCCCTAAGGTGTACCTCCAATCTTGCAGCTGGTATCTGAATTTTGGACAGGTGTGGTAGTCTTGTGGAGGACTGTGCTCTTACTGTGGTTTGGCAAACTCCGTGCAGCAATGTATTTCATTTCAGCAGCTATGGAACTATATCACACACATTCTATCACAAATTGTCACTTCCTGGACCAAAGGTTTGCAAATTACAGCCGCTGGGCCAAACATGACCCACTGTCTATTTTTGCAAATAAAGTTTTATTAGAAACGTGCTATTCTCATTTCTTCATGTATTGTTTATGGCTGTGTTTGTGCTGCAACACAAAGCAGTTGTGACAAAGATGGTACTGTCTGCAAAGCCTAAAATATTTACTATCTGGCTCTTAACAGAAAATGTCTACCAGTGTATGACTTGGACCTGACCCTGACCTGGGAACTGAGAATATGGACTCAGAGGGTCACTAAATGTGGGCTCATTCACATTGCCTTTCACAAGACAGCAAAGTTCCAAGACAATTTATAAAGGACAAAGAAAGTGAGGCACAGTCATGGATTCAGCAAAAGAAGGGCAAATTGCTAGTCGGGTGTGGCACTGTTGCTCTATTAATGTAAAATGACAATCCTCGAGCCTGGCCTCTACCTTGGCTGCTTTGTCATCAAAATATATTCTATAGAAGGATTTTTTTTGGGGGGGGGCATGACATATATCTCCAATTTTAGGCTAAGCAATGATGAAAATTTACATTACATACTCTACAAACCTCACCAACAGCTGAGATAATAGGTGTTCAATTCTTTTTTTTTTAATTTTTTTTTATTTTGGCATATTATGGGGGTACAGATTTTAAGGTTTCAATAAATGCCCATTTCCCCCCCTTTCCCCAAAAGTCTGAGTCTCCATCATGACCATCCCCCAGATGGTGCACATCTCACTCATTGTGTATGTATATACCCGCCCCCCTCTCCCCTCCCACCTCCCCAATACCCTATTACTGTAGCACCTATGTGTCCACTTAGGTGCTACTCAGTTAATACCAGTTTGCTGGAGAATATATCTGGTGCTTATTTTTCCATTCTTGGGATACTTCACTTAGTAGTATGGCTTCCAGCTCTAACCAGGAAAATATAAGATGTGCTATATCACCATTGTTTCTTAGAGCTGAATAGTACTCCATGGTATACATATACCACATTTTATTAATCCATTCTTGGATGGATGGGCACTTGGGCTGTTTCCACAGCCTTGCAATTATGAATTGTGCTGCTATAAACATTCGAGTGCAGGTGTCTTTTTTGTAGAGTGTCACTGGATCATTTGGGTAGATGCCCAGCAATGGGATTGCCGGATCAAATGGTAGATTCACTTGTATCGCTTTAAGGTATCTCCATATTGCTTTCCACAGAGGTTGAACTAGTTTTTTTTTTTTTTTTTAACTTTTGGAGTAGTTATTTATTTATTATTTGTTTAGAACTTTTAATAATATATTTTAAAAGTTTACCAAATCTTTTTAGTACTTTTTTTTTAATTATTTTTTTTATTTTGGCATATTATGGGGGTACAGATTTTAAGGTTTCAATAAATGCCCATTTCCCCCCCTCCCCCCACAAGTCTGAGTCTCCATCATGACCATCCCCCAGATGGTGCACATCTCACTCACTATGTATGTATATACCCGCCCCCCTCCCCCCTCCCACCTGCCCAATACCCTATTACTGTAGCACCTATGTATCCACTTAGGTGCTACTCAGTTAATACCAGTTTGCTGGAGAATATATCTGGTGCTTGTTTTTCCATTCTTGGGATACTTCACTTAGTAGTATGGCTTCCAGCTCTAACCAGGAAAATATAAGGTGTGCTATATCACCATTGTTTCTTAGAGCTGAATAGTACTCCATGGTGTACATATACCACATTTTATTAATCCATTCTTGGATTGATGGGCACTTGGGCTGTTTCCACAGCCTTGCAATTATGAATTGTGCTGCTATAAACATTCGAGTGCAGGTGTCTTTTTTGTAGAGTGTCACTGGATCATTTGGGTAGATGCCCAGCAATGGGATTGCCGGATCAAATGGTAGATTCACTTGTATCGCTTTAAGGTATCTCCATATTGCTTTCCACAGAGGTTGAACTAGTTTGCAGTCCCACCAGCAGTGTAGGAGTGTTCCTCTCTCTCCGCAACCATGCCAGCATTTATTGTTTGGAGATTTTTTAATAAAGGCCATTCTCACTAGGGTTAAGTGATATCTCATTGTGGTTTTGATTTGCATTTCCCTGATGATTAGAGATGTTGAGCATTTCTTCATATGTTTGTTGGCCATTCTTCTGTCTTCTTTAGAAAAATTTCTGTTCAAGTCCTTTGCCCACTTTTTAATGGGGTTATTTGATTTTTTCTTCCTAATTTTCATGAGTTCTAAGTATATTCTAGTTATCAGTCCCTTATCGGATGCATAGGACGCAAAAATTTTCTCCCATTCTGTAGGTTGTCTGTTTACTTTCATGACTATTTCTTTGGCTGTGCAGAAGCTTTGTAGTTTGATCATGTCCCATTTATTTATTTTTGTTGCTGCTGTGATTGCCTTTGGGGACTTCTTCATAAACTCTTTGCCCAGGCCGATGTCTAGGAGAGTGTTTCCAACTTTTTCCTCTAGAGTTCTAATAGTTTCATATCTTAGGTTTAAGTCTGTTATCCAGCGTGAGTTGGTTTTTGTGAGAGGTGAAAGGTGTGGGTCCTGTTTTAGCCTTCTACAGGTGGCTATCCAGTTTTCCCAGCACCATTTATTGAAGAGAGATTCTTTTCCCCAGCGTATGTTTTTGTCTGCTTTGTCAAAGATTAGATGGCTATATGAGGATGGTTTTATATCAGGATTCTCACATCTGTTCCACTGGTCAATATTCCTGTTTTTGTGCCAATACCATATTGTTTTAATTACTACAGCTTTGTAGTATAGTTTGATATCTGGCATATTAATGCCTCCCATTTTGTTTTTGTTGCCTAGAATTGCTCTTGATATTCGGGGTCTTCTTTGGTTCCATACGAAGCGTAAAATTATTTTTTCTATATCTGTGAAGAATGCTGATGGGATTTTAATAGGTATTGCATTGAATCTGTAGATCAGTTTGGGTAGTATAGACATTTTGATGATATTGAGTCTGCCGATCCACGAGCATGGTATGGATTTCCATCTGTTTACATCCTCTGCTATTTCCTTCCTCAGTGTTTCATAGTTCTCCCTGTAGAGGTCTTTTACCTCTTTGGTTAAATATATTCCTAGGTACTTTAATTTCTTTGTTGCTATTGTGAAGGGAATTGAGTCTTTGATTTGGTTCTCAATTAGATTGTTGTTGGCATATATGAATGCCTCTGATTTCTGTGTATTGATTTTGTATCCTGAGACTTTACTAAATTCATTGATCAGTTCCAGGAGTTTCTTGGTTGAATCCTTGGGGTTTTCTAGATACAATATCATATCATCAGCAAACAGTGAAAGTTTGATCTCTTCTGCCCCTATTTGGATACCTTTGATTCCATTTTCCTGTCTGATTGCTGTAGCCAAGATTTCCAGCACTATGTTGAGCAGAAGTGGAGATAGTGGGCAGCCTTGTCTGGTTCCAGTTCTAAGTGGGAATGATTTCAATCTTTCCCCATTCAGTATGATGTTGGCTATGGGTCTGTCATATATGGCTTGTATCATTTTTAGGTATGTCCCTTCTATGCCTATTTTCTTAAGTGTTCGTATCATGAAAGGGTGTTGAATTTTGTCAAAAGCTTTTTCTGCATCTATTGAAAGAATCATGTGGTCTTTGTTTTTGTTTCTGTTGATGTGGTGAATTGCATTTATAGATTTACGTATGTTGAACCATCCCTGCATCCCTGGGATGAAGCCCACTTGGTCGTGGTGGATTATTTTTTTGATATGTGTCTGGATTCGGTTAGCTAAGATTTTGTTGAAAATTTTTGCATCTATATTCATTAGGGATATTGGTCTGTAGTTTTCTTTTTTTGTTGCATCCTTTTCTGGTTTTGGTATCAGAGTAATATTCGCTTCATAAAAGGTGTCGGGGAGGTTTCCGTTGTTCTCGATGTTGTGGAATAGTTTCTGCAAGATAGGTACTAGTTCTTCTTTGTAAGTATGGTAAAATTCAGGTGTGAAGCCATCTGGACCGGGACTTTTCTTTTTAGGGAGATTTTTAATTGCTGTTTCTATTTCAGCTGTTGAGATTGGTCTGTTCAGGGAATCTATTTCTTCCTGGTTGAGCCTAGGGAGGCTGTGTGTTTCTAGAAATTTGTCCATTTCCTCCACATTTTCCAGTTTGTGTGCATAAAGATTTTTGTAGTATTCATAAATTGTATCTTGTATCTCTTTGGGATCAGTTGTGATATCTCCTTTTTTATTCCTGATGGAGCTTATTAGAGATTTCTCTTTTCTGCTTTTCGTTAGCTTAGCCAATGGTGTGTCAATTTTGTTTATTTTTTCAAAGAACCAACTTTTTGTTTTATTAATCTCCTGAATAGCTTTCCTATTTTCAATTTCATTTAGTTGTGATTTGATCTTGTTGATTTCACTTCTTCTGCTGGGTTTGGGGTTGGTCTGTTCTTCTTTTTCCAGCTCTTTGAGTCGTTTCATTAGATTGTCTATTTGTGATCTTCTTTTCTTTTGGTTATAGGCATTTATGGAGATAAACTTTCCTCTCAGAACTGCTTTAGCTGTGTCCCAGAGGAGTTGATAACTTGTCTCTCCATTGTCGTTTTCTTCATAGAACTTTTTTATTTCCGTCTTGATTTCTTCATTTACGAAGTAATCATTTAGTAAGAGGTTGTTTAATTTCCACGTTTTTGTGTAAAAATGTGAGTTTCTGTTAGGGTTGATTTCTAGTTTTATTCCACTGTGATCTGAGAAGGTACATGGTATGATTTCTATTTTTTTAAATTTCTTGAGATTTTCTTTGTGTCCTAGGATATGGTCAATCTTAGAGAATGTCCCGTGAGCTGATGAGAAGAACGTATATTCAGTGGATTTTGGGTAGAATGTTCTGTAGATGTCTGTCAGACCCAATTGTTCTAGAGTTTTGTTTAAGTCCATTATTTCTTTATTAATTTTCTGTTTGGAGGATCTGTCTCGTGCTGTCAGTGGGGTGTTGAAATCTCCGGCGATTATGGAGTTGCTATTAATCCATTTGCTTAGCTCCAGTAAGGTTTGCTTTATGAATCTGGGTGCACCTAAGTTGGGTGCATATATATTTAAAATTGTTATCTCTTCTTGTTGGACTGTGCCCTTCACCATTATATAATGACCCTCTTTGTCTTTTACTACTTTTGTTGGTTTAAAAACTAAATCATCTGAAATTAGAACTGCCACACCAGCCTTCTTTTGGCTTCTATTTGCTTGGAATATTGATCTCCACCCTTTTATTTTTAGTCTATATGCATCCTTGCAGGTTAGATGTGTTTCCTGAAGACAGCATATACTTGGCCTGTATTTTCTTATCCATTCAGCCAGCCTATGTCTCTTGAGTGGAGAGTTTAAGCCATTCACATTTATTGAGAGAACTGATAGGTAAGGTAGATTACTGATCATTCTGTTGGGTTGGATGTTGTTGCTATGATTTCTGTCTTGAGCCATTGTAATCTCTGGCCTTTAATATCTTTGGGTTTTGGTTGTTTTTATATTCGTGGGTTATTATTATGATGTTCCGTGCATAACGCTGTTTTAAGTACTTCTTGTAGGGCTGGTCTTGTCTTGGTGAATTCTCTGAGCCTTTGCTTGTCTGAGAATGTTTTTATTTCTCCTTCATATACGAAGCTTAGTTTTGCAGGGAATAATATTCTAGGCTGGGCATTGTTTTGTTTCAAAAGAGTGAGAATGGGGCCCCAGTCTCTCCTTGCTTGTAAAGTCTCATTAGAGAAGTCTGATGTTATTCGAATTGGCTTTCCCTTGTATGTTACTTGCTTCTTTTGTCTTACAGCTCTTAGAAGGGCCTCTTTAGTTGATACTTTGGTCAGTCTGATGACTGCATGTCGTGACGTCTTCCTGTTTGCGTTGAATCTCCCAGGGGTCCTCTGAGCTTCTTGAACTTGTATATCAAGATTTTGAGCAAGGCCTGGGAAATTTTCCTCTATTATATCTTCAAACAGCTTGTCCAACCCTTGAGTGTTGTCTTCTTCCCCTTCTTGTAAGCCTATGACCCTCACATTAGGTTTCTTCACATAATCCCACAGCTCTTATAGGCTTTGCTCTTTTCTCTTGTTTCTCTGCTCTATTTCTGTGACTGATTTATTTAATTGGAGGGTGTTATCTTCAAGCTCTGAGATTCTTTCTTCTGTTTCATCTACCCTGTTCTTGAGACTTTCCACTGTATTTTGTAGTTCCTTGAATTGATTCTTCATTTCCAGGAGTTCGGTTACACTTTTCTTCAATGTGTCTATTTCTTTTCTCATATCCTGGAGACTTTTTGTGGTTTCTTGGTGTTGGTTATTGAATTGTTGTTGCAGCTGGGTGAGTGTTCTTATGTTCCACATACGAAATTCCTCTTCTGTCATATTGGTTGCCTGATTTTGGTCGGTGTCCATTTCTAGGGGGCTGGTGCTCCTCTTTGGGGGTGTGTTTTCCATTTGGTTCTTCATATTTCCTGAGTTCTTTCGCTGATTTCTTCCCATGTCGATCAGTTGTTGTTTCTTTCCTTAGGTTATTGTTTGGGTATTCACACACCTTGTTTAGTTTCTGAGGCGTTAGGTGGTGCCTGTGGGTGAAATTGGACCACTCCCTGTATATTGAGTCAGTGGGTGCCGTGGAAAGGCTGTGCAAGATGCCGTCCCTGTCAGTAGGTGGCGTTTGCTTGGAGGAACAGGCTATGGTGTTGATTTTGAGTCCTGTTATCAGCTCTCATTCTGGGCGGAGCTGGGTTGGGTAAGCCTGCCCTCAGGCCGTTAGCAGGGGTCAAAGTTCTGTTCTCTGCTTCCAGGGAGAGCTGTCAGGGAGGGGCTGGAATGGTCCCCTTTCAGCCAGAAAGTCTGGGTGTGGGGGTGGGGCTGTCTGAGACCCGCAGTCTGCAGCAGGCCTCGCTTCTTTCCACCCTCCCCAACTCCGCAGCTACTCCTGGGCCTCTGCCAGCAGGCCAGACCACAAGCCACCAGGCCTCCCCGGACTGTGGTGCCGGCGGGGAGGTTCCCTGCACAGGAACGCCACCTGGGTTGGGCGCACGGCCTCCTCCTGGGAGGAGGGTTGCCCTCTAGGACGCCAATCCGCCCCTGGAGGCACACAGACCTCAGTAGGCTGTTCACGTATAACCCTTCTGTGCCCCGGGCAATGCTAGCCCTCGGTGCAGGGGATCTGGTCTGCAGGTCCGACCTCTGGGTCCCAGAGTTCAAACTGTATTCCCACCAGGGAGAGGATTTCCGGTCCTAATTCACCCACAGGGAGCCCAAGCTGGGTCTATGTCTCTCAGCCTCTGAGTCGGCACTGTTTTCCTGGGAACACGGTGCCAGCAGCACCTGGGAGGGCGGGCGGGGTCCCAAACGGGAAGGTCCCGTTCCCTGGAGGTGCCTCCGGCTGGTGGCTGTATTGTCTCTCTGGGCAGCCACGGGTAGGGTTGCAGGGGAGGAGGAGGCAATATGGCGCCTGCCGCGCGGCTCGGGTCCGTGCACACGGAGGTGCCTGGAGGAAGTTGGGAACCTGGTGCCACGTCTGCTACAGGCTCACCGTTGGCAGGCGGTGGCAGTCTCTGGGCTGGTGTCCGCAGGTCTCTCCACCCGCTGGGGAGCCCACCAGCAGTCCCGAATGCAGGGGAGGGGAAACAGCAATTCCACCTACCCTTGCCGCTGGTCTCCGGGCTGCTCCAGTGGTCTCAGCCTCCAGTTCTCCTCCGCAGCCTCCTCCCGTGGAGTCTCCCGGGGTCTCAGGTACCCCTCCTTCCGGCCCTTGTCCGCTGTATGCTTGTCTTCTTGCTTCTTTCCTCTAGTTTCTGCTAGAATCTGTCTTTTCTGCAGAGGGTGTTTAATTCTTAATAAAAATGCCAATGAGAGTCATTATGTCTGAAGATTGGCTCCAATTCTATTCTGAATCCTGTGGAAAGTGAAATGCCATCCTAGTACTCCAGAGATCATGTCCATGGGGCCATCTTCCACTGAGCTCCTGCCTCTGCTGAACTAGCTCTGGTTTTGATTCCTTTTCCCACAGGTAAATCTGTCCCCAGCCTGCCTCCCTGAACCATCTTTGACACTCATCTGCTTCTAGATTCACACAAAACCCTTTCAGATTTATTAGAATTTGCTGAAAGCTATGAAAGACAGAAGGACTTGACATGACAGTCAATACCAGCAATTTAAAAGCAAATACTATAGGACAATGGTTCCTAAACTGTGTGCCGAGGCACCCTCAGATGCTGCAGCTATCTTACAGCAGTGCTACGGGATATTTTAAATTTTCAAGGTCAACAAAGTAAGATTCAATGTTTGTCAGGCACTGTACAAGTTACTAGCTCAAAGTAGTTCACAGTTTCAACAGTAGATTGTGCCACCTCTTTTCCATGATATCTTCTTATCTTTGTGAATCTGGATGTTCAGGAATTACTGAGCTAAAAAGCAAGCCCTGAGTGAAAATCAAGGTGGAACAAGAAATGAGGGTGGTGATACCATTCGTGTTCCGAGGTTTGAGAGTGTGCATAACCAAGGTGCACACATCTAACTAGTAAAGTCATTGTGGTTTTTAAGCAATAAAATGAAATCATTTTACATTTAAATATATATTATTATTTCAAACTATTATTAAGTTGTTAGGACATATTAAGCTGTTTGGGTTTACTACTTGATAAAGGAACTGGTAGGTATTTCTTTTGGCCCAGGAGGCTCCATGAAAAAATTCCAGAGACACCAAGGGTGTTGTGAACCGAGAAATGGGGCATCCTTGTTGTAGTAATTTATACTGTTGAAAAATGTCCCTGGGTCATTTCTGCTATCTTAGGTGCCAGCTCCTGGCCATGGGGCTTAGCATTTTATTTTCTCTGCGGTGCCCCTATTTCCCAGGGGCTATTTGCTTCCAGTGCACTTTAGTCCTCTCTTCTGCTTCTCTGCCTTCTTCCAGACCGTGCCCTCAGGGTGCTGTTCCCTTCCACCCTCCAGTAACTTACCAACCTATTTCCCTAAACAAAGACAATTTCCTTCCTAAAAGAAATTCTTTTACCAGCATTTAAAAAAAAAAAAAAGTTTACTCTTCTAGTATAAATTGCTTTGACATGGGAGAAAGGGCTTGAAATCACAGAGCACCAGCACTCAAGAATGGGATGAAAGAAAGGCCAAACCCAAGGCAAGATTGGCAAATAAAGGAAGAGAATGGGCCTAAGAAAAGGTTGGCTGATTCACAATTTTAATGTAACCATAGGCTGTGTCCCCAAACACACTTAAATCTGTCCAAGGTCCAAACACAAAGTATGTAACACAGACACAGTCTCTTCCTCTATCTTTGCAAACTTTGAATATTATCTAACTTCCAAAGGCAGGATGTCGTATCATTGTGATGCTTTATTTTCTCCTGCAATTGAAAATACTGGTAAAAGCCGTGAAAGAAAACACTGGTAATTTAGTCTCACAGACATATCTGTTTTCTCAGTTTACCCAAAATGAACAAAATTTTTCTTGATCATAGTCTTTGGGCTTTGAGCCTATACACCAATTACTCCTTGCCTTGCTTTATCCTTCATTTCATTCTTATTTGAGAAGAATATTATACAACTTTGCCAACCTGGAGTGTGGTGGGATGGAGAGAAATTGGTTTCTTTATGTGAGCAGATCTGACCTGGCACTTATGAAGCTCTGCCTGCACTGTTTGCTCTGAAGTCCGATTAATGAAAATATCTGTGTTCTCTCCACCTCGGGCTTGCTACAGCTATATCCTCTTCCATAGCCATCATTGTCTAATACCTGACAGAATGACAGACATACAAAATCATTCCTTATTGTAGTAGAAATCTCTCACCCAAGTGTTTTGTTTTTTTTGTAGTTATTCTGACACATCTCTTGCCAAAGGCTCCATTAAAATGGATTCCACATTCTGCACTGCATTCATTGTAAGAATCACCTGTTCCTACGTGCCTTTGCATTCATTTGCATTAACCCCCATGGCAAGCAAGACCCCTGCACTGTGTACACCACTCTGAGAAGGCCGCTTACATAAGCCTTTGCATTTACATCATGCATGGATGTAATGGATGAAGATGAACATGGCATTCCTGGTGCTTGTGTTGGGCATGCTTACTTGGAAATATTTCCTGTTCATCAGTCTGAAATTGTATGTGTAGGGTCTGTGTTTCATTTTCTACTGTGTCTATAGATCTCAATCTAATCTCAACCAAGGATTTTTTTTTTTTTAAAGTGACTCCTACTGTTTCAGGAACTGGACTAAGTGCTTATGGTAACTGGTACCCAAATATGGCCACCATCAACTTCTTCCCTTCCTGGATGCTCATGTTCTTTGCTTGAAGATACAGAGCTTAGTTCCCCTCCACTTGAATCAGGCTAGCCCTTTGAGTCGCTTTGATCAATACAATTTGTTGGAAAGGATAAGGTACTAGTTCTAGGCCTACACTTTAGGGATATGACAGTTCCTGTTCCTTCTCTTCCTTAGGATCCAGCTGCCATGTAAGAAGTCCAACTACTCTGAGACTACCATGCTGTAAGGAAGCCCAGGATACCAAATGCAGAGGTAATACACACATGTGTACACACACACACACACACACACACACACACACACACAGAAAGAGAGAGAGAGAGAGAGCCCCGCTGTTTCAGCCATCCCAAGTCAGATGTGAGACGAGTGAATAATTCATCTGGGATGTTTTATCCCCGACAGATACCACACTGAGGAGAAGAACCACCCAACTGAGCCCAGCCTAGATTGTGGAATTGTGAGAAATCATGAACTCTTGTTTTAAGTCACTGAGTTTGGGGATGGCTTATTGCATAGTAGCAGATAGCTGAAACAGTGCTTAATAAGTATTATTTAATTTAATAAATATAAAAATGAATCCTGTGAGGTATGATCCACCTCTGACACTACAAAAATGATGAAATTAAGGTTTTCAGAATAGCATGACCTGCCCAATGTCATGTAGCTAGTCACTGGCTGAACTGACACATGATCCCAGGCTGCCTGATTCCAGTCTCATCACTTAACCAAAATATACTCATGCCTCTCCCAAAGAATAAGAACTCCCATGTGCATGGTATATGATAGTGGTGCCCTGTGTTCAAAGGAAATATGTTAGAATGATAGGATTAACAGATGCTAATAGCTCCCAACTACCCCTTCCCTTCATACTTCCCTAAAAGAAGCCTCCTCCACGTCAGGCTTTTTATAAAAATGGGTAGTGGCTGTGTGAACCATGTCTGGGAATGACAGCTGCTGATGGGGACAAGAGGGACCAAGAGGACAGCTGGGAAAGGAAGTAGCATTTGTTGAATAGCTACCATGTGCTACTTGCTGTACAAGACTGAATAATTTAATCCTCAGGCAACCTGATGAGGGTGCCTAATTATCTCTGCTTTACAGATAAGAAAACTGAGATGCAGAGAGGTTAAGGAACTTGCCCAGAGTAACCTAGAAGTAAATATCAAAGGTGGGATTTGACTTCAAGTCTGTCCAGCTCCACAGTCTACAGTCTTTCTGGGCAAGTAAAACCAAAGACCTGGGCTTGTGCTGAATGTACAACTTTAGATTTTTAATGTTGGAGGTAAGAGAGTTTCCAGTTTTTAAGCTTTATTTCTCAATGTACTAGTTTTGTCAAAAGTGAAAGCCAACCTGGAGGTTAAAAACAGAGGAAAAGCAACAAAAATGGGAACTAATTAAAATTGTGGAAAAGCAAAACAAAACAGAAAAATCTCTTGAGTGCAGCCCCCTGAAATAGCCGAGCATTGGGAGGGACTCTGCACTGTAGAGACGCTTGACACAGGACAGTGGGACTGGTCCCAGCAGCAGTCCTGAGGCCTGTGCTCACACACGAGGATACACGGCTCATTTCTCTGTGTCAGACGCCTACAGCAGAGACTGCTAGTTGCTATAGTAGGTTTCTAAGGAACTTTAAAATGCCCAGAAGTCAAAACGCTTCTAAAAGCTTTCCTGTATGCTTTGTGGGCCCTCCATAGTATGTTAGCAAAGATTCCAGAATCCCCAAGAGCTCTTGTGGCCTTGTAGGTTGTGTTCACTTAGAGGAAACCTGGCCTGGTAGATTGCATCCTGCAGTTGGTCTACCTTTGTGAAGACATGTGTGTATACACACGCACACACACGTGTATGCACATATTCTCTCTCTCACACACACACACACACACACACACCTGAGAAGCCTCACAGTGTGCTTCCTTTATCGGCAAGGCAAGCACTGTCCTAGCCTCCTTTGGGTTTCCTAGTTACTTAGCAGTCAGTCTGGATAGCTCTCTCTCTCTCTCTCTCTCTCTCTCTCTCTCTCTCTCTCTCTCTCTCCCTCTCTACTCCGCCGCCACCACCTGCCTCTCCCAGAATAGAGGGACCAGCTGAGTGTTGTCTGTGTTTCCTGTAGGCTGCACTAGAGGCATGTGCAGTCTTCCCAGTCCATTCCTGCATTCTGTTTCTTCCTGTCGGCTTCCCCGGCACAGGAGGGTCCCAGGCATCTTTGGAATGCTCTCCCTTACTCAGGCCCACAGCAGGTGTGGAGGGACTGGAGGTCGGTGGCTAGCACTCCGGTGGGCTTGCCTTAGAAGGTGAAGCGTGACCAGCTACCCACAGGCTGTGTCTGCCCCTGTCTTTTATTGCAGCTGGATCCTTGCCATAGCTAGAGGAATCCCTCCGCTGCAGCAGGGGGCTGCCACAGGGGTTCTTGCGGGGCCTGCGTACCTCTGACATTTTAAGACCAGATAGTCCTTCCCCATCAGCAGACTGCCATGTCGGGAAGAACGAGCCTTTTCCCTCCAGTTCTTGAAGCCTCTAGCTTGCCAACTCCGTGTGGGGAGTCCTCCGTAGGGTCGTCCTGGGAGGAGCAATGCATGAGTGTGTCTGTGAGCTTATGTGGACTTTGCTCTCCACACATAGGACTATCTGGCTATTTACAGATTAGGAGGGAAGCAGACACACATGTGGAGCTGGCTTAGTAATTGGACATATGGCTGGTCCCCTCTCTTTTTTATGCCAAGTAATTGCAGTATCCGATGCACCCCATGAATGACTTTCCTATTAAAAAGTAGAGTGGAGGAAAGAAAGACCTGATTAGCCCATGCATATCTGCTGGTAAAGCCATCGGAGGAGCAGGCAAATTAAGAGTCTCAGTTTGTAATTTTGTCAGCAATAAGCACAACTCCTTCCACCCTTCTCCCCACCTCATAAATGCTCCTGGAAGCTTTAGACAACTGGAGCATATGAGAAACTGACAATATTTTGGGAGCTATGAAGTCATCTGTCATACCACCAGGAAGATTGGATCTAGGACTCCCAGCTTCATGACCATGTATAATAGCATTGCTTGCTTGTTCTTCTGCACGCTGAGCTGTAAGGCCGTGTTTATTATCCTCTCCACAGCTACGTGAAGATGATCCGTAAATGTGTCTGAAGAGGCTCTTTGGTCATCACCACAGAGCAAGGCTCAGGCTCACGGCTGAACAGGAGGAAGGCACACACTCTAAGATAAAGAATGGTAAAGTATGGAAGAGAGAGGACATGACCATCGTGCTGAGGATTGGAGAATGACTTTGGCAAGCCATATAATCTTCCTGAGACTCAGTTTTCTCATCTGAAAAATAGAAGTCATAAGAGTAGCCAGCCAGCCAGCTAAATATATGTCTCACAACATTATTTTAAGGCTCACATAAAATAGGCAAAAACTATGCAGGTTTTGAATTTCTACAGAAACATGAGATGTTGCTATTTGGCCCAGTTGTATCACAGGGAGAATTCTCGGGGTAAACATGAAGAAGAGCCTGCCTTGATTGGGTCTTCTCAGAGTTACTCTTTTAAGGACTCTAGTCTTTAGGATCCTTCCTAAGGTCTAGGCTGCTTTAATTTCTTCATCTGTATGGAGAGGAAATGTACCCCCAGGAAGGTTCATAGAATTCCCAGCCCTAGGTCTATGAAAGGCTGAGCTGGGTAGGGGCATCTGGAAGCTCTGCCTACTTCAGGGTGGTTCCCAGATGGCAGTTTTGTTGATTTAATCTTCCTCCCCAAGGAAGAAGACACTCATGTGCCAATTTTTTACCTCATTCTCAAAGTCATTCTTCCTTTTTCCCAATATGTAATAGGTATGTGTTGGATTGACTTGACGAGATTCTAATCAAAGCAGCACAAAGTAAAATGTCATTGGGGAGGATAATGCTAGTTATGTGACAAAGTGTGTAGACAAAGACCAAGTAGAGGATGATAAGCTCTATCTACCTAAACTGATGAGTTTCACAAGGAGCTCACGACTCCTTGAAAGCAGAACCACCTCAGACCAAAGTGGATAGGAGTCAGGGCACTTCAGAGTTCGAAACGTCTTTAGGGATTCTCTTCCTTCAACTCCCATTTCACAGATAAGTAAAATAAGTCCCGCCAGAGGAAGGGATTGGGCCAGAGTTACACAGAAGATGACAGGCAGAGCTAAAGACCCAAGTCCAAGTCCTTTATAACCATGATATTTCTAGTAAGCCCAGAACTATAACTTCAGTTAAAAGTGGCCAAAGTTCCAGCTCTCCATCCGGAGCACCAAGCTATGCACCAAGCTGTGGCTGGTTCCTTGAGCTCAGTCACAGACTCTTATCTAGCCAGATACCAGGGGCCAGGCAGGCAGATTGTCAAAGTGTCTCGGGCACTAAAAATATATCACAAGGCTGGCAATGACCCAGAAAAACCCAAAGGATGCAACATATAGTCTGGACAGGAGACAGAGGACAGAGTATTCAGGGAGAGGGTGAATGAATAACGAGATGTCTTGGCAGGACGCTGAATGGGAGAGATAAGCAAAGACAGGGAGTGTCAGAAAGGTGGCACAAGATGGGTAAGAGCAAGAAAGTTCCTGTAGGAACTGATGGAGGTGGAGAAAGAAAACCAAAGCCCACCTGCCAGAGGTGTGGTGTAAAATAGCATCTTGCTTCCAAAAAACAAAAATAAAACCAAAACAACCAAAGAGATGATGCCCCTAGGATAAGGCATGAGATACAAGACCCATACAAATCTTGAGTGGGTAGAAGAGAACGCATGACTTAGAACCCCATTAAATTACCTTAGGATCCAGAAAAAAAACTGGTCTCAGAGTCTGGTGGGGGGTAGTAAGTGGCTTCAGCCATGGGAACTGGAAGACTGCAGGAGATGAGAAGGCAGATGGGCTCTGGTCTTCCGTGTACTGGGCTCAGAGCCTGCTTCACCCAGAAGGAAAGGAAAGGAGATGAATGGTAGCTGAGTTGCTACACAAACATCTCTAAAATATTTGCTTCTAAAACACACTCTTAAAATTAAGAAACAAGGGTAGAAAGCTCTAAGGGCTGGAGCCCTTTTTTATTGGAGTGGCATTGCTCAGATTGTGCTAGAATGGACCACCGGCATGGGAGAGCAGGAATCTGTAGACATAGCCCTGGATGGCATCTGGGGGGGAAACCAAAGCCATTGGGTCTCCTCCCACTTCTGATCTTCAGCATATTTTTGGAAATATGTGGTGTAGTTAAATGTCCCATTCTCATAAAGATATGAGCCTTGAAATCTTTGCCTTTATTCTCAGCTGGACCTAGGCCCAGGGTGACCATCACTTAAGTGATTCCATGCCTTGGGGAGCCTGAGTGAGGGCTTTCATGTTCAAAGGACATGCTCCATTGAAGACTTGGAATATGGACTTGCTCTGATCTTCATAGTCTTCAGTTCTCACAGCCAAAGCAGGCTGACTTTTGAAAGGTGACTGTCTCCTCTTCCTCTCTTTCCCCACTGCCCACATTAACAGCTGTTCGAGGACAGAGGAAGATAATGCAATATAGGAGTGAAGGAGCTGTGGCCACGCCAGCAGAATTTAACTCTTGGGCTTTCCAGAGCTTTCATTTCCAATAGGCCACATCTCCTAAGATACCCCTTCATCATGTCAGCCAAACTTTTCAACCAGACTTCGAGGGCTGGACCTGAGATAAAAGAAAAATGGTTTTGAAATCTGTATTCAGCCAGCATAGTCTGATATTCCAAATTTGTACAATTTGCACAAATTTGTGCAAATTCTTCCTTTTCCTTGGGAGAATAAGGAGGGGGGGGGTGTTGTTATTAACCCTTGCCCCAGCTCAAGACATCAAGACATCAAGGCTGGCTTAGGTCAGCCCGAGAACAGATTCTAACATGTGGGGCAGTCTCACCGGGCAACGGGGAGCCTTACACCATTTGTGACTGTGCAGGGTAGGTAGAAGGCACACACAGAAGCAATGATCAGGTAATAAATTGAAGCAGGGTTGCTTGTGAGCTTGTGTTAGAGACCTTGTGTGCAGGGTGGGTGCTATTAAAATATAGTCAGTGCTGGGGCAGCCCAGGAAGTCCTGGGGAGGCATAACTATTACTAGTGCAGACTCCTGAAGTTCACTTCAAGGGGAAGGGAGCAGCGCTTCCTGTGGGAGAAAATGTGATGGGAGATATGAGAAGACTAAAGACAAATTGAGCAGCACCCTATGAGAAAAAATACGTCCTAGGCACGTGACATACACAGTTTTTCACTTAGACGTTCCATCCATGAGCCTTAGCCATCACTTGTGATGTTTGCTAGTTTACAGAAATGGAAACTGGTTGAAAGACCTGCTGGAGCTGTGTGTTCCCCCCAGCCCCGAAGGCCTAGGCTGATGGGGCAAAGACAGCAGTAGCCGCGAGCAGGAGCCACTAAAGAGAACAACAGCAGAAGGGGAGAGGATGGAGTGCTGAGGGCAGGATTGGGCCAAACCATAGACAGTGGAGTGCCAGATAGACGATACAGATTGTCAGCTGGAGAATTTTAGCAGAGATGTGATAACACTAGTGTTTTATGATCAGGCTGGGAGCCGCACTAAGGCTAGATGAAAGGAGGAGAGACTGAAGTGGGAAAATGATGAAGAAACTGACATAGCAATCCAAGAATGACCATGTAGGTCCCGACTAAGGTTTTGTACTAGGAGTGGAGAGGAATAGATGCAAACAAAAATCTCAGGAGTAACCAATAGAACTTGGCTTTTGACTGTGTAATAAGGAAAAGGAATTTCTCATAGTAATAGATGTTAAAATGTTTCAAATCTCCAGAGAGAGACAATATAGTATAAATGCACCTCCACTTTTAGGCAAGGCTGCGCTGGTGTCACCCCAAACTGATGTTTTACTCTGGATGTCCTCCCCATCTCTCTGGAGAGAGATAGTGACTGTAGGTGAATAAAGGGCAGAGACTATGCCTTAATTTTATTATCTGATCCCCCCAACACTACCAAGACACCTCAATCAGAGCTTTGCTCAATAAATATTCTTTCTATTTTTAAAAAAATCCCAATTGAGAAAGGACTACATGCTAGGCACATATGTAATGATTGACACGGTGAATGATATTATTTGTATACAGTCCTTGCATCTCTCTTGTCATACTTCGTGGGTGGAGTTTACTTCTCCACCCCATTGACCTGGGCCTGGCTGTGGGACTTGCCTTGGCCAAGGAAATATGAGCAGAGGGGCCAGGGTGTCACTTTGGAGCTGAGAACTTAATAGGCATCACATACTGTTTCTCTCCCGTCTTGGAGTTTCTAACCTTCGCCATGGAGAAGGCCTTTTACAGAAAGCTGTTGGGCTTTCAGGTGGGATCCTGAGAGAACCTCGTGGGCAACTGGAAACCTTGAGCCCGGAGCTAAGCCCACCTGAGTTTGCAGCTGACTCATAGACTCATGAGCGATAGATAAATGCTTGTTGTTGAAAGCCACTGGGATTTGGGGATTGATTGTTATACGACAATGCTGCAATAAAAACCTAGCTAAATAACCTTTCTAAACTTTGGTTGTTTTCCATTGACAGCACCTACTTCTTGTAGCTCCTGACCCCATGAGTTTCAAAGGAAATAACTTACTTAAAATACTAGGTACAATGCCTAGCATATATAGTAAGTGCTTCATAAATGGTGACTTTGTCATCATAATTCATGTTAAAACAACTGCCAGATTTATCTGTTGGGCCCTTTTCGATGACTATAGTAAATACACTCTGCAATGGGTTCCAGATTAATCTATGGCCATGGTTTTATAAAACCAAATCTCACATGACACCTGAATCAACTGGGCTCAGATCATAATTGCTCTCTGAGCTGACAATATTTTAACTTGAAATTCCTTTAATATATCAAGTGAAGACTGTGTGAATTGCAGGTGCTAAAATCCATTACCAAATCACTCGATTTGAGATCTGTGGGCCAAGGGAATACACCATCACAATCCCTACACATCATTAAAGAACTGGTTTTCTCAAGAACATCAGGTGAGAAGAGTAATTTAATGAGAGCAATAATAGGTTCCCAAATAAAAATTCAAGTTCTGAGAATTAGGTCATCGTAAATGGAACTCAGAAACCTGGGCCTAAAAATAGATAATTCCATGCAGGATAAGAGACGAAGTATTTGGGCCTGTGTGAGGCAGAAAGTTAGAACTGAGACCATTGCATAAAGCCAGGATCCTCAATTGTCCCACACTCACATAAATGACATGATGGTTAATCCTATGCACCAACTTGTCTGGGGCATGGTGTCCAGATATTTGGTCAAACATTATTCTGGATGTTTCTGTGAAGGTTTTTTATTTTATGAGATCAACCTTTGAATTGAGGACTTTGAGTAAAGCAGCTTACCCTCCATAATGTGAGTGGGTAAGCTGTAAACTTATTATCTAATCAGTTTAAGGCCTTAGTTAGGAAGAGACCAACTTTCCCCAGAAAAAGAGGGGATTCTGCCAGCAGACTCCCTTTGTACTAACTCGAGCTAAAACTCTTCCCTGAGTTTCCAGCCTGCTGGCCTACCCTGCTAATTTTGAACTTGCCAAGCCTCCACAAGCATGTAAGCCAATTCCTTAAAATAAATCTCTCTCTCTGTCTCTTTCTCTATCTCTCTCTCCTTCTCTCTCCCTGTTTCTCCCTCTCTCTCCCTCTCCCCACATCCATGCCCACATGTATACACAGACACATACATCCTGTTGGTTCTATTTCTCTGGGGAACCCTGACTAATATAAATGGTAAACTAGAGAGAGTCTACTCCCCATCAAAGGAAGATGATTAATAACCTTAGATCTCTCTCTCAACCCCTCCCCTGGATGTATATGAGTCCCCTTAGGAGAAATTTTCATCCCAAGGTTCCTTAGTTCCAGGTTCAAATTTATCCCAGAAGACCCCAAACCTAGAAATTGATAAAAAGTTATTTTCAGTAGGCAACATCTCTGGGGTATCTGGAAAGAAGCAGAACTAAAACTGTTTGGGAGACATTCCTCCTACCCCAACCCAAGCTATTCAGAACACCCACAGATAAAGCCTACCTAATATGATCTCACAACTACAAGTTATAAAACACACGCTGGAACAAAATACCATGAGCCATAGTCATGAGAATCAACAAAAAGCACATTTAGACTTTCAAAAACTTCAGACAATAGAAGTATCAAATTCATAATCTAAAATAAATATATTTAAAATGATTACATAGAGACAATATAATATGGTTTACTTCACTGTAAAATTTGGCCAAGTTACTTAATCTCTATGCCTCAGTTTCTTTATCTGTCAATAGCTTTCTGAAATCTGCATTTTCATAGGATCCTAAGGGACTGATGCACGTTCTATCTTGGGACCCACTGCCCTGGCCATACCACATCCAGAGCATCATAGGATATCACATGTTCTCCTGCCTTCAGGCTGGACAGTCACTCTTTATGTTGCCTGCCCATTTCCTCTTTACCCCTGTACACCTCTGAGCAAAAAGGGCAAAGGAGTCTCTGTGTGGTGCTTTTACAACATGCCCAATGCCACTGGGAAAAATGCCATTAGGTTGGTTGGGAACCTTTGTTACCAACCACCTCTCTTGAGGATGAGCAAAGAAGGTGAGCCACAGGGTTGGGAGCACAGGTGGCCTTAGATCCAAGGGACAGGAAGGACACCAGGTAGCACCACTGCCGATCAGCACAGCAGAGACCTGACTAACTTATGTTCCTTCACTAAGGTGTCAGGAGCTGCAAGAAGGGGCCGATTGAGGTACAAAACTGAGGACAGCATGGTAGGAACAAAATGGTCAGTACCAAAAGCTTCCTATGTAAGGCTTGGCCCTTCAACAGCCCACGTGGAAGTGTAGAGAAGGGCACACTAGGTAGTTCAGGTTAGAAATGACCTGGCTATTTCTCCTAGGGAGGATGACGGGAGAACAGTCCCCATGTGTGCAAATTTCAAGTATAGGTGGGGTCACTTGGCGAGAGACAGGAAGGTGGGTTTTCTGAGAAGGTGGATCCGATGATGGACTCCTCTGGGATCATAGCAGGAAGGTAGAGCCTGAATTGAGGAAGAGGGAGATAGCCACAAAATAGGGGTGCCTTGGGGAGCCAGGAAGGCAAATGCTTTCCCACAGCATCAATTAACACCTGAGGGATGACATTTGAGTCTAACTACACACACAGGGATGGCCCAGAGGAGGACAGGAGACAGAATAATTAGAATATAACAGCAAGGAAGACAAAGCACCAAAGAGATGAGCAATTCACCCAGGGGCCAGGCTAACTGCACACCCAGGGAGGCCAGAGGAGGGAGTCACTCCCACAGTGGCAGGTGCTGTGTCCTCCTGAAGGAAGGAAGTGACTTCCCTGGGGACTCTGGGAGATGCAAAGGACCACTGGTGGGAGAAAACGTAGCAGGAACTGACGATTCAGCCTGGTTTTGCATGTTGACAATTGTTTTCCTCCCTTCCTTTTGTCTCACCAGTGGGACTCAATCCACCCTGAAAGCGGAGGGCACTTCCCACCTGCCAGGATGGAATGCACACACATCTCAGCCCTCGCTGGCAGCGTGTGAAAAGCAAGCTCTTCCTGCCCTCAAGGAAAGGAGAACCAGTTTCTTGGTTGCTAAATATTTGAGCTCCAGGTTTTAATGAGCCAGAGTTAATTGTGAAAGAAAGGAGAATAGAACTCTTGTGTGGAAGCAATAAGAGCGTGCAAGCCAGAACCTAAAGGAAGACCTTGGTAGCAGGTGCAAGCAAATGGGGGTTGGGGTCAAGGGTGGCACCTGGAAGCTCAGGATGGGCCATCTGAACATCAGGAACTCAAAGACCCTCGATTCATGATAGTGGTTAGTGACACTTTCTTTATTTTGGAGACATTGCCGAATTAGTCCAAAATCTCCAGATAGTAACTCTTATACCGGAAGAAGACACCTGGTTAGCCATTCTGGGAGATGAGTGGCATGGCCAACATGCCAGGGGAGACAATGTGTTCTTTCATAGCAGGTTGCTGACAACATCTGCTACCAACCCAGCATGCACGGGCTTGCCTGGAGGGCTCATCCAAACAAACAATAGGCACCAAACCCACTTGTGGCTTTGCCTCTTTAAAGAAGATAGCACAGCAAAATAACATCCAATCCTGTAAAACCACATTAACCCAAGCAGAACCCACAGACGTGCAAACCCACCCCAGGCTCTTGCACTTGCCTTTCCTTCTGCCTCAGACTCTTGCGAATGTTTGTGTGGCTCATTCCCTCACTTCATTCCATTGTCTGCTGAAATGCCACCTCCTCAAAGAGGCCTTATGTGGCCCCCTAACTAAAAGAGCAGCTCCCTCAACTCTAACTCTACTTAAATTTTCTTCATAGCACGTATTATTCCTGGCACCATTCTTCATATTTATCTGTTTATTTTTTTGTTTCTCCCTCTAGGATGTAAGCTTCAAAAGGGCAGGGAACTTGTCTATGTTATTTACTGCTATATTCATATTATCTAGAACAATGTCTGCATGTGGTAGGCGTTCAGTTAATATTAGTCAAGGAATGGACCATCAAAACAGAAAAATTCTCTCCTCCATAAATACTTTAGTGAAAACACAGACATATTTCCAAGGAGTTTTATTTCAAGTCAGTGAGATATCATCCCAGCCCAATCTTTAGCCTCTACATGCTAAAGAAAACCAGACTGCCCTACTAAACCACTCTGCTATTAAAAAAGCAAAAGTTGTCTGGAGCCTGAATTACCTGTTGGGCTGCTCTATCAGTTGATTTCTCAGCCACTGATTTATTTTTGTGTAGTTGTCAGAGCTTGAGAACAATCAGCTAATGCCTGACACTGATCCACAGACAAGGAGATGGAGTCAGCCCTGTCGCTTCTGTCCTTGGTTTCATTGTTTTCCTCCTTTAATTTAATTATAACTTTACCTTCTTTAAAATTAAAGACATACAACAATAATATAAAATAAATTAAATGCAAAATGGTATACAATAAAAAGTAAATTTCCCCTTAACCTCAGAAAACCTTGGTTCACTCATTTAGGAGCATCTGTTGGTACGTCATTATGCTAGCAATTTACACAGCTTTCATTGCAATGCACTCAATCAGCTTTCTGTATTTTTGTTTGTTTGTTTGTTTGTTTTAGCCACTTGAATATCCTCTCCTCCAAATGGATCTATTAGATCCAAATAGATCTATAGATCTATTATGATCTATTTATTTGGATCCTCTCCTCCAAATGCCTATTTTTTTTGTTGAGTTTTATACCTTTTTCTTATTAGTTATTAAGTATTATACATGCCATATATAAATCCCTGGCAGTTATGTATTTCGCATATTTTCCACCAATCAGTGATTTTCATCTTTATGCTCTTAAGGTGATTTTTATGAACACAAGTTCTTAATGTTTAGTCCAATTTTAAGTGGTTTTTTTTTTCCTTTGTGGTCAATCAGTATTTTTTTTTCCTTATTTAACCCGAGGTAATGAAGATGTTTTCCTATATTATATCCTAAAACATTTGTTTTTTTCACCTTTCACATTCACATTTAAAATTCACCTGGAATTAATTTTTGTTTATAGTGAGACGTAGGGATCCAGTTAATTTTTTTCATATTCATATCTCATGCTCCAGCAGCGTTTGTTGAAGAGTTTTTTTTCTAATTCTCTGCAGTGCTGCTTTTATTATAAATCAAGTGTCTGTACATGTATAGGTTTGCCTCTTGGCTCTCTATTCTGTACCATCGATGCATTTGACTAGATTTTTTTTACCTTAGTTATGTACACCTTAATCATTCGAGCTTTATGATAATTCTTGTTGTCTGGTAGAGCAAATCATCCTGCGTTATGTTTCTTTTTCAATAATGTCTTCGTTATTCCTTTGCACTTCGATATAAATTTTAGAAAGAATTTTTCTTTTCTAAAGAATTTTCTTTTCTAAATTTTCACAAAAACAATCTATTCATATTTTATCTGGGGTACCAAGTCAATAAGAATGGACACTTTTTTTTTGGCATTGAGTCTTCTACTCTACAAACATGGTATGCCTTTCATATCTCGCTCTCTGTCTTTCTACATATATATGTGTGTGTGTGTGTGTAACTTCTTTCTGGAGAGGTTTCTGGAGAGATTTCTTAGTTACAAAATATTTTATGATATTATGACAGATATTTATTTTATTTATATTTTGTTTACTCATATATATAGAAATGAAACTGATACAAATATAAATTTATTTTGCATCCTATAATATTGATATTAAGTCTGATTTATTTATCTGTTTATGCTTTTGGATTTTCTATGTATATGATCACAGCACATCTGAATAATGCCAGTTTTGATTCTTCCCTTCTGATGGCTATTCATTTTATTTATTATCCTTGTTTTACTACACTGGTTAGGACCTCCCAGGCAATATTAAATAGAAGGGTTGATAACTAGCAAGTGCCAGTTATCTTTTGTTGCTGATCCCAAAGAGAAAGCTTTTAATATTTCGTTATTAAGTATGATGTTTCTGTAGGTTTTAAAAAATAGATACCCTTTGGGGGTGAGCCAAGATGGTCAACTAGAGGCCTCGCTTGTCAGATTATCCTAGCTGGGAGGTAGAATATTGGACTGAGGAGAATGGGGAGCAGTTGCACCTCACATTTGGATCACAGGGAGAGAAAACAGAGACATCTGAAGACCCAACTGAGAAAAACTGTGAAGCTGAGGAAAAAGAAGTCAGAGAGGAGAAGACAGTAGTGTGGACCAAAACCCAGAGAGGCTCTGAGCCCAGTGAAAGGGTAAGGGGGCTTCCCCTCCCCCACCTAGGTATCTTTGGTGAACAGTGGGACATAACCCACCCTCCATGAGCCCAGGCACGGAGGCTAAATACAAACAGCAGGGTAAACCAGCAAACCCCAGGAGTTCAGGCGTTCAAATGGACACTACATGGGAGAGTGCCAGGAGAGACCAGAGTGCTGGCTTTTCTACACCTGGACCACTTCCTCCTCTGCACGTCCACCATCATGTCATCAGAGAGAGTAATGTTAGTTGGGGCTGGCTGGTACCCATGGTCCCTCCCACCATTGCAAACATGGAATGCTCTGAACTGAGAAGCACATTAATGGCTGCTTCTTTATAGTGTACATGTTCCTGTCTGAACCCACCACAATTTATAAGCTTGCTGCTCACTGGCAATTTTCAGGATTGCATGTTGGTGGATTAGACAGGTGGGCTGGACATGGTGCCCCTGGACACGAGAATGGTGCACGGAGTCACAGAGGAGAGGTCTTGGTCCTGGATTAGGGTAGCAAGGAAGCCTTTGTGGGCAATCCAAAGGGAAAGGGTGAAGGGGTGCTAAGAAACAAGGATCTGTGAGCATGCCCATCCCCCACCCCTGCTGAAGAATTGCCATATTGAATAAGGATGGGGCACTTGATGGGAATTAGCCTAGTCCCTGGTTTCCAAAACAACCAAATGCCTTGTGTGTGCCAGCTGAATGGGAGCAGTGACCCTTCCCCCCACTCATTAAAATAGGGAGTGCAGCTTGAGCCAAGAAACCTGCAAGTGGCCACTTCTCCTGGGTGGGAGCATGCCCCTGGCAGAGGCCCCTGCAGACAGAAAGGACTAACTCTCTCCCCTTGGGGGTCTTGTGGCAGAACAGGTATATGCAACTGGGGATTCCTTTTACCACCAGTGTCCAGCAGAGACACATGCTAGTAGGTCACACATGGACTGAGAGGGTAATTCAAGAGCCAGTCTCAGGCAGTGAGAGAATTCATGTGGACTGATTGATGGGAGAGTGCTGTGGAATTCCAGAGAGTGAATATGAAGGGCACCCCCACCCCAACCTGGAGAGAAACTGTACTAGTGGTCAAGGGTAGAAAGAGCCTGGCCTGGACCCTTAGCACTCAAGGGATTAAGTCCCTCCCTCTGGAACAGACTTCCTGGCTTGGAGAGAATGCCCTAAACTTCATGCCAGCAGCTCCCCCTAGAAGCCAGATCAGCAACCTCTGAGCTCTGTGAGGCTTTGCAAAGCCCTCAGGTTCTCACAATCCAGCCACGATTTGTCTTGCTCCTCCCTTTCCCACACCTCAGAGGGAGTAGAGAAGAAGCAAACCCCTCAGAGATACACAATCCCTCCTAAATCTTGGACCATTTGTCTGACCCACCAGGGAGACAAGAGCTTACCACAAGCTGTCTCTTCCACAAAAACTTCAATCAATGATGGGGAAACAACCTCGTAGCTAAGTATAGTGTGTTTCAACTCAAGCAAAGAGGGAGTGCCTACCACCTACCATCTAGGAGATTAAGCTGGGGGGGGGGCTAATTTACTATACATTGTTGGGAAAAGGTGAAGACAGCAGGTACCCATGGAGTTCATCAAACCTGCTAGCTTACCCCATAGGCAACTCAGGACCAGCACTCCACTTCCTGGCATGCTCAGGGATTGATCTTTGGGGACCCAGAGACAGGCCTGTAAACCAGGCCTAGCATCCCCATGTCTCCACTAAGAGGTCAGATGAGAAGGAATCAGTGAAAGAAATCTGGAAACATGAAAAATCAGAGTGAGAGGACACCCTCAAAAGAAAACAATAACTCCTTACCAATAAATGTCAACCCAAATGAAAAGATCAAAATAACAGATGAAGAATTTTTAATATGGATTGTAAGGAAGCTCAATGAAATGCAAGAGAAAATAGAAAACCAGCACAAAGAAACCACAAAACAATGTAAGAAATGAAAAATTTACTAAAGAAATAAAAACATTGAAACAAATGAAACAGAACTTCTGGAAATGAAAAATTCATTCAAGAAAATATAATACACAGTGAAAAACCTTCAGAATAGGCTAGATCAGGCAGAAGAAAGAATCCCAGAGTTTGAAGACAACACCTTTGAGTTAAACAAACAATCAAAGAGAAAGAACTAAGACATAAGAGGAATGAACAAAGCCTACAACACATGGGATTATGTAAAGAGGCCTAACATAAGAAACATAGGCATCCCTTATGGTAAGGAAGAAAATACACAAGGATTGGAAAACCTCTCTGAGGGAATAATTGAGGAAAATTTCCCTGGCCTTGCTAAAAATAGATATCCAGGTACAAGAAGCTCAAAGAACTCCTGGGAGATTCATCATGAAGAGGCAATCACCATGACACATAGTCATCAGACTGTCCAAAGTAAACACGAAAGAGGCACTCCTATAAGCTGTAAGGTGAAAGCATCAGGTAACTTACAAAGGAAAACCCATGAGACTAATTGCAGACTTCTCAACTGAGATCTTACAAGCCAGAAAGGATTGGGGGTCCTATTCTCAGTCTTTTCAAACAGAATAATGGCCATCCTAATATTTTGTATCCTGCAAAACTAAGTTTCTTATATGAGGGAGAAATGAAGACTTTCTCAGACAAACAAATACTGAGGTAATTTGTCAAGACCAGACCTGCCCTGAAGGAAATACTCATAACTACATTATACACAGATCAATACAATAGACACCAACCAGTGTAAAATCACCCAGAAGCTAAAGGTAAAGCTAAAGCCCAGATACCACAATGGCTCAAGAGGTAAAACAAAGCAATAAAGTTCTACTCAACAGGATGAACAGAAATCCACTCTACTTATCAATTCTTTCAATAAATGTGAATGACTTGAATTTCCCACTCAAGAGACATAGGCTGGCTGAATGGATTTAAAAAATATAATACAAGTATCTACTGTCTCCAGAAAACACATCTAACCCACAAGGACTCATTCAGGCTCAAGTTGAAGGAATGGAAAGCAATATTCCATGCAAATGGAAACCAAAAGAAAGCTGGTATAGCCTTTCTCACATCAGAGAACATAGACTTCAAATCAACAGAAGTAAAGAAACACAAAGATGGTCATTATAATGGCAAAGGGAAAAATTCAATCCTAAATATGTATGCACCTAACACAGGTGTGCCTATATTCATAAAGCAAACCCTACTTGATCTAAACAAAATGATAAAAAGAAGCATCATAATAGCCAGGAACTTCAATATCCCACTTACAGAATGGGACAGATCCTCCAAGCAGAAAATAAAGAAAAAAATGAAATTAAATAGGACTCTAAAACAAATGAGTCTAACAGGTATTTACAGAACATTCTACTCCCAAACTACTGAATATACATTCTTTTCATCAGCTCATGGGACATTTTCTAAGGTTGATTACAACCTAGGTCACAAAACACATCTCAACAAATTTGAAACAATATTATACCAGAAATTATACCATGTACCTTCTTGGACCCCAGTGGAATAAAATTAAAAATCAATTCCAACAGAAATACTCAACTGTAGACAAAGTCATGGAAATTAAACAACTTACTGTTGAAGGATTATTGGGTCAAGGAGGAAATCAAGATAAAAATAAAAAGATTCTTCCAACTAAATGACAAAGAGGACACAAGTTATAAAAATCTGTGGGATACAGCAAAAGCAGTCTTGAGAGACAAACTCATAGTCTTAAATGCCCACATCCAAAAGACAGAAAAATCACATATCAACAATCTAATGAATCATCTCAAGTAACTGGGAAAAAACAAAACAAAACAAAAAAAACCAATCCTGACTTATCAGAAGAAAAGAAATAAGATCAGAACAGAACCAAATGAAATCAATAATAAAAGAATTATACAGATTAATAAAACAAAAAACTGGTTCTTAGAAAAGATAAATAAAATTGGCAGATATCTCATTAGATTAACAATAAACAGAAAATAAAAAGACCATAATAAGCTCAATCAGAAATGAAAAAGGAGATATTACAACTGACACCACAGAAATACAAAATATCATTTCTAAATACTATAAAAATCTCTATGCACATGAACTTGAAAACATGGAGAAAATGTAAAGATTCTTGGAAACACACCTCCCTAGACTCAATCAGGAAGAAATAGAAATCCTGAACAGACCAATATCAGGTATGAAATTGAAGCAGCAATAAAAAACCTTCCAACCAAAAAAGTCCCAGACCAGGCGGTTTCACAGCCAAATTGTAGCAGACCTACAAAGAAAAAACTATACCTATACTGCAGAAATAATTTCATAACATTGAGAAAGAAGAAATCTGCCCCAACTCATTCTACAAAGCCAATATCACCTTGATACCAAAAGCCAGAAAAGAACACAACAACAAAAAAAGAAGACTACAGACCAATATCCCTTATGAATATAGATGCAAAATTTCCCAATAAAATCCTAGCAAACTGAATTCAGCTGCACATCAAAAACTAATTCACCACAACCAAGTGGGCTTCATCCCAGAGATGTAAGAATGGTTCAACAATTGCAAAAATTGTTGCAATTGCAACAATTGCAACAATTCATATGCAAATCTATGAATGTGATTTACCACATAGATAGCAGCAAAAACAAAACCATATGATCTTCTCAGTAGACACAGAAAAAGCATTTGACAATATTCAGCACCTTTTTATGATAAGAACTCTAAACAAAATAGGCATAGATGTAACATATCTTAAAATTATAAAAGTCATATACAACAAAACCACAACCAACACCATACTGAATGGGGAAAAATTGAAAATATTTCCACTTTGAAATGGAAGCAGACAAGGTTTCCCACTGTCACCACTTCTGTTCAACATAGTGCTGGAAGTTCTAACCAGAGCAATCAAGCAAGTGGAGGAAATCAGGGATATCCAAATGGGGGCAGAAGAGGTCAAACTATTGCTTTTTGCTGACAATATGAGTTTATATCTAGAAACTCCAAAGAATCTGCTAAGAGACTATTGGAATTGATAAATAAACTCAGCAAATTCTCAGGTTACAAAATTGGTATACACAAATCATTAGTATTCCTAAATGCAACAACAGTGAAGCTGAGAATAAAATCAAAGACTAAATAACTTTCATAATAGCAACAACAAAAATAAAATACCTAGAAATATATTTAACCAAGGAGGGGAAAGACCTCTATAGGGAAAACTACAAAACACCAAGGAAGGAAATCTCAGAGAATGTAAACAAATGGAAAAACATATCATGCTCATGGATTGGCAGAATCAACGTTGTTAAAATGTCTATAATACCCAAAGTAATTTACAGATTTAATGCAATCCCCGTTAAAATATCAATGCCATTTTTCACATATCTAGAAAAAATAATCCTATGCTTTGTATGGAACCAGAAAAGACCTTGCATAGCCAAAACAACCTTAAGCAAAAAGAACAATCAGGAAGCATTGCTTTACCATACTTCAAGCTATACTACAAAAGTATAGTAAATAAAATAGCATGGTATTGGTACAAGAACAGAGATATAGACCAGTGGATCAGAATAGAGAACCCAGATAGAAAACCATCCTTATATTGACATCTGATCTTCGACAAAGCAGACAAAAACATACACTAGGGGAAAGAATCCTTATTCAATAAATGATGCTGGGAAAGTTGGATAGCCACATATAGAAGACTGAAATAGGATCTGTACCTCTCAACCACTCACAAAAATTAATTCACGATGGATAACAGATTTAAACCTAAGGCATGAAACTATAAGAATTCTAGAAGAAAATGTTGGAAAAACTCTTATAGATATCAGCCTAGGCAAAGTATTTATGACAACCCAAAAGGCAATCACAACAACAACAAAAATAAATAAATGAGACTTGATTAAATTAAAAAGCTTCTGCACAGCCAAGGAAACAATCAATAGAGTGAATAGACAACCTACAGAATAGGAGAAAATATTTGTATACTATGTATCTGATAAAGGGCTAATAACCATAACCTGCAAAAAACACAAGCAAATCAGCAAGAAAAAATCAAACAGCCCCATTAAAAATTGGGCAAAAGACATGAAGAGAAGCTTTGCAAAAGAAGATAGACTAATGACAAATAAACATATGAAAAAATGCTCAATGTTTGTAATCATCAGGGAAATGCAAATCAAAATCACAATAAGATGTCACCTAAATTCAATGAGAATGACTTTTGTCAAAAAATCCCCAAACAACAGATGCTAGCATGGATGCAGAGAGAAAGGAACACTTATACACTGTTGGTGGGACTGTAAACCAGTACAACCTCTATGGAAAACAGTACAGAGATAACTCAAAGAGCTAAAAGTAGACCTATCATTTGATCCATCAATCCCATTATTCAGTATTTACCCAAAGGGAAAAAAAGTCATTTTTATCAAAAAGACACTTGCACTGAATGTTTATTGCAGAACAATTCACAATAGCAAGGATGTGGAATCAACCTATCAATACATGAGTAGATTAGTAAACTGTGGTATATGTACACCATGGAGTACAACTCAGCCATTAAAAAAAGGTGAACTAATACCTTTTGTAACAATCTATATGGAACTGGAGACCATTTTCCTAAGTAAAGTATCACAAAAATGGAAAAACAAGCACCACATGTACTGACTATTAAATTGGAACTAATTGATCAACACTCATGCACATATGATAATTAAAATTAAATGGAAATCAAGCAGGTAGCAGGGAGGAGGAGGAGATGGGTAAATTCATACCTAATGGGTACAATGCACACCACCTGAGTAAAGGATACACTTACAACTTTGATTTAAACTGTACAAAAGCAATTCATGTAACCAAAATATTTGTACCCCCTTAATATTCTGAAATAAACATTAAAATTTAAATTTTAAAAATAGATACCCCTTAATTGAATAAAGAATTCTTTTCCTAGCTCGTTAATTTTTAAATTATGAATGAATGTTGAATTGTACCAGATATTTTATCTGCATTTATTGAAAAACATGATTTTTATCCCTTTATTTCTTAATGTGGCAAATTTCATTAATAGATTTACTAATGTTACACTAACCTTGCATTTGCATTTCTGAACTAAACCTAAGTTAGTTATTACATAATTTGCCTTATATATACATATATGGTTAGATTACGTTTACTAACATTTCGTTTAGGAATTTTTTATGTATAATCATGAGTGAAATTAACTTGCTTTTGTCTCTTGTTTTGGTTTGGTCAGGTTTTGGTATCAAGTTATATTAGCATCATAAAATAAATTGAGGCATGTTCTGTAATTTTCTATTTTCTGAAAGAACTTAAGACTGACACTATTTCTTCCTTAAGTTTTCATAGAATTTAGCACTGATGCCATTGGGGCCTGTAGTTTTCTACATGGGAAGTATTTTTTTAAATTACGGATTTAATGACTTCAATAGTTAAAGTACTATTCATGTATTCAAACATTTCTCCTTGTGTCATTATTGGTAAATCGTATTTTTCTAGGATTTTGTCCATTTCATCAAAATTTTCAAATCTATTGGCATATTGTTTATAACATTTTTAAATGGTCATTTTAATGTCTGTGGAAGCTTTTTATATTTGTTATTTGTGTTAATTTCTTTTTTTTTTTTGATCAACCTCACCAGAGGTTTATCGATTTCATTAATCTTTCAAAGAACCAAATTTGTTGGCCCTATTGATTTTTCTCTTTCATGTGTTTGATTTTATTGTTTTCTCTGTATTATTTCTTTCCTCCAAATTTCTTTCACTTTATTTACTTTTCTTTTTGCAATTATCTGAGATGAATGAACTTTGGCTTAGTAATTATACAGAGAATTACTAAGCTGAGATTCAGAGAAGAAGGATAAACCTGGAATTTGCCCAGGAGACAATCTGTATATACACATATATGTGTGTGTGTGTGTGTGTTTATGTATTCAGTTGGGGTGTGTGTGTGTATGTGTGTGTGGGGGTGTGTGTGTGTGTTTATGTATTCAGTTGGGGTGTGTGTGTGTGTGTATAAATGAGGGGTTTTGGCTGCAAGCAACAGACTCAAGCACAAAATGGTCAGTTACAGAGTGGAAGGAAAGGCCGAAGAACCAGGTTTCAAAGAGAATAGAAGCTAGGGCACCCCAGTGGTCTGGGGAACAGAAAATGATGTTGTTTTTATACTCCTCTGTTCAAAAATCAAACTCCAAGGAGCAAGCATCTGATTTGTGACAAGTGCCCACCTCTTGGCTAGGGGCAGGTAGGGCAGATTCCATGCAGTGAGGAGGACTGGCTCCTCCAAGGCAAATTCAAAGGTTGTGACAAAAGGCTTGGGAATGGATGCTGGGCACACAAAAATAACAAATGTCCACTGCAGAAGGAGAAAGAGAAATACAGCAGGAGAGACACAGGAGCAAGGAAGCAGAAGGGAAAGAAAGAAAAGAGAAAGAAATGGAGGAGAAGGGGTGGGGTGATTTGGATCAGCGTGAGTTATCTGAAATGAAAAAATATGCCAACAAAAGAGAAAAATAATTGAAGCTCTTCTCTGCCCAGGGACTTACATGGGTATTCGTGGGGCCCTCCCTCCATTAAAAAATATTGAAAATTATGTTTTATGATTATGGCGGCATAGAGGCAAATATAATCCAGACTTGTTTTATTATTATATATTAATTATTATTAGGTTCACTTTTTTCTTCTGATTTTTTTTTTTTTAAGACAGAGTCTCACTCTGTTGTCCAGGCTATAGTGCTATGGCGTTAGCCTAGCTCACAGCAACCTAAAACTCCTGGGCTCAAGAGATCTTCCTGCTTCAGCCTCCCAAGTAGCTGGGACTACAGACATGTGTCACCATGCCTGACTAATTTTTGTATATATATTTTTAGTTGGTCAATTAACTTCTTTCTATTTTTAGTAAAGACGGGGTCTTGCTCTTGCTCAGGCTGGTCTCGAACTCCTGAGCTCAAACAATCCACCCACGTCAGCCTCCCAGAGTCCTAGGATTACAGGTGTGAACCACCACGCCCGGTCTTCTTCTGATCTTAAAAGAAATTAAAATTAAAAAATTTCCTGGGCCCCTAAAAGTATCATAGGCCCCAGAGGCTGTGCCTACTCCTCTTTCTCCATCACCTCCCTAAAATGCAGGCTGCATTGGCATTGACCTTTCCCATGCATGTTGGCCCATTTCACCTGCCAGCACCTGCAGCGCTTGGCCTGAGAGCTCTCTGTGGCTGCCACAGCTGGCTGAGAATTTGACACCCTTATTCTGCAGCTCTTGACCAATGAGTATTGGGATTTGGTGTGTACATACCCCAGAGGCACACGCTCTTAATTGACTCCCAGAGAACCCAAGCAGGATTCACCTCCGATCCCTCAAAGTGGTATTAATATTATAACTTGGTTGATAATGTTATTGTATTATTGTCTACCTTCCCTTCCCTGTTTCACTCCTCCACTCTCCTACCAGTGTTTCTGGGGACCCCTCCCAAAGAAACCATTCACACTCAAATCCTTGTTTCAGAGTCTGCTGCTGGGAGAACCCAAACTGAGAAACTACCCTTCAGGTTAGCTTGAGAAAACAAGCTCCCTAAAATACCAGCCTTACAACCAGATGTAAAGGGATGATGCCTTCAATTTGCAGAGAGGGGAAGAACAAAGGCCCACCCGTTATTTTACTACTGAGATGCAACCTCATTGGGAGAGGTAGTCTGGCTTTGAATATTTTCTTGGTTCACTGTTGTGAGAATATGATTTCAGAGGTTTTTCTGGTCATCAGACATTTTTAACTTGGGTATTTTCTCTTGTTTATCTTTCATGCGAAAACTTAAGCATTGGCCAAAGAGTGATGGACTATTGAGTTCCATCAAAGCCTGGTGAAATCTTCCTTCCTGATGTTTTGCCTGGCTGAGTCACTTCATTTACACGAACCAACAGCAGCAGGGGAAAGCGCTTTGACAATATAAAGGGTTATGGAAAGACTAATTCATATTAATCATCTGAGTTATGTTTCCATTTGCTTTAATGTGGTGGGTTTGGCCACGGGGGGAAGTAGATCTCATGACTGCCCCCTCAGAATGAAAGTTTAAAGGGACGTGTATTTTTGGAAAATCACTTTTCTGTAACACACCCAGAGTTCTTTTAAAGATGTTTTCATTTGCAAAGCTTCCAGTGAAGACCCATTATTTACTTTATAATCCAAAGCACAGCCCTTGGGAAACTTTGGGAGAGAAGAATCTAGAGGAATCACACACGTTTTCACAGGATATTCACTGGTGAAACTTTGCAACAAATGTGTTTTATTCTTTCTTTAAAATAGTTCTTATGGCTTTACCCACATTGATCCATTGGCAATTTATTTTCCTCTCCAGAGTTTCTAAGGGGTAAGATCACAAACAGCATAATGATTAACAACATGAACTTCAAGCTCAGAAAGCCCTGGATTTGAATCCTGGCCCTATCACTTATGTATGAGCTTGGGCTGGTTATTTAACCTCTCCACACCCCTGTAGAATGATGATAATTATTATATTCACCTCGCATAGACCCATGAGCTTAGTGTTAGGATAAAAAATAATGCACAAAAGTGCTAAGCATGTACTAAATATATTATGTACTAAACAAACTATCCTTCGTTGTTTGTTCTTAGCTAATGTTCCCTTCACCTCAGTTCCTCTGCCTTTTTAATAACTTTTCTCATCACTCATAATGTCTTTAGCAAGGACAAGGTTGCTCCCAGTCAAGGCCAGGCTGTCCTGCGTGTGACCGACCATCTGAAGTAAGATCTGAAAGTACAGAATCCTGCCCACACCTGCTGGCCTCCCGGCAGCCTGCTCCCATACTTTGTGCCCCTTGCCTACCACGCTGGACACCTTGGGATTGCATGACTAGGCTGGGATTTGGCCAGGTCGGGAGTGACAGTCTCTAAAGGCCACCTACAGGGGGTCTGAGGGCTGGCCTCAACCCTCCCACCTTCGTGAAGGCAAGGTAATTAGACGAGAGAATGAGCAGAAGCCTAGAGCACTGAAGGGCAGGAAAAGCAAACTCCAGTTGGGGGCAGGGAGGGCACAACAGACCCCCAAGACACCCCAGGAAACAAGGACACATAAGGCAAAGAGCAAGGGAGACCATGGTTAGGGCTGTCCAGATGAAGTCCAGCAGCGAGATGACCGTTACGGGGGATGATAACATTGGCATCCTAAACAGTCAATCCAGATGAGCCAGGAAATAAAAGTAACAACCACAGAAATAGCACACATTCCGCTGGCCCTTTGCTTTACATCTGCAAAGTATTTTCATAATCATTACCTCCACACCCAGTACAGCACTAGCCAGTGGCTGCCTTATGTAGCAGCCACCAAAACCCATGTCTGTTTCCTGGGCAGAGATGCCAAGGCAGAGCAGGCCGTCAGCAGGGGGAAGACCTGGGAAAAAGTCTCCACCCCAGCCTTTCCTTCTACGAGCTGAGTGACAGGGGCAACCCCAACCCACGCAGTCTCCTGGATCTCAGTAGATGCACCTGTAAGGCAAGGACATAGTGATGCTTCCGCAGGGCTGTTGGGGGAAGCCAAAGAGGCAGGGCCCAGGAGCGGCTTTGCAAACTTTGCAGAGCTGTGTGAATAATACATTGTTCAACTTCTAGCACCTAACCCAGGGCCTTGCACCTTTAGCAAGGTGTTAATATGAAACTTCCACAGAGACAGTGAAACACAATAATGTTAAATCCCAAAGCCAGATCCCTCTTGTAAAAATTACAAGGGAAATGGTCAGCAACTGTTTTCATAACTCTTAAGTCCCCTCTTGCCCAATCTGAGAATACAAAAATAATAGAGACAGAGGGAGAGAGGATTTTGAATATGCATGTGTATTTACTTTTTTTTTCACGATAAAGCTGTGGTCAAGCCATGAGGCGTTCAACTCTGCCCAGGAGGAAGAGGTAGGGAGTGCCACCTTTGCCTCACATTTCTCCAGGGGTTTCCATAGGATCACATAGAAATCTGCAAAATGCGTTGCCTGTAGTTGAAAGTGTGGAAAGATAACCAGTGTCTTACCACACAGCGGACAGAGACAAAGTGGCCAACGGCTGCAAGGTGGAGGGGATGGCGCTGGGTGGAAGTAGGCCTGCAGAGGAGAGGAACAGAGTGAGATTTGCTCGGGTTCATCTCGACAGGGGCCCCATGAGCTGAGGGGCAATGCTGGATCTGTAGGAGCTTGGAAAAGGCCTCTACTGATTCCTGGAACAGAGAAGCATCTGTCTGGATGGAGGAAACTGCCAGAGAAGGGCTGGCAGGAGGCCGTCAAGGAGCCCCCAAAGGTTCCTTAGAAAAACAGTGAGCTCCAAACATCTGCTAGTTCAGGAGAGGACAGATCCAGTTCTGTTCACAGTCAAGCAGAGTTTTTCCTGTCCCTGCTTCTCCTCTATTCTCCCACTGCTGACTACCCTGAGCCTAGGAACTGCCGTCTGCCTCTGTACCGTCTGATAGCTCCGTGCTGTGAATACACCCTCCCCAGAGACACTGTCTAAATGCAGAAATCTGCCATGGTGCCTGCAGAATTCACCAGCAGCCTTGGGTGAAAGTGATTCCCGGGAAGCTTCACCCTTCCCTCTGCCTCTTGGTGGGCAGCCCTGAATGACTCTTGATGCATGAACCCAAAGCAGACAAGCTACACCTTGTGTAGAAATTATTAAGAATCTCAAGATAGTTAACAGCAGAGCATTAAACCAAGAGTGGAGCCCTTGTGAGTGTGGAGCCCTGTGTAACTGCACAGACCAGGTGCCCATGAAGCTGGTCCTGACCCAAATGATCTCTTCCGTGAGCGAGCACTAATAGAGGACTCTGGAATCTGGCTGCTTTGGAGGGAGATCTTCTTTAAGCTACACCTCTCATGGTGACTTGAACAAGCATCAGCCAGCAGTTCTGTTCTACCTCCTTCAGCCAGGAAACTAAGGCAAGGGGAGGTGACCAGTGCCAGTAGGAACAAGGGAACCCTATGAGCACAGGAGAGTCTCAGCCCAGCAATGTGGTCGTGGGTCTCAGGGCAAAAAGAATTCTTTGGCAGGTAGCCTCTGTATGAGAGCCCAGGGACGGCTGGAATGTTTACCTGCAATCGTGAGAACTGCACAGCAACGCTCAGCTCACAATAGCCTGGGCTGGTCCTAAGCTGTTTAGGATTTTGTGGGTTGGGTGGTGAAAATCCTGGCCAGATTCTTCTGGGAGGCAGCCACATCCCCTTGGGGCTGGAGAGCCTTCTGAGAGACCGAAGACAGCACGTTTTTTTAAAAAAATGTAAAATAATGAGAAAAAGAAGGAACGAGTGCCTTCAAGAGACGCCCTTAGGATCCTCATTCCTTTAACTGTCCCTCTCTGCATTGGCTCATTGGCGAGGGTCACACAGGGGAGATGCCAGGAGAACCTAGCTCCATCTCAAAGCCGAAGAAAGGCTCTGGTGTCCAAACCCACTCCTGTTCCTTCACTGTCTTAGAAGTACGGCCTTGGAGGCAAACAACCCCATTACAATGAGGAAGACTAGCCTGGCTGCGATGTACCCAGACAGCGGCGTCTGCCCGCGTGATGCCTGCCTTTCCCGTTGGTTTGTAAGCTCTATGAGGGTGTGGGCTGTGCCGATCTAGTTTCTTGTGTGCCAGAGTACACATAACATGTTTCAACGTATTTGTTGAGTAAATGAATGAGTTTAAAAGAGAAAAAGGAATGAAAAACTTTGCAGAGAGCTCTTGAGGGCTCCTTAAAAGGTCTGGCCTTATCTCCACTTGTCTTAGGCTCCATTCCCTAGAAGCAGATCAAGAAGGTGACCGAGTGCATGTTTGCTGGGAGGACCCTCTCAGGGTTGGGGAGAAGGGAAACCAGACAGAGCAGAGGACAGAGCAGGCTGGGGACTCCGCTGGCGACTGCTCAGACCTGACCCTGCGGGAGCTCGGGAGCATGGACTGCAACCACAGAATGGTCTCGCCTAGAGGTAAGGGACCTGCCTTTTGTACCCCATGCCAATCACGGGCTGCCTGCTGCCCTGATGAGGAGGTGCGGGATCTCGCAGGGATGATTCTTGGAAGAAGGGGCTGCCTGGGATCCCTGGCAACCAGCGCTCTCAGCAGCTGGGTGATGGGTCCCTGGTACCAACCACTTCCCAGGAGACCACCCGCTGTCACCCCTCCTCTGACAGGCAACAGGCGTGCTTGGGCAGGTGGGGCCTGAGATTTAGATTCTCAGAAAGTGAGGAAGCTAAGGTTTGGTCTGCTAGCCTGAGCCACATTCACGGCCTTAGGGGTATCTGGTGCTTTCCCAGGGATCACAAAAGGGGCGCTTTGTTTTCTGTTTGGCTGCTGGTCCTTCTGAACACAGAGGGCTCTGTCAGAGACCCTGGAGAGGAGAAGCAGGAAGTTGGAGGATGATCAAAATCTTGCCCTCGTTCCCCATTAGATAGCGCCTGCGTGGACAGAGGTGTGTGATGCAGAAAGGAGGCAAAGTGACTTAAAGTCTCAGCTGAGAGATGCCTGGTGGTAATGGATGTCGGCTCCCACACGCCCCTGCTAGAAACCTTCCCTGGCTTTGGACAGCACTTGGATTAGATTCAAACTCTGCACCCTAGCTGCAAAGCCTGACCCGGTCTCATCGCTCCCCATCTCCCTCACCTCATCACCGGCCCAGCATCTCCAGGCCATGGTGCTTGCCATTCCCTACACTGAGAATACCTTTCTCCCTGATCACCTCCCTAGGGAAGCCCATTCTGGTCTCTCTGTGTAAGGAGGTCCACACCCCTAACCTATCACCACCTAAACTATCACTCCTGATATTTCTCTCCTTTGCTTATCACTTGTTTTATTTTGCATTCTCCCACCCCTCTCTAAAAGCTCCATGAGAACACAGATTGTGACTAATTCATGGCTGTATCTCCAGCTACTACAAGTAGGGAAGCCAGGGAAGGGAGCTATTTGAGAGTGAAGGAGGAGGAAGAATCATACATTATATCTGGTAGAAGCTGAGTTTGATGTTCCAGTGAAATATGTGGATGGAAATGCCCAGGAGACAGCTGGAGATGCCTGGCTAGACCCAAGAGAGAGTGTGAGCCTGGGATATATATTTTAGAGTCTTTCCCATAAAGCAAATAGCTAAAGTCCTGGGTGTGGATGGGAAGACAGCTAAGAGCAGAGCCTTAGGCAACACCTACATTCTGGAGATTTGTTTTATCATGTTGCCTGGAATATTCCTCCACCTCCCATTAAGCACCCCTCTCTCAAAACTAAAGTTGCAGTTTAAGAATTACTTCTCTCTTTCCCTACTTTTATAATCATCCCTGCCTCATTGCAAACCAAGCCCCTTCTGGAAGCAGCTCTCTCCTTACCGGCAGCTGGCAGAAAGCTCTCTGGCCAGCGGCCTCTGGGCTGCTCTGCATATGGAAGTTCAATTACTGTCACCGGCAGGCCCATCTGCAGGGTGAGGGCAGAATGCACAATAGAGATAGCGTACCAGATAGGAGCCTAGATCAAAGAGAACCCAGAGTTTGTGAAGTCCTTTCATCCTCCCTGATGAAAGGTGATACATGAAGGCAAAATTTTTATGATTATTTCATTGGGTTCCAATTGGAGATGGGCTATAGCTCACCAGTATGGGCAACAGCAAGCAAGCAATCCTGCATGATGTCTCTATAATACAAATAGGCACGTCGTACACAAATTTGTGTGTGTGTGTGTGTGTGTTTTCATCAAGAATATCACCTGCGTGCTCTTTATTGTCAAGGAAGCACTAAAAGAGAATCACAGGTTTAAACTCCCTGAGTCCTATAGATACAGAGGTACCACGAAATATACATATTTTGTATGTGTATAGAAAAAGCCATAAAGCAAGGGGCAAAGAAAACAGTAAGGACATTCGGATTCGTCAGCGTCTCTCCAGAGAGAGCCCTGAGGATATACCATTCTTAGAATAAAGCTTTCATTTCACAGCATATCAGTAGGAAAATTAACAAGCTCCCCTCATCCTGTTCCATAATTCATTCTCTTTGTTTTAGATATTGAGCTAAGCTGGTGACTTAAAACCATGAGAAATAGCTTTAAATACAGATCTGGGCCCGGCAGTTTTGCCTTGCCAGTGACGGAAGACCAACTTGTCCCATCATTAGGGAGATGGACATCATGTCACTTTGTCATTCAAATTCATTTTCAATTTAACTCTGCGTCCTTCACTGGTGCTGGCTCCCATGCTGCAGAGGATGTGGTTTCTGGGCTGAACGTTTTCCTGACGTCCTAGGGTTGCTATTGTGGCTGGATTTAGAGGTCCTTAGCTTGGGGCGAGGATAAGATGTGTATGTGGGGGGGGAAGAGGGGGGCTTTCTCTGGCCCTGTGTTCACCTGACCTTGTGCACAGCTTTTGCTTTCTCGGGGAGAAGCCAACTGCTGTTTTCGGCAGCTCTGCCTGCCTGGGGAAAGTGGAAGGCCATGGGAGGTGACAGCTGAGCCAGGGTATAACAACAGCAGTCCCCAGGGTGGGTCATTCACTGGGCTGACAACACAGTTGACGCTTGCTTGGGTTGGGGCCTCGCGCTAATTTGGATGCTGACATCCCGGTGACAGCAGCGGAGGGAAAGCCAGCTGAGGAGCAGAGATGGAGAACCTTGAAATGAGTCCCCTAAATGATGCCTGACTGGTTGTGACATCATACCCCTAAGGCATAGCTCCTCTCCCCTGGGAGGGTTGCTGGGGTGTCAGGTAGGCGGGCTGGGTACATCTCCACTTGGGACATGGTGGCAACAGTGTCCTACTGAATCAGACCGGTGGCTTCAACATCACAGGTGTTTGCCCAGCTGGGTCTAGATATCCATTAGTCTAGATTCCATTTTCTCTGCTTCCTTTTTTATTCCAGTAGGTATAGTATTCTATACCCCAGTAGGTATAGCAGGCTTTCTCCCCATAGCCATGCAGAAGAGATACAACTCAGAGGTGATTCCTCTCCAAGGACGTACCAGATTCTTGAAGAGAGTAGAACAGGTTTAAGTGGATCAGATGCCATGACTCAACAGCTGCCCCTTGATCCTTTAACCTCACATCTGAAGCATAAGATCCATCCAGGTTACCTGGGGCAACACCACCAGGGTACCATCAGGGCTTCTCTTTTAGAAGGTCGGACAATCCATCTGCACACTATTTCACACTCCAGTTCAAGACTCTGAACATGATTTATAAGTGTGAACTATTGTTTTAATGTAAACTAGGGTCAAGCCAGGAAAATTCTGTCCTCTGGGCAGAGAGCCACAAAGACCAGGCCACTGTAAGCCCCCCCATGAATGCCAAGAACCCTCTAGAGGAAAGATTCACCTCTAAGTGAGTTGGATGAGGCAGAGAAAAAAGAACACTACAGGCCTTGGACTAAGGAGTGTGTGAGTGAATTTCACCTCCATTTGCAGCATCTGCTACACATACAGTCCCTTCCAAAAATGCCAGTGACCTCAGAGAAGAGACAGCTGCCTCCCCAGCCCCTCAGTCATCACCTGCTGGCCAGCCTGGGACTGATAAGCCAGATCCAGATCAAATTGCCTGGCAGTTGGGAGAGCAAGGAGATAAGGAAAAGCAAGCAGAGTAAAAGTTCAGTAGAATAGCAAAGATCAAATTGTGTATTACATTTTCCAGGAACTAAAACCTTGCTCACCAGCAAATTGGTATTAACAGATCAACACCTAACTGGACATATAGGAGTAACAAGCCTAGGGGATGCACCTCAAATCATTCAGCACCAGATAGGGTTCCTTGGAGAAAAACAGTGCCTTCAGCTTCTACTAGGAATTTAAAAACCACAGCACTAAGAAACCAGTCCGTTCTCCCTCATCCAGATGGTAGGAAAATGAAGACATAGGGCAGAGATGAACATAGGGGAGCTGAGTGGCCAATGGCCAGAGAAGCTTGGAGCAACAGAAAGAACACCGGACTGGTCAAGAAATTTGGGTTTTTGTTCTAGGCCCATCTCTGTCACCCTTTGAGAATGCACTTGAACCCCTCAGGGCTCCAGTTTTTTGTAAAATGGTGGGGTCAGGATTTCTTCAAGCAAAGATCCCCCTGGCTTGAAGGTTTGTTTTTTTTTTTTCTTTTTCTTTTTTCTTTTCTTTTTTTTTATTTTAGTGTGTTATGGGGGTACAAGTGTTAAGGTTACTTATATTGCCCATGTCCCCCTCCCCCCTGGAATAAGAGCTTCAAGTATGTCCATCCCCCAAACATCGCACATCTTACTCATTGTGGTTGTATACACCTATCCCCTCCCACCCTCCCGACACCCGATAAATGTTACTCCTATATGTCCAGTTAGGTGTTGATCCGTTAATACCAATTTGCTGGTGAGTACATGTGGTGCTGGTTTTTCCATTCGTGAGACACTTCACTTAGTAGAATGGGTTCCAGCTGTACCCAGGAATATACAAGAGGTGCTCTATCACCATTGTTTCTTAAAGCTGAGTAGTACTCCATGGTATACATATACCACATTTTATTAATCCACTCATGAATTGATGGGCACTTGGGTTGTTTCCACAGCTTTGCAATTGTGAATTGTGCTGCTATAAACATTCGAGTGCAGGTGCTTCTTATTGCTAAAGTATTTACGAGGCATTCCATCTGATGGCTTACTCTTTTGATGGCTTACTCCTCACTCTCCCATTTTACTCAGCGAAACCTCAAAGTATTTGGCTACAGAAGACGTCAGGGGTGTTGCTAAAGCTTTAACTTTGTCATGAAGTGCCATGTGGCTTGCTTTATCTAATGGGACGTTCGTGGATGCGACACAAGCTGGTGCTCAAAGGGGCACACATACACGTCTCCATTTGTAGTTTCTGCTTTTGTGTCTTCTCTCATTGCCAGGATGACATGCCCAGTCTGGCCTGCTGTAGGACGGAACACACAGCCTAGGAGCAGGTGAGTCACCAGAGTCATCCCAGCGAGATGGGATGACTCAGCCAACAGAGAGACAATTACCAGACGTGAAAGTGAGCTCTGAGACCAGAAAATGCTGAGCCAGTTCAGCCTAAATCACCAACACACAGACCAGAAAAGTGAATAGCTGCTCATTATTCTAAGCCACTATATTCTGAGATTGTGCGTTATGCAGCATTATTGTGACCACAGATAACTGATACAAGAAGTAAAGAATTATGAATTATAGGAAAAAGACAGAGGAATCAAGGGAAGAATTAGCTTTGACAAGGTGGGAAACTGTAGGAGTTGGGCATGCTTTTCTGAAATGACCTTGTCTTATCAAGGAAAACCACAGGAATGATGCTGTGTAGAAAGACAAAAGCAAGGTTAGAGTGAAACCAATTCAGGGACATATCACCTTGTGATCAGTTCATGACTCTACCCAATAATGAGGGTTTCTCTACATCTTTGAATTTGAATCCATGCATATATGGCCTCAGATGAATCAAAATAACTGTAATAGTAATGGAGTAGTGCCACTGTAGTCTTCTATGACTACATGTGAATAAACATACAACCACACGCGTACATGTCTATGCACAAGAGTCAGCCTATATAGGCGTATGCAGGTAGACCTAGTCATCACATAAAGCTCCCATTGTTGTGACTCGGGTGGGCATGGCAAGGTGGCAGGCCCCTGTTCTCATCGCACAGGAAGAACTTTGGTCTGGCCAAGACGGGGCCAGATTAGTGGCCTCCCTGCCATCACGACTGTCTGCTACCCAGGGCAGAAGAAGCCACAGCCCAAAGGAACATAGCACTGTTGTTTCGGCTCTAGTTAGTGGTGCCACAGAAGGGATACAGGAGGAGAGAGTCTAATCTAGGCCATGAGACAGGCGAGAGTTCTCGGGAAGGGAAGGAGGTTAGAAACAGGAGGCCAGTGAGACATGCATCCAAGAGGCACATCCAGGTTGGAGCAGGCCTAGTTGATGCCTGCAAGTATAATGTCTCAACAAAAGGGACAGTCTTCGAAAGCTGTGCAGCAGTCAGGGCCACACATGATCGGGGAGGAGGGGTTGATGAAAACACCCCTATGGATCACCCTGGAGCAGGTGTCAGGGTAAAGCCTGACACATGGAAGATCAAGAACACAGGGTTAACCAGGGGAATAAAGAAAAAAAAAAAATAAGAGGCTTTGAGGCTTCCATAAAGCTGGGAATTAGGACAGGATGCACAAGTGCAAAGTGGTCTGGATTAACTCAGGAGATGGGTGCCAATGCATGACTCATGGGGTCCTGGAGGAGCCTATTAAGGGGGTAAAGTTCAAGCAAAGGCACTGGAGAGGGGACCAGGCAGGACCTGGAGTCCTGGGGTTGTATCCAGCTCATTACCAAACCTGTCAATTGAACTTCCAAAATGTCTCTGAAGTCTGTCTGGGGCCCTAAGCATCCTTCCCATCGTCATCTCTTGTCTTGACTCATGCAATGGTCCTTACTTGTCTTCCTGCACAGCTGCCAGAGTGCACTTTTAAAGATACAGCTTGGGCCAGGTGCAGTGGTTCACACCTGTAATCAATCCTAGCACTCTGGGAGGCCGAGGCAGGTGGATCATTTGAGCTCAGGAGTTCGAAACCAGCCTGAGCAAGAGCGAGATCACGTCTCTACTAAAAATAGAAAGAAATTACCTGGACAGCTCAAAATATATAGAAAAAATTAGCTGGGCATGGAGGCACATGCCTATAGTCCCAGCTGTTCAGGAGGCGGAGGAAGGAGGATCACTTGAGCCCAGGAGTTTGAGGTTGCTGTGAGCTAGGCTGACACCATGGCACTCTAGCCCAGGCAACAGAGTGAGACTCTGTCTCAAAAAAATAAATAAATAAAATAAAATAAAATACAGTTTGGATTGCATTATTCTCCCTGTTTAAAAAATTCCAAGTCCTTCTGGATTCTCTCCCAGTAGTTTCAAACTCTATTCCCACTGATGGCGCCACATGCATGCCTTTCTCACCCTCTCCTGCTGCAGCCACATAGCCTTGCTTTGGTCCTTTGATGCCACCAGCACACTCCTGACTCAGGGTCTTCACATGTGCTCCTCCACCACCTGCGTGCTCTTTCTCCCACTCCTCAAGGGGCTGCCTCCTTCTCTTCATGTAGGGCTTGGAGTCAATGCCACTTCTTTAGAGAGGTCTTCCTGGATTACCCGATCAGAATGACGTCTCCTCGCCTTCTCACAGCTTCCTATTCTTTGTGTTCAAAGCCATGATCGGAATGGGAGATAGTTTGTAATTATTTTTGTTTGTTTGCCTCCTAAATGTCTGAGAGCCCCGCTAGACTATAGATAAGGCCATGAGGACAATTCTGCCTTGTTCACCACTGTACATCCCGTGCCTGGTGTGGCACGAGGCATAGAATAATTGTTTAAGAACAATTTATTGGATCAATGAATGAGGTTTGGAAATAAGGCTGGGGAAGAGCAAGAGAGACCCTGGTTAGGGGACGAGCCCTCTGGACTCCCACAAAAGCACGAGTCCAAAACGAGGGTGTGCCAGTGAGGAAGTTCCTACAAGCAAGTCCACTGTCTTCATCTGGCTCAGGGATGGGTCTGGGCCATGTAGCCATGTAGGGCTGTAAAGGACAAGGACACACACCCCTTAAAAAGCTGCAGATGGATAGAAATTTGGGGTTTGAATGTCAATCTGTTCATAAGCATTACCTGAGACCCTCTTCTGGAGTCCACTCTACCTTGGACAATGTGGTTGTCTTCTCCCTCTCTCCAGCCCAATTGTCTGTCTCAGCATCTTACCAGTCACACTTTACAGAGCTGATGGCGTAAAGAGAAGCTTCCAGTAACTGCCTATAATGCCCACTGTGGGGACCCTCCTTGTCTTATTTTTATTCAGCTTCCAGGCTCCTATCTTTGTCTCTGTCTGCCATATTTTGGCCTCTGCTCCTGCCCCTGGGACTTGTGCCCACACTAAGAAGCTTGAACTTGAACTTGGTCACTCCCTGAGGTCATCTTTGGCCTAGTCTCAGAGGTGAAACTGGCTGGAGCTGCCAAAATGGTCCACCCGGGCTCCGAGGCTTATGCTGGACTCTGGCCAGTGCAGATGACTTCTAGTTCAGCTGCTGCCAGCCCGTTAGCACCAATGATGCTGACCTACCCTGGCACCTCTCTCCCTTTTGTCCCTTTCTTCTGGTGCACCTCATAGCACTCCCTTCCCCGCCCCTCCTTCATTTAAAAAAAAATGAAAGTGAAAATCAATAGAAAATCTTAAACTACCTAGTAAATAGGGATATTTTTATATTCCCAGTAAATAAGCCATATTTTGTTTTTAAAGTTCCTGTTTGACACATTTATATAGAGGTTAGGAGAGGCTTAGATTCCTGGGCCCTCCTCCCTGCATTGATCTGGGCCTCTAATACTCCTCAGGTCAGGTCTGAGCGACAAGAAGGCAGTATGCATGACCTAGACTTAATGGGATTGAAATAATTAAACATAGAGGCTTAGCAAAAGCCACAATTTGTGGTCAGAGAAAAATTGTCGGAATGAGAGGGGCATTCGATAGTGGGAGACCTAAAGTGACCACAGGGGTAAGGGCCTGTGGTCCTCTGGGCAACTGGCAGCCTGGGTGATTTTTTCTATTTTGCACCTCATCAAGGAGGTACGATCCCCTCACCCCACACCTGCCCCGTGGGGCTGCACACAGGCACTTCGTAGGAGGCCTTCAAAAACACTTCTGCAAGAAACCATAGTGTATTAATACTTATATTTCAGGAAAAATGAGCTCCTCCTGAATTTTCCACATCTCACAGATTTATGCAATCACACTTAGGTACCAAAATAACAGGGCAGCAGAAATAGAGATGCTCAGTAGCAATTGAGACAGAAAGTCTTCGTACTTTAAGTACTGGACATCAAACAACTTCTGTCTTTAGCACCCCGGCTCAGACAAAAAGAAAATGACCAATCCAATATGGATTTATTTAGGCTGATTTGGGAAGAGGCCCTTCATGTGCTGTTGAAGGAAGTAAGAAAAGATGGAACAGAAAAGCAATGTGAGAAGAGGAGGTCCCAAAGCAGAGACTCATCCTTAGCTACATACATTTTGTAATTCGCTTGCATGTATTAATGCCTTTTTGATTGGTGCATAATTGTGAATTTAATGTGTGCATTGAAATAGGACGTTCTGAAGACAATACTTTGGTGACTCCTAATTAGTGGTTCCAGTGGTCGGAGGTTCAAGAACATTGGAAAGGCGGTTCGAGAGGACACTTTGGAAGTGGACAGTATCTTACACTGTTCCTGGTACCATCTCAAGAAAGCAGCCTTCTGGACTGCTTCTGGGTAGGGCCAATTCTGCTCAGAATACTGAACAGTATATTGTAGACGGATCAGTCTGCTGAAAATGCTGACCCCATGTTCGATGGAATTTGACTTTCGGTCACACAGGATGCTAAGGTCAGGCCCTGTGCCAGGGGGGAAAAATGGCCTAAGTGCCAGGCATTCCCCCCGGGATGTGGGGTGTGGGGTGGCGGGGGGGCAAGGTCTCTGGAGGCTGCTGCACATTCCACGGGGCAGAGTCAGAGCCCCAGCTTGGAAAAGGGACTCCTGAGCCACCGCTTTGGCTGGGACCTCAGTGCCCCTACCCCGGTCAGCTTGTGCCACCCCTCCCCCATCCCCTAGTCACACGGCCAGGCATCTAGAAAAGCACTCTCCTTGTTTTATCTGGCAGAACATTGGGACAATAATTGGACGGGGTTCAACTGGCCAGGAAACCAAAGCCCAACAGAAAAATGCCTCATGAGTCCTGCCAACCTCCTGCTCCTTGCCAGTCCCTGTGCCGGACAAACAGCCCTGCCAGCGTTTGGAGTTGCGAGAGGAAGTACATGTGGAAGCTGCATAATAGAAGTTATGTACTTTTCGGGGACTGCATAAGCAAGCAGGACTGCTGCTCCCATTATGTGGCTCATGAAAGGGTTTTCACCTCCTGGGCTGGAAGGGAGTTGGTCTGTCTGCAACAAAGGCGTTTGCCTCTGTGGCTTTCTGTAAAGGAATGTGTGTGCTTGTCAAAACAGAACTTTTCCTGCGTACTTGGAAGAGTGGGCCTGTCTGCCTGCCAGAAAGGAGCAAGCCTCAGTTTGGTTAAAAAGGGAGAAAAATTCCACTAAGCAGCTCCATTAGCCACTGCGCAAGGCAGCCTCCCTCTCTCACAGAGACATGTGTTCCCTGTTGCAAAGCCAGCTTCCCCAGCAAGTCCCCACTACTGCAATTGGACTCAGTCTGGAAGGGGGAGAGCTGGCATTAGGGGTGGATGTTTCCCCACCATGGAAAGGTTAAACAAGACTTTTCTCTGGGGTGGACCAGAGCCCCAGGGCTCAGGAATTATGAGTAATGTGTTGGTAAACACTCTCACTTTGCTTTTCCAGTTGTTTTTTTTTTTTTTCCCTCCAAAGTAGGTTACTGTGATTCCTGTAATAGTGGAAAAACTGAGATGCAAAGATAACCTGCCTCAGTCCCTGCCACAGAGCTTTGGAAACTGCTTGGGGATTGATCAGCTGATTGTGACAAGGTGGCCCTCCTCCAGCAGTTTGCTCTGGGTTCAACCCCCTCACATGCAGCCATAGGAGAATATTCAAACAAAGCCAAGGCCAGGGTTCAAATCAGGCATGACTCTATGAGTACAATAAACAGCACCAGTTTCTTCTACATAGATGATCTTACTGTGGTGTGATCGACAAACATTCCCTTTCAGTAACCGATAGCCTCATTTCCTTGGTGGCTCCAGATTTCAAGGGGAATCATCATGAAACTCAAAATTGCACCTAGAAGAGCCATCTCATCCTCCTCTGTGAATGGATTATGGTTCCATATAGACAGGTCTCCACGAGAGAACATTTGAGACCACATGTGAATTCTAAGTCCTGGATTGTGAGAATTGCTCCCATTTAACTTGAGCAGTTAACTTTCCATAACCAGTGAAAATTAATTCCCTGGTGCCTGGGCAGGAAGAAAGAAGTCAAGCAGAACCTGGGGCTAATCCCACATTTACTTTGTTCTTTGCAATAGCAGAAGCATTAGGCTTTGAGATGCCATGGCCCTCAAGCAACTGCCTAAATTTCACCAGCAAAACTCTTGGCAGGTTTCTGGGCATCTACCCAAAAGGTCAAAAGTCACTCTATGTAAAAGACACCTGCACTCGAATGTTTATAGCAGCACAATTCACAATTGCAAAGATGTGGAAACAACCGAAGTGCCCATCAATGTATTAGTGGATTAATAAAATGTGGTATATATATATACCTGGGAGTACTGTTCAGCTATAAGAAACAATGGTGATATAGCACATCTTCTATTTTCCTGGATAGAGCTGGAACCCATTCTATTAAGTGAAGTATCCCAAGAATGGAAAAATAAGCACCACATGTACTCACCAGCAAACTGGTATTAACTGATCAACACCTAAGTGGACATAGAGGAATAACATTTATCGGGTGTCAGGTGGATGGTGGGGAGGGGATGGGTATATATATACATAATGAATGTGATGCTCACCAACTAGGGGATAGACACGCTTGAAGCTCTGACTCGAAGGGGAATGGGGGACAAGGGCAATATACATAACCTTATCATTTGTATCCCCACAATATGCTGGAAAATATAATAATAATAATTAAAAAACCTCTTGGCAGGATGGAGGACATCTTTGGATCTAGTTCCTAAAACTATACTTGTGAATTCCAGGACAATAATTGAGTATTATTGTCGCTGGGAATTATTATTAATCAATTTATGCAAACTTGTTCAGATATAGCTGGGAATTTGTGCTAATACATGCAAACTTACAAATTGCTTATCAGTATCAATAACTTACATCTGTGAAAATGATTGCTTTGCTTATAGGAACATACTTGACTCCCTGGAGCTCTGAGGAATAACGTGTAACACAAGAACCTGGTCAATGCTACGCACTATTTTATTCTAAGCAGAACTTCGTCTCTGCTTGAGCAATTAAAAATCAACAACCGGGTATAATGATAATTGGAGACAATGCATGGAACTTCAGGAATAGTCTCCTGTGTGGCACCTGCTCATCTCCAAGAGGGATCAGCTGCTGGGAGGACCCAGGGGCTCATGACAGTTCTGGGCTAAAATGTAAAATCAATGCTAAGAAGCTACAGGTGGGGCCAGATTGTAATTCAAGAAAAGCATATCAAGTTCAAGAAAACATCAGCATGCCTTTAATAAGCATGCACTTAATGTGAGCTAAGAAGATGCCATGGGCATTTTGTGTCTCCTCATGATGCAACTGGAAGTACACAACATTCCCTGAGATGTGTTCTTTCCAGAAATAATTAAACTTGGATGTAATCAAGCATGTAAGATCTAACTACCAGTTTACAGGGAATTCAAGAGATAGAGGGGGACATGCTAACTAACATTATGAGGAGAAAAGAAGCCAAATCCAGAAAGCAAGAAGTTCTCTTGGACAGAGAACACAGGCATACCTCAGAGACACCACAGGTTCGGATCCAGACCACCACAACAAAGCAAACATCGCAATAAAGTGAATCACACAAATGTTTTGGTTTCGTAGTGCATATAAAAGTTATGTTTACACTACACTATAGTTTATGAAGTGTGCAATAGTATCATGTCTAAAAAAATGTACATACCTTAATTAAGAAACAATTTACTGCTAAAAAAATGCTAACAATCATCTGAGCCTTCAGCAAATCATAATCTTTTTGTTGGTAGAGGGTATTACCTTGGTGGTGTTGGCTGCTAGCTGATCAGGATGGTGGTTGCTAAAGGTCAGGGTGGCTGTGGCAATTTCTTAAAATAAGACAACATGAAGTTTGCTGCATAGCTTGACTCTTCCTTTCACAAAAGACTTCTTTGTAGCACACATTGCTGTTTTAATAGTGTTTTACCCACAGAAGTACTTCTTTAGAAATTGGAGTCAGTCCTCTCCAATCGTGGCACTGCTTTATTAACTAAATTTATGGAATATTCTAAACCCTTTGTTGTCATTGCAACAATGTTCACTGCGTCTTCCCCAGCGGTGGATTCCATTTCAAGAAACCACTTTCTTTGTTCATGAGTAAGAAGCAACTTCTCATCCGTTAAAGTTTTATACGAGACTGCAGCAATCCACTCAAGTCTTCAGGCTCCACTTCTCATTCCAGTTCTCTTGCTAATTCCAGCACGTGTGTAGTTACTTCCTCCACTGAACTCTGGAACCCCTCAAAGTCATCCATGAGGATTAGAGTCAACCTCTTCCAAATCCCTATTGATGTAGATATTTTGACCTCCTCCCATGAATCATGAATGTTCTTACTGGCCTCTGGAATGGTGAATCCTGTCCAGAAGGTTTTCAATTTACTTTGCCCAAATCCATCTAAGGAATCACTATCTATGGCAGCTATTGCCTTATGAAATGTGTTTCTTAAATAATAAGGCTTAAAAGTTGAAATTACCCCCTAATCCATGGGCTGTATATTGGACATTGTGTTAGCAGGCATGAAAAAAACAATTAGTCTCTTCAACTTAAAGATCCTAGCTTCATTAGCCCCTAAAAAGAAAGTTGGCCTATCCTTTGAAGCTTTGAAGCCAGACATTAACTTCTCCTCTCTAGCTATTAAAGCTCTGGATGGCATCATCTTCCAATAGAACACTGTTTTGGTTACATTGCAAATCTGTTGTTTAGTGTACCTACCTTTATCAATGACCTTAGCTAGATCTTCTGGGTAACTTGCTGCAGCTTCTGCACCAGCACTGGCTGCTTCACCTTGCACTTTTATGTTATGGAGCTGTCTTATTTTCTTAAACCTCATGAACCAACCTCTGCTAGCTTCCAACTTTTCTTCTGCGGCTTCCTCACCTCTCTCAGCCTTCATAGAATTGAAGAGTGGTAGGACCTAATTCTGGATTATGCTTTGACTTAAGGGAATGTTGTGGCTAGTTTGATCTGCTATCCAGATCACTGAATTTTCCTCCATATCAGTAATAAGGCTGTTTCACTTTTTCATCTAGTATGCGTTCACTGGAGTAGCACTTTTAATTTCCTTTAAGACTTTTTCCTTTGCATTCACAACTTGGCTACCTGTTTGTTGCAAGAGGCCTAGCTTTTGGTCAAGTTTGGCTTTTGACATGCCTTCCTCACTAAGCTTAATCATTTCTACCTTTGGGGTTAAAGTGATAGATATGTGACTCTTCCTTTCACTTGAATACTTGGAGACATTAAAGGGTTATCAATTGGCATAATTTCAATAATATCATCTCTTAAGGAGTAGGGAGACCCAAGGAGAGGAAGACAAATGAGGGAACAGCTGGTTGGTGAAACAATCAGACACACACGACATTAATACATTAAGTTTGTCCTCTTTTGTGGTTTGTGGTGCCCCAGGACAATTGCAATAGTAACATCAAAGATCACTGATCACAGATCACCACGGCGGATAGAAAAATAATGAAAAAGTTTGAAATATTATGAGAATTAACAAATGTGACACTGAGACACAAAGTGAGCACATGCTGTTGGAAAAATGGCATTGATAGACTTGTTCAACACGGCATTGCCACAAACCTTCAATTTGTAAAAAAGTGCGGTATCTTCAAAGTGCAGTAATGCAAAGCACAGTAAAACAAGGTATGCCTGTATGTAAATAACACTGAAAACATGGGGGGGAAGAAATTGTCACAGATTAAAAGAAATTTAAGAGATACATATTTAAAATAAATACATGGAACTCATTTGGATCCTGATTCAATCAAGCCAACCTGTAAAAAAAAATTTGAGATAATCTGAGAAATTTGAACAAAGACAGTTTATTAGATAATCTGAATGGTGATATATTATGGATATGTTAAAAATGAAAGTTCTTATTTATCATCTAACTATATAGAAATAAAATGGCTAAGATTTGCTTAAATATTTTCAAAAAAACACGAGATATAGATAAAACAAGATTAGCATGTTTGGGTAATATGTTTGGTACCCATTTGGTACCCATGATGTTTGGGTAATATATAAATGAGATTTTATCATACTATTCTCTCTACTTTGGTATACATTGAAAATTCCCAGAATATGGTTCCACATCAATGGAAAGAAGGTTCTGGGATAGTTAGGGCTTTCCGGTGAGGGAATCTTGAAAGCTTGCTGCTGCCTTACTCTGGTCAGCATGGGGTTGTTCAAAGTAGAAGGGTGATCACAAACCCTGAGGAAGATGGGGGCTGCTGGCTGCAGGGCAGTGGGCAAGCTGGTACTCGAGGCAGCTCACAATGCTGGCCATTGCTTAAAGACTACAGGCACAGAGATTGCACCCTCCACCCATGCTTCTGTCTCACTCCTCACCCTCTTTTCCATTCATCCTCGAACATCTATTGAACGCCTATCACAATGTTTCCAGGGGAAGCAGAAGGAATAGGCTATGTGTCCCAACCTTGAGGGGAGGACACACTAATACACAGAGAATGAGAGTTAGTTAAACAAGGCAACCTCTGAGCATCCTTGACCACTTGATCCTGCAATCACCCAGAGTATGTCAGTGGTAGATCATGGCTGCCACATGGAGAGCTGTCTTCAGAGTGTCTTGGAACTTTGGCCGTGGATGTATGCTTCAGAATGCTGGCCAGGCTTCCCCTCCCAGTGGCCTTTCTAATCCTTAAGCCAGAATCTGAGCAACCAGACCCCTTTCTTTGCTGCCTGGCATTCCAGCTTGGGTAGCTGATCCAAGCATGGGTGTGCATGAACCGTCACTCCTTGGCTGGAGGCACTTCCTCGCCAACTTCAATCTGCAGCCCTGGGATGTGTCATCTGGAACAACCTCGAGGAGGCACATGGCACAGGCCTGCTGCCATTCCTGGCAACATTGTTCCACACCCCTGGTTGGCTGAGTGCATTTGAGAATGTGTCACATTGGCTCCTGGGAATAAACATGTCGCGCCTCTTAACTCTGCTCACCCCCGACCCTGTTCCTTTCCTGCCTCCTTTCCTGACATGGACACGGACCTGGGTACCCTCCATCCTTCACTCCACTGCTCTTTTCCAAGACTGTGTGATCACTGCAGCCCAGGAATTGTTGTCTCTCTCACCCTCCCTCCAGCCCTGTTTTGTTTGAAGAGCTCCAAACAATTGCTTGGGCTAATTGAGAATGATATTTGAATAAGACCAAGTCTCTGGTGAATGAAAAGCCATGGTTAGAGAATGTTTTGTTCAGAAACAATCCTGTTTCTATAAAGCATGTACAGTACCTCTAACTGCTTATCAAACAGCTCCAAATAAAGGCCTTGCCTGTCAAGCTGGTGGCTTTTAAACTGGTCTCACTGATATGCCAGGTCTCTGCAGAGGTGCTCGAGGGTCTAACACTGGCAGTGGGAGAGGAATGACATGGTAAGAGGATACTTGAGCCTGCAGGGTTCCACCTCCAAGCACATCTAAGAAAGAACTCCCCTTTCTTTTGCTGTAGCTATTAGAGCTGTGCATAAGATAAGAAAAAAAGAGGGAAAGAGAGAAATAAAGGAAAGAAAGACAGAAAGACAGAAAGAAAGAGAAGGAAGGAAGGAAGGAAGGAAGGAAGGAAGGAAGGAAGGAAGGAAGGAAGGAAGAAAGAAAGAAAGAAAGAAAGAAAGAAAGAAAGAAAGAAAGAAAGAAAGAAAGAAAGAAAGAAAGAAAGAAAGAAAGAAAGAGGAAGGAAGGAAATTGCCTATCCATATAAAAGGTAAACACCAACTGCTTTAATAAACATTTTATAATAACTCACTGTGAATTTACATATAGCCTTTGCTAAAAAGCTTGAAAAATGACCCCCTAAGATGTCTGAACATGCCACCTGCATTTTTGTTTAATCTGTTTGTTTTGTGAGCAAATATTTCCTTCACAGCTATCACAAAAGCCAACCAGCCCAGTCCCGTGTGATCTTACACAAATTCGCCGAACGGTCTGACTCAAAGGTAATTACACTTTCTATGGTCAATATTTTTCCCAAGTGGAAGTTCAATGCCACCAACCAGCCCGCACTCCATTATGGCATGTCCTTGTGGCTCCTTGGGCCTGCCCAGATCCTGTGTCAACACCTAGGGAGCCACCAGAACACAACAGTGGTGACAGAGGTGGGATTGTGTGAGGGAAATAGTCTCTCATTGATGGTGACACTGACCAGTCTTCTGCTGGCAAACCAGGTTGATAAATCCAAGTGATCTGGCACATGCCCTGCGAACCCTTCCTACTCCAATAACTCTTGCGGCAAAGGGCCAGGGAAGGTGGCCACACAATCAATACAATAGGAAAATCCTACGGCAGCAGTGAGAGTTAACCATTCCCTTATTGTCACCAATTCCACTAAAAAGGATGACAAAGTACCAAATTATGCCACAAAGGACCCTCATGTTGCAGAGCAGATAAACAAGTGTGGATGCCACTATCTCACTCTATGCATTCCTCAGGACTTAAGGGGAATGCACGCAATGGAAGACAGCGACATTCTGATGACCGTGGTTTTATTCCCAGCCAGGAATCAGACAGCCATATTTCCTGGCCAACAGTTGGGAACAGGGCATTCTATTTACGTCAAGGAATCTTTATGGAGCACATACTGCGGGCGACGTTCTGTGATCTCCCGACAGGAGCCACAACGATGGGAGAGACATGGTCTCCTCAAGAAGCTTGCAATCTAGCCAGAGAGCAGGGTTGTTGTTTGCAGTCAACTAGCTGTCAAATATAAAGCAGAAGGTGTTGATGCCATGTGGGAAAATGACACAGGCACTAAGGAGGAGCTGCGGGTGGCACACAACCCTCCCTGAAGACCTGAGCCGGGGGTGTGACCCACTCCACCCCTGCATCTGACTTTGGGCTGCGCTGCGGGAATGCAGCTCCTTCCATGCAAGCACCCCTCATGCAGAACAGAGGACATCTCACTGGGACATCTCGGTGGGGCCCACAGAGACCATCTAGATGCTGGCTTATGGGTGCCAGGAAGAGGCGGCAAGATGAATGTCCCTTATGCAATGGAAGAAAGGACAGTGGTCTACTTGGCCTGCTTTTGAGACCAGAGAAACTCCTTATTCCAAAAGATCTGATTTGCCTCCTTTGAAATAAAGCATTATCTTGTAGAAAACATAATACGTGAGTAAGGGACAAGGGACAGCACACCGCGTTGACGATGGGCCATGGGCACATTAATACGCACGGATGTATAGAGCCGGCAGGTTTGACAGAGAGAGCACGTGTTACCCAGCGGCTCCTGCTCCTCCTGTTCTTCAATCTCATCGGGAACTTCAGCTCCTTGATTTCTCCATTTTCTTGCTGTAAACTATCCTTTTCCTTCACATCCTTCCACCTTCAGCTAAGGAGTAGATGTCCACTGTAGGGAAAGATACTCTAAGGTTCCAGAGAGGTCCTTTGACTTCCTGCTACTGAAGCTAGAAAGGTCCCTGTTTCCATCCCCATCTCCTTCCTCCTTGCTAGGGTGAGGGAGGAGACCAGGCCCAGCCCCCAGGGCTCTGGATGTCTCCTCTCTCAACATCTACTCTCTTCTCCCCCACTGCACTCCATCAGTTCTTTCCCATCGGTATTTATAACATATTCCCATCTCTTCCATCTGAAAAATGAACCTACCCTCAACCCATGTTAGCTGTCTCTAGCTGATCCTCAGGGCCAAACATTTAGAAAGGTTTGACTATGAACGCTTTCCACTTCCTCAACTCCACCAAGGTCGCTTCTGTTCCAATCACTTTGCTGAATGTGCACCACTTCCCCTTGCTACCCCGGCCACATTCTTTAACTGAAAAACAATGGCCTGCCTTCAAGTTTCAGCTTAAATATCACTTCTGGGACTCTATCTCTGCTCTTAAGACCGGGTTGCATACCCCTTATCTGTGTTCCCATCGCATTTAACTTTTATTCTTATCATGAAACTTACTGCCCTGATTTCCAATGATCCATTTACTTCTCTGATTATAGGCTCCTTGAAGGGAAGTGTTTCTTTTTGCTTTCTAAGGCACCCTACTGCCTTGCACAGTGTCTGAGATGAAGAAAGGTGTGTTCAAGGTTATGGAGCTAGTGACGGGCGGTGCTGACACTAAGCCCTCCCTGGAATGGGCTCTGTCTCTAATTACTCAAACAAAAATGTTTCTCAAGACCAGGGCTTCTCCAACTTTAATGTGCACGCTCATCACTAGAGCATCTTATTCAAAGGCAGACTCTGATTCAGGAGGCCTGGGGTGAGGTCCAAGATCTGCATTTCTAACAAGCTCCCGGGTGATGCTGACGCTGTTGGTCCATGGGTCACACTTAAAAGTGAAGATCTAACTGACATAAAAACGAAATCGTTTTATAGACTACACCAGAGAAAGAGGGACAGCTAATATATGCTCGGATTCCAAAGACAGTGTGCAATGGACTGATAAAGGAGTTCCGCTGCCCTCTCTTCTCTTTCTCAGAGCTATCTTCCCACCACACCCAATGAGACCTGAGAAATTCCTTCCACTGCGGTCACATACTTTAACTCACACCGCAATTCTTGACTGCATTTCTCACTCTAGGAAAGATTCCAATTTGACAGTAGAAGGTGAGATAAACCCTGAATTATCAAATTGTATTTCCTGGATCTGTCTAAACAAATTCCCTTAAAACTTCTTGTGAAAATGGTTCTGCTTTTTCCTAAGTAGTCTGGGTAGAGTTGATGTCATTCAAAACCCAGAGATCAGTCAAGGCTGTTCCCTTCTGTTTCTTTACGGTACCTCACTCAAAAATCTCTGCACTTTAGGGATGTTTTCTCTTTAAGAATTTAAAGAGACAGTGCCCATGAGCCAACCGAGTCACAGACTGCCATTCCACGGCTTGGCAAGGAAACCAGAGGCTACAGAGGGCTACAGTGTGCCCACGTTACAGGCGCTGACTGTTAAACTTTTCTTATACCAAGTACACATAGCTCCCTATTTCTTATGGAATTAAGTATACACCTTTGTTTCCAACTTTGCAGCCACCATTACCCTACTCTACCATACCTACTCAGCTTTAGTAATATTGCTCTCGTTTGTTTATCTTATCAATCTACAAAAAGGAGCACAGCTGAGCTGAAAATTAAACAAACAGACCACATAGATGTGATAATGTAACGATGATGACCAAAGAGTCATTAAACGAGAGGAAATAAAAGCTAAATCCCTAGGACCTTAGGAGACTTTGAATCTTAAATGTATCCATTTCTTTCTCTCTCTTTCACAGTTGTCTAGGAAAGTCCAGACCATAGCTAACTGTCTTGCAAAATCTAAATTTGTATCAATGCTCAAAAATGAGACAGGGATAAATGGAAATCTGGATCTACTTAAGCCCTCTCTTCCACCAAGAAAACCTATACTTTCCTGACAAGGGTAGGGGCAGCAGCAATGTCTTCAATTGCCACATGTTCTTACTTTTCTTCCCACCTAAATTTTAAGCTTCTACACAAGGGTATCTCTCCCTTTTCAGATTGTGAGTTGCTTATTAAAACTTCAAACATTACTCTGGATCACCTTATTCTCCCATCATCAGAATGATCTCCACTGAGCTTTGTATATAGATTGTCTGCAAAACATGTCCATACATTTTCTTTTTTTTTTTTTTTTTTTTTTTTTTTTTTTTTTTTTGAGACAGAGTCTCACTTTGTTGTCCAGGCTAGAGTGAGTGCCGTGGCGTCAGCCTAGCTCACAGCAACCTCAATCTCCTGGGCTTGAGTGATCCTTCTGCCTCAGCCTCCCGAGTAGCTGGGACTACAGGCATGCGCCACCATGCCCGGCTAATTTTTATATATATATATCAGTTGGCCAATTAATTTCTTTCTATTTATAGTAGAGACGGGGTCTCGCTCTTGCTCAGGCTGGTTTTGAACTCCTGACCTTGAGCAATCCGCCCGCCTCGGCCTCCCAAGAGCTAGGATTACAGGCGTGAGCCACAGCGCCCGGCCATACATTTTCTTTTTCTCTTTGTCTCAATACCCCTTTGCAACATGACTTTGCAACTTTTCCAATCAGGAGGTAGAACTATTTCCCTACTCCTGAAAATCTGAGCTGGCCACGTGACTTTCTCTGACTAATAGACTGGGGCAGAAGCAGCACATGAGGGTTTCAGGCTTAGGCCTCCAAAAGCCTTTCAAGCTTGGCTCGCTCTCTGAGGTCCCTGGCTTCTGTTCTGCCATGTGAACACGCACCAGGACAGCGGCCTGGACAATGAGAAACAACGCGGAGGCAGAGTCGGCCCAGTTATCCCAGCATAGGTCCCAGGTATGTGAGAGGGTCTGGCCAAAGTTGGCAAAGCCCGCTCCAGTCCACCCACTAGCTGACCACCGGTGGATGAGCGAGCCCAGCCAAGAAGAGCTGAGTCAGGCCAAGTTCAAAGAAATGCCCAGTTGAGGTTCACAAATATTTTGATATAATTTCAGTGTTTATATTTACCAAACCATGCTAACACAAAAATAAAACAACATAGAAGTATGCCATTCCTAAGAGAATTTCTGGAATTATAAATAAGATGAATTTATACTGCACAATAGGCATAAGATAAATATACATATATATGCATATGTATATATGCATGTGCATATATATATATAAATGAATGTGTGACCAGGGATAACTGGCTCACCTCCCTACCTCCCCACCCCTTCTGTGGCAGTCCCGGTGCCTGGCACAGAGTTGAGCATACAGCAGGCCTTCCACATAGACAGGATGAATAGATATGGCTTCCCTCCCCACCTGTCTTACACACAGAAAACTGAAATGGGTCTTTAACCATCATCCACCTGACCAAGATCAACTGTAAGTAAGATCCCTCCTTCCCAAGCCCTGTAGGACAGATCAGCGTCAGGAAGTGTCCATTTGTCTGGCCAAGTGGACAGACTCTGGGCTTGGGAAGGAGGGATCTTACTTAGAGTTGATCTTGGTCAGGTGGATGATGGTTAAAGACCCATTTCAGTTTTCTGCGTGTAAGACAGGTGAGGAAGCCATATCTATTCATCCTGTCTATGTGGAAGGCCTGCTGTATGCTCAACTCTGTGCCAGGTACTGGGACTGCCACAGAAGGGGTGGGGAGGTAGGGAGGTGAGCCAGTTGTCCCTGGTCACACATTCATTTATATATATGTGCATATATATATATATGCACATACATATACTCCAATCCAGGAGTTCTCAGCTTCTGCTGCTGCTCCCACATGCCTGAGGGCACACACTGGCTTAGCTGATGTGTGTGCTTAGCCACACAGGCTTAGCCACCCTGCAGAGTGGTGGGAGGGCGTGCTTCTCAGAATCTGAGTGTTTGTGTTGCTTGAAAAGACTCCTCCCCCCTGCATAATTCTGACACACCTGCTCCACTGATGGAGGGTCACCAAGCCCAACGGCCCAGGCGGATGATCAGTTTCCAAGCCCTCCCCAACCTACAGGCTCCCAATCTAGACCTAGGCTGTCCAACGTGGCCTCTAGCCACAGATGGCTATTTGCTTAAATGTAAAGGTCATCAAAATTAAATAACATTAAAAATTCGGTTCCTCGGTAGCACATTTTAACTGCTCAATAGCCACTTGTGAAGGGTACAGAGAACACTTTCATTGCAGGAAATGCTCTTAGACAACCCTGTTCTGGTCACTTCATGAACTCCTTCCCTTACGTCTCTGCAGCCTCCTCGTCCTACATTAAATCATCTTGTTTTCTAATCCTCAGTTTATTGCCCTTTTCTTTACATTTTACTTTTCTTTTCCACAGCTGCCCCTTGTGCCCTCTCCCCATTATTCCACAAAGCAACCTGAGCACCTTCCTCCAGGCCCTGGATATTGGCTGGGGAGTTGTTTTTTTTTTTCTCTATGTGCATACTCAAAACCACATTTACATTTAAATGAAGTTCCTACTTCGACCAGATAGAGGTAAGCCTAGAAATTAATCCATATATTTCAGGCAGTGGAGTTATCTTCCTTTTCGTGCTATGAGCTGCCTGGACTCTATAGGAGATGATTATGAATCCATGGTTCCCTGTACCTTCAGGAACAGAGTCTTGATTTGGTCTCTCAGCCAGGAACCCCAGGTTGCAAGCTCTTGCTAAGGGCTGTCTTTTATTATTTCTTTGGTCGTGCTATATCTAAAACAACTGATAGAAGTTTAAAGCTAAACAATACGTCTTGCTGCCATGATTGGACACTGAGCAGAAAACTCTGACCTTGAGTTATAACAGGAGGCATGTTTGCTAAAGGTGGGCCATTTTTCTCTCTCTTGGAATTCTGCTATTGCCAAATTTCCAAATCTAAGTGGGATCATCTTGACCTCTTTCTACCTTTAGGAGAGTTCATCTCTAAGCAAACAATACAAACCTGCCAATTCAGAGAGTGAATTTAGTAATCTTGGAATCTTAGAATCGGGGTGGGAATGGACATGAAAGTAAAGTTCCTGGAAATGAGAAAATAAATAACAGCATCCTTAAGTTGGGTTCCTCTGGAAGCAGACCCTGACACAAGGATTTTCATGCAAGTATTTTATATGAAAGGTGATCCCAGAAAGCACTAGTAAAGGGTGAGAAGGTGAGAGAGAGGAAGGAAACCAATGCATAAAATATTAATGAGCAGGTTACAGCTATACCCAACTGGGGCTCAGTCCACCAGGGTCCTCTGAGAGACAGTGTAGACCAAGCTTCAGTGTTGTTGGGACGGGGGGAGCTGGGGTATATGTATGCTTCAGTTCCTAGCTGTTATTTCTTGATGGATATTCCTGAGCACATTAACTACCCACATTTCTAGCCTATCCTATGAGTAAGCCAAAGACAATCCTCTGGTAAGAGAAAGCCCTCAGAGTACTTTCGGGTGCTGTCAGCATAGGGGATGGCAACGCCATGAGGGTGCCCTTGACGGGGCACCAATACCTCTGTCATACCCCTGTCCTTACTACATTGGAATTCCATCCATTTCCTTAAGCAGACAAGAAGTTCGTTTTTATGTCACATGGATGACTTAAAAAATCATCCCCAATCATAATGCCTGGTGAGAACCATATCATGCCATTCCTTCCCCTGGAGTACTGAAGGCAACCTGGAGTCTGAAAAGTTTTGGTGGGTACACGGGGCATGTGTGCGTTGGCCTGCCCGGCTTTCTTCTTTCCATCCCGTGTTACTCTGGTGGGAGGGTGTGTGGGTCACAGAAACTGCCTGTCCCTGGCAGCAGAGGTCCAGGACAGGCCTATCGCAGCCCCCATATAGTGATTACTTCAAGGGGCAGGCACATGCTTCAGGCAGAGCCACTGAATCCTTTCAAGAGATCTCATGTACAGATGCCGGGAGGGTGAGGGTCTCTAGGGCCATGTAAGCTTGGAGCTGCCAAGGGCCCCTTCTCTACCCGCAGGAAAAGAATATCGGGAAATGAAGCCATACTGAGAAAAGCAGGGCCTCTGCGTAGACAGAGAATGAATCCTGGCAAAAACATGTGAACCCCTGGACCCACCTTGGCCTAAAGTCAGTCCACTCCTGACTTTCAAAGCACACAAGCCAAAAGATGCCCCTACCTGCTAAGGTTAATTTGACCTGGGCTCCTCTTACTTAATTGAAAGATTCCCATCCAAACAGTGGGTTCAAGAATATTATGCTGTTGTTTTGAGGACTGACCCTTCAGCCACCAGATTATAAGGAGAGAATGGAAGCCACTGCGTTCACTGTTGAAATGTCAATGTCAACAGGGTGTTCAATGCCTTTGCTGTGAGGACCAGAGGGAAGGTTATGTTTGCCTGAGCAACAGCTTTGCTTTTGTTTTGTGGATGCTGAATTGTACAACTAATCAGTTTCCTTCCTTGCATTGGCTGCTAGGAAACCCTGAGGGAAATTTTGTTCTGTTCTTCTTTCATTGCCCCTTTACAGCTTTTATCTCTTGTACTGAAGGTATTTGTGTAAACTGCTGCAAATCTGGTTTTTTTTTCCCTTCTTCTTTCTTTTTCTTTTGAGTGAGGGGTATAATACCAGATGCATTTGTACCCTCTGTCCTCTGCTTGTAACTGTGATGGAGTAGTTCTTGCATATGACAGCATCCCAACTCTCTGAGCTTTTCTCCATTTTTCTGGAGAAAAGCCTTAGGGCTTTCTACAAAGCCAACAGGACTTGCTCAAGTCACACAAGTATAGCCCAGGAGGGTGATGGAGTTGACACCCCCAAGAGAAACCCTCAGTCAAAAGTAGATGGCAACTGGTGTATAAATGCTCCAGCCTCCTGTCGGTCAGGGGGATAATTTTGAGGAGCTTTCTGTACAGTTCCTTAGAGGGTCCCCAGAGAGACTGAGCCCCAGGTGCCCATGGCAACAGCCACGTGTGGTTTGCTTCACCAGCTCACCCTCCAATGACTTCTCTTCTTCCTCTTGTCCCAGTCTCCCCGCTTGCTCACTTCTCCCTGGAACCACCTTTCAAAAACATTGGCTGCACCTAAGTTGTTGCAGGCTGTGTTTGGGGGGGGGGGGGAGAAGAACCTAATTCAAGAAAGAAATAACTAAAATAAATGGATACATAAATGAATACATTAAAAATAAATAATATTAACAACCCTTTTTTTCTCATCCCATCTTAGAAAATGCTAAATGACACAGAATTATGTTAATAAAAATAATGCAAACTCAATGGATTTGGCTGTGAAAATGGCACAGAGGGGTCCAAGAGTGTCCCCAGGTGAAGCCCAAGGATTGCCTCCCCTCAGCAGTGAGGGAGGTGATGAAATTCTGGAGTGAGGTCCAGCAGTCGCAGGGGACAGTTGGACACATCGCTGCCTCCTGGTTGCAGAATAAAAGAAAAGCCACTAAGGAGAGGAGCTCCTTCTAAAAACGCAGGCTTGGACGGGCGCAGTGGCTCACGCCTGTAATCCTAGCACTCTGGGAGGCCGAGGCGGGCGGATTGCTTGAGGTTAGGAGTTTGAAACCAGCCTGAGAAAGAGCAAGACCCCGTCTCTACTATAAATAGAAAGAAATTAATTGGCCAACTAATACATATAGAAAAAATTAGCCGGGCATGGTGGCGCATGCCTGTAGTCCCAGCTACTCGGGAGGCTGAGGCAGGAGGATCGCTTGAGCCCAGGAGTTTGAGGTTGCTGTGAGCTAGGCTGACGCCACGGCACTCACTGTAGCCTGGGCAACAAAGCGAGACTCTGTCTCAAAAAAAATAAATAAATAAATAAATAAAACCGCAGGCTTTCAGACACATTTAAATATATATACATATATATACACACACACACACACACATATATATCGCACCATTATACTAAGGAGAATACATTCAAACAGATTAAAAATGAACAAACATAAAACTCAAAACTTAAAAGAAATTAGCTAATTATTTCCGCATCTAACCATTTGGTACAAATGTCTGGCAGGATGTCACATTCTCCCTCCCGGTTCTGTGGAGAAAATGTTGTGGACAGCAGCATTTGTCCCCAACGGTGTACTGTACTTCCTGTTGTGACTTGTGAGCCGTTCACACCAACCCGACGTTTTGCTTCCAGTAAAGCTTCCCTTTACACCAGGTGGCGGCAGTGACACCCCCAGGGACGGGATGGGTGCCCCCAGACTGGAGGGGTGCTCCCTGCTCCGAGGCTGTCCCAAGTCCCCTCTCCTGGTTCAGTCAGGTGGCCCCTCCGCGCCTCAGAGAAGCCGGTGAACGCCCAGAGGCCTGACCACCGCGGACCTGGGGCAGAAGCCCAGAAAGTGTCTGCTAACAGGAGCGGGACAGGGCCCAGAATCCTCTGGGTGAGCAGCCAGGGCAGCCTTCCACATGAACAGAACACAAATTAAATGTAGCCCATCGAGTTGGCTTCGGCTCAGTCTCTTTGCAAAAAAAAAAAAAATTAAAAAGAGAAATTCGAGTTGAGGGAAAGTTGAGGGAAGGTTGGGGAGGGAGAAGGTGCAGGAGGAGCTACAGGCCTCCTCCAAGCGGTGCCATGCAGCAGGGAGGAGCGCTCTGGCCAGCGGAGACCGGGGCTCTGACCTGGCCTCGGTGTCCTCACCTGTCACAGCAGGAGCGTGACAGGGTCCCGGCCCACAGAGCAGGGTCCCGGCCCACAGAGCAGGGTCCTGGCCCACAGAAGGCCCTCAGCATTAGCGGCTTGTGTCTTGGTGACTAAGTGAAGCCCCTTCAGGCTCTGACAGGTAGACGTAGCCAAATCCAGGGTCACCAAGGGGTCAGGGCTCTAAGACTCTGGCCCGGGCAGGTCCCAGAGCTGCCCTTGTCACCTCTTCCACGTTGTGGAGGAGGAGCAGGTGACCACACTGTCCATGAGGATGAGCCCCCACTGGCGGCCATGTGATTGTCTGGGCGGGCGCAGCCCCGCCTGGCCGGCTTCCCCCTGGAGTCCCTCGGGGACAATCTGACTCAGCGAGCTCCTGGGAAAGCCTGGCCTCCACGAGAGCCAAAGCAAGGACTGTGAAAACAGAGCCAAGAGGCTGTTTGCTGCAGGGATTACAGAAGGACTGTTTCAATCCGTGAAAGACCCTGGCGTTGCCTGTCTGCCGTACACTGCGGCTTCGGCTCACGACAAATGAGAGCAGACTCCGGGCCTTTGTTCCCACCCTGTGGTTGGAGGAGTGCAGGTGCCCCCTGACTCACTGAAACACCCCCCACCCCCTCCAGCCATCTCCCTGGCTGAGATCACGACACAAGGAGGAAGGAGCTCAACTCTAGCAGGGTCGAGGGCAGGCTCAGGGGCTGAGAGCCCACTTGCTTCCAACAAAAGGCTCACGGGGCCTTCTTAGCCCGAGAGCAGCTTGAAGTCAGGGAAGACACCAGGGAGGCTGTCTGTGCGTTGGGCAGGGGTGGGGGACTCTGCTTCTGGGTAACAAGGCACCACCAGGCTTGGGGTGAGCGATGTCCAATGGAAGGCAGGGACGTAACACTCTTGGTTCACCTGGAAATGGGAAAGGGAGGTGTCAAAATCCCAGACTGCTACAGCCGCGCTGTGTGACTTTGGGAACACTGTGGTCTGTCTGGGCCCCTGAGATTTCTCACCTCTCTTAGCACAGCTCAGTGAACGCTCCAGGAGAAAGGGGAGTGGCAATGGGCCACAGGATGGCCAGTGTGCAGAGCCTTAAGGGGGCTCCCTGGTACTCAAGACAGGCAGGGCAGCTGGCAAGAGGGACAGGCGACAGGGAGGTGTGGTGACCACACACACACACACACATGCACACACACACAATGCGGCAGAAGCTCCCCAACAAGCAGAGATCAACCCAACCACACAGCTCAGACAGGGAGGAACCGGCCGAGGTGTGGGACGGGCTTGCGAGGAGGCTGTGGCCCAGCTACGCTAAGGGCAGCTAACTCCCTGCCCTCTCCCCCTAAACCTCAGTACATCTGCTCATGGCTGGCCACTGGGTCTGCTGTCCCTGTTATAGCCAAGGAGAGAATCGGAGGAGGGACCACCCTGCCCAAGAAACAGCAGCCCAGTTCTCCTGCCCCTGGGGACAGCAGGGCTCACTGCTTAAGAGCTTGGGTGCTCAGGTCAGGCCTACGTGGTTCAGATTCAGGCTCCAGGACACTGGCTGGGTGAACGTGGGCATCTTATTCCACCTCTCTGAGCTGCATTGCCCGGTTTGTAAAACAGCATCCTCAGAGGGTTAAGTGCAACAATGCAGATGTCCTGTTTGTTGCAATCTTGCAAATAGTAACTGCTCGATAAATGCTGGTTATTATAACTATTAGACTCTGAGGCTCCCATGGTGCCCTGCACACAGAAGAGGCTTCATAAGTGAATCCATCCTACCTCTCTGAGGGAACAAATGTGTTGGCCTCCAAGAGGCCAGGTCCCCGTGGTCTTGGGAAGGGGAAGGACATCTGACCTCATTAAGTCTCCACCTGACCCACCAGATGGGGCCCCGGGGATCACAAGGTAGCCCTCCTAGACTGAGAGGGTCTCAGGCTGGAGGGAGAAGAGGAAGGAGGGTGATTCTAAATCCCCATCCTTGAGAAAGCATGAAACTGTGACAACTTAGAGGCTCCAGAGGTAGAGGCCTGGGTCTGAATTTCAGCTCTCTCAGTTTCTACTTTGCATGACCTTGAGAATTTAATATCTGTGAAATGGAGACAGTTAGCACTAATTTTGGAATTACCATGAGCATTATATGAGATCATATATGTATAGCTCCCAGGAGATGTTTAAAAAACTTTAGTTTCCTTTTGTTTGAAGGGTGGCTCCATGAAACCTCTGTGTCTCTCTCTTTGTCGTGTCTTTGATCATATTTGGTTTCACCTCTGTACGGAATCATCTGATCTGCCAGGCTTCTAAAGCAAAGATCCTGTTACCCTCTGTGTCAAGCCCTGTTCTACCCAAATCTCTCTCTCTCTCTCTCTCTCTCTCTCTCTCTCACACACACACACACACACACACACACACACACACACACACACACACCTTTTAAAAAGAAAATCTTCTCACTCCAGCAGGAATGAAGATTCCATCAACTGATGAAATCTGCAAATTAAACCCCAGTATGGCTTTCCTCATCTCTTCCTCCCACCTAATACCCAAGCTCTCTAACTGGATTCAGAGGCTTTCTGCCCAACATTTGGACTGTAAAAGGATGAGTCAGTCTCTAGAAAGCTGCTGTTCTGCGGATCTCCTATGTGCTATCCCGGACATGTCCCTACAGAAAACATCGAGGATGACTGCCCAAGTTGCAGATAACCTCTTCTGGGTGGAAGATGAGTTCCAGACTCCCCAAGGATGTCAGTTATTTGAACCTCTTGGATTGCAGTCCAAATGCTTAACACAAAAGTCCACCTCTAATTCCCATTTCAGGGAATATAACCAGCCACAGTCACTCAAAGCAGCACACAGACAGCCCTGCTTGACTCAGCCCACACACATCCATCCATCACTCACTCAACAAACACTCAGTGGAGCAGCTGCTACTGCAGGCACCAGACAAATGAGCCCTGTCAGTTCTACCCCGTCTCTTTTCCATCCCTATGGTGACTGTCAAAGCCCAGGACATCATCATCTCTTATTGGTCCATGACAAGAGCCTCCTAATGGATTAGCACCTTGGCCAGCCTGTTCAGCCCTGCGCAATCTCATGTTGCCCCATCTCTAGGGCTTCCACTCATATACGCTGTGTTCCAGTGAAACTAAATATTTTATAGTTCCCCATTTTCTCTGCCTAAAATATCTTTCTGGCCACCCAACTCACCTACCTGGAGAACACAATTTCTTTAGAATTTATGTCTAGACTCGCCTTCTTTGGGAGCCTCCCTGATAAAATGACAGAATGAGTCATGCTTTTCTGCAGGCTGTTGTTGCACCTTTATCACATCATAGTGTAAACACAAACCTGTTCCCCTTTGTCTTCCCCACCCAACTCTGAGTGTCTTGAGGCCAGAAACTCGGCCTTGGTCGTCTTTGCGGACACTGTATCTAGCACGGAGGTGGAATGCAGTAGGTACCTATTGCTACATAACGAATCACTCTGAAACTTCCATACCTAAAACGACAATTATTATTACCCCTCACTGTTTCTGTGGACCAACAATTTGGGAGTCGCTTAGTTGAGTGGCACTGACTTGGGGTCTTTTGAAAAGTTGCATTTAAGATGTGAGCCACGACCGCAGTCATCTAAGGCTTGGTGGCAGTGGCTGGAGGCTCCACTTCCAAGGCGACTTGCTCACATGCCTGGCAAGATGGGGCTGGCTGTTTGTGGGAGGTCTCAGTTCTTGTCCAGGAGGTAGGGTTGCCAGATAAATACAGGACGCTCAGTTCAATTTGGATGTCAGATAAACAAACAAACAAAAAATGTAGTGTAACTGTATCCCAATTATATTTGGATTCTCTAAATCCGGCAACCCTACGATGAAGGTCTCTCTGCAAGACTGCTCAGGAACCCGTACACGGCAGCTGATTTCCCCCGAGTGAGTGCTCTCAGGGCAGGAGCTGCAATACTTTTAGTGACCTAGCTTCAGAAGTCACCTTGCCCATCACCTCTCAGTCACACAGGCCAGCTCCGATTCCGCGGGGGAAGGGAAAACACAACGTCATGAGTACCAGGAAGTGAGTCTTAACGACACTCACCTTGGAGGTTGGCTTCCACATGGAATAAACTCTCCAAGAGCTGAATTTCATGCCTAGTGTCTCTAGTTATTCTCAGGATGCCAGTGGAAATACCCAGCCTCCCATCTTTAAAATGGGAAGCGTAGCCACTCCTGTTAGGGGCTTCTCCTAGACCAGATTCTTGAAGATGTAAACCATCCTGCCTCCACAATGCCCCGATTTAGTGGGAGGAAACTGAAGCTTGAGTAAGCCAAAAAGCAAGTAGGGAATCTAAACACAAGCTGGAATTGTAAATTCTAAATACTGGAATTGTACATTCAGATGCACACAATACCCTTCTCTGTTCCTCTGCGCCATAAATTCCTTCATCACCCCAGCCTCCTCCCCCTGCTCTATCAGAAACCACCATCACTCACCAGATGAGAGCTGCCTGTATTGACATGTGTTGTTGCAAAGCATTCAGATAACAGAATGCTCCTTATCAAATTCCGGAAAATATGATAATCTAGAATTGAGTTTACCTCTGCCGCAGATATAAACTGCAAGACTCATCCTCTGTCCCACCTCGGGGTATTTATACCTGCCATTTCCTCTACCTGGAAAATTCTCCCTTCAGAGAGCCTAGCTCCTTATCATTCACATCTCTGTTCAAATGTCACCTCCTCAGAGAAGCCTTCCCTGGCCAGCCTATCTAATACAACCCTTGCTGGCCCCCCAAACCTGGTCATTTACTATACCTCTACCTTTCTATGTTTTCTTTAAAGCACCTGTAACTACAAGAAATCTTTTTGTTTTTTATCTGTTTAGTTGTGTACAGTCTGTTTTGCTCATTTAGAATGTAGGTTCCAAGAGTAATATTCTCAGCCTGATTCCTGCACATGGGAAGTTAGATCCAGAGACCGTTTTCCATTTTGAACAGTCTCAGTCCAGGCTGCTGGCACTTCTGCCAGTATAGTTTTCTCAAAAGCTTTATGAGTTTTCTGTGTATCTGATTTGAGCAAACTCCATACCTAAAAGTCATATCCATAATCCTTTTCAAGACGAGTCTCTCTCTGCTGACTTAACCAATGCTATTTGGGAGTATGTGACTTGCTGTGGGATAGCACCCTCAAAATTTCTAGAAGCCCTGCTGTCCAGCCGGGTGGACTTACCAGGAACTGCCTTCATTCTTTCAGCTGTCTTTACAAAGTATCTCACAATCACATCCTTCATTAGCTTTTACCTTAAAGTTACGTCTTAATTTGATTATCTTTTCCTCACTCAAGAGGCTGCAAATGAGAAAGCTTTTATTTTCCAACTCAGACCTTTCTATATTCTCTCTATATTTAGCTTACAAGTTGGCCCATTCCATTTGGAGCCCTCTCTCTCTCTTGCAGTACCTTATCATTTACAGCTAGCAAGAGCCAGCTGATGCTTCCAACATACTGCCCGGAGATCCTTTTGGATGTGTTCGACACTTCATTTGGTACATTTTCTTCTCCCAGGCTAGCATGAGCAACTGGTCGTTGGCTGATCTGGGATGATCTTGGCTGGGACAACTTGCTTCTGCATAACATACCTTTCATCCTCCAGTAAACCAGCCAAGGCATGTTCTCTTGGCAATTAGAGACCAAACTAAATAAATAAAAGAACTTTAAACTACTTTTTAACTTGCTTATAGCAACAATTTATTATTCTCTCTCATAATTGTGTATATTGACTGGAATTAGCTGGGAAATGCAGTTGCAGTCACATGGCAGATGGAGCTGATGTTGTCTGAAGACACAACTAGACCATATGTCCAAGGTGGCTCATTCATTCATGTGTTCAGAGGCTTGTTAGGGACCGACCTTCCACAGCCCCACCGGACAGAAAAGCAGAGACATCGAGGATGTAATCACACAGAGGAGGTTTATTTTCTGGCTAGCCAGGGTCCAAGCCCCAGAACACCAACGCAGTGGCCACTCTCACAGGCAAGGACCCCGACCGGAATAACGGCATGCCTTTTATCCCCATGGTGCACAAGCTGCGCACAAGCCGACGACGCATGGATCAGGCGTTGACCTTTAAAATGATTGGTTGCTCACTATTGCCTTTTGAAATAATTGGCGGGTTGGTTGCCCTCTATTGCCTGATGGGCCAGTCGCCTGTGCTTCAATGACCTCATCCCATAATTCCCCCTACAGCGGTGTAGCAAGCAAGCAATGACCAGAAGCAAAGATTTGCGGTTAGCTCATTGCCCCACCCAAGTAAATTCCCAACAATTGTAAGAATTCCTCTGCCCTTCCTCTGTCCTACAAATTCCTCTGCCCTACAGGCTCAGCTAAGATACCCACAAAAGTGGGGTCTGCTAACCCTCTCTCCTTTTGGCTAGCTTAGGCTTCTTCACAGCATAGTCTTAGAATACCGTGTTTCCCTGAAAATAAGACCTGCCCATAAAATAAGCCCTAGCAGGATTTCTAAGCATTTGCTCAATAGAAGCCCTACACTGAAAATAAGATCTAGTGATGGGCGTGGCTACGCAGCACATCTGCACAACCCATGCATTTCATCGCAGAGTGGTAAAGAAGACGAGCAGCCCTTCTCATCTGCCCCATGAGAGCTCTATTGCTCCACATGAGAGATTGGGGCCAATGGTTCTAAAGGAAATAGAGTCGCAAGAAATTCAGGATGGAATTCCGGGTTTGGAGAGTTATGATGATGTTCCAGAACAAGACGACTTACCTATATTTGAATAATTGTAGATTGCTGTTTTGTACTTAAAAAAAATAACACATCCCCTAAAAATAAGCCCTAGGGTATGTTTGTTTGTTTTGGGTTTTTGTTTGTTTGTTTTTTCTTTTTTTTTTTTTTTTTTGAGACAGAGTCTCGCTTCGTTGCCCAAGCTAGAGTGAGTGCGGTGGCATCAGCCTAGCTCACAGCAACCTCAAACTCCTGGGCTCAAGAAATCCTACTGCCTCAGCCTCCCAAGTAGCTGGGACTACAGGCATGAGCCTCCATGCCTGACTAATTTATATATATATATTTTATTTTTTTTAGTTGCCCAGCTAATTTCTTTCTATTTTAGTAGAGATGGGGTCTCACTCTTGTTCAGGCTGGTTTCCAACTCCTGACCTTGAGCTATCCTCCCACCTCGGCCTCCCAGAGTGCTAGGATTACAGGTGTGAGCCACTGCGCCTGGCCTAGGGTGTCTTCTTGAGGAAAAATAAGTATAAGACCCTGCCTTATTTTCGAGGAAACACGGTAGTTGGAGTTCTTATATATATGTAGCTGGCTTCTCACAAGCGTGTGCAACCCAAGAGCTAGATACTACTTTTTAAAGGGGTATTTCTTAGACCCCTGATTCTTCTCTGGATTTCTTGGACTATTACTGCTTTGCTTCACAAGACATTGCCCTTGAGTGAAATGAAGGGGTTACACTCCCCTTCCCAGATGAGCCAGTCCATCCACTGCTAAAAAAACAATTAAAAGGAGACCACTGAGGTGCCCAAGAGAGTTGTATCATTTGAGAATTGATTGCCTCTTCTTTGCTTGATAGACATGGCGTTCTGAAGTCGGGGACTCCTGTTATCAGGATCCCTGGACCATATTTGACAGCATTCTCATTTGACCTCAGAACATTTGATGTCTTGCTTCTTCATCTGATATTCAGAGCCCAATCCATTTGCCTTCCATCTCACCCAAAATGCCACAATATTTCTGTCTCAGCTGGAGTTTCCCTGAGACAAAACCTAGGGAGCAGATGGTTTATTCAGGAGGTGACCCCGGGAAGTAGAAGTGAGAGCAGGAGGCAAGTGAGGGAGGCGAGGGGAGCAAGCCAACAGGGAAAGCATTAAGAAATGGGATACCTCTGTGTGCAGGTGGGGCTCAGTTCCACTGGGACCTCCTCTGCATCATAGAAAAGATCTGGAACTGTCCATCCAAAGGACAGGAGTTGGGCATTTATCCACCAACTTCACACTCATTGAGGGCTGCCCCTGAGGGGTTGAGCATGCACTCAAGCTCAGGGAGAGAGCAAGCCTGGTCTTGGGGCAGGAAGCCAAGGGACTTAGCCGTGGCAAAATGCTGTCAGCTCAGGTGAGTCTGAGTTTGTACAGAACTGTCCTCTGTAGCTGTGCTGAAGAGGTAGCCTGGCAATGCAATGTGGGCCACTAGAGGCAGCTGGTACAGTTTGCATCAACCACTTGTTTCTATTCAGAGGAAGAGTTTTCTCCTCAATCCTTGTTCTTGTTGCTTACATGTGGCCATTTACCCATCTCACTGCTAAATGCCAAAGAAAGAGCCAAGACTTTTCTTCTAGATTCCTCTGACTCACACCTGGTTTCACTTCTAAGAGGAATAGGTGAGTAAGGTTTACCTTTTCTTGACCTTGAGGTAATATACAACTTCAGAAAGGATTTTATTTCTGCATGGCATTCTTCCTAGAAAAGGGTACATGATGAACAAGGAAGCTGAGGGAATATCCTCACGTACTCCAGGATATGAGATTGGAATTTGTTTGCTTGAGGGTGACATTTTCACACGCCTCCCAGCTGGCATCTCTGGGTCCCCGTTTCTCCTGGAGGTCTAGGGGTAATTCCTTTGGAACTGCTTTCCCACCTCACCTACTCTGATTTCGTGGCCACAGGAAGTCCAAAACCCTCTTCCAGACTTCTGCCAAGTCTTGAGCATTTATGTGCTGGGGTCCACTGCCTCCTAGGCTCTAGCTTCCTTGGATGTTTTACAGCACATCAATCCACGAGAAACTCAAGCTCAAGTTTTGTTCCAACAACAAGCAATTGTTCATATGCAGCTTGTGTGAATTTGGTGAATTTCAGTGGAGGTTGGAAGGGGCAGAGCTTAAGAAGAGGGTCATACCTTACTTTATAGGGATAGTTCTCCACTAAAGAGGAGTTTGGTACCAGCAACTAAGATAATTCTACCTTACCATTTCATTACTGATGTTCATCCAAGGTGTTACCTAGAATTTTGTGCCAGCTACTAAGATAATCCTTGCCCCCCCCCCTTCACTCCTCCTGCTCAGCTGCTGCACACCTGCTGTATTTACCAGCACTCCCTTGAGGCACGCCCTTTGCCTAGCCATGGGAGGCCATTCACACTACTCACATCCTAGGTGTGACCCAGAGGACGTGGCTATGGTACTAGTACAAGCAGTGTAAGTTATTAATTAACAAACTCTGACCATGTACTGAAAGAATGCTACAGTTGCTCATGAAACCCAAGCAACAGGGGAAATCCCAGTCCCAGGAAGTCTGGGATCATAGCTGAGTGGAACCTACAACACTGCAAGTCTGGAGTTTCAGAACTTTCTCTTTAGGCACCTACCATTAATGTAGCTCTGCTGCAAAGACTGCCAGTTCATATTTGTATATGTTCCAAATTTCAAATTAGCAGAACAGAGAATCTGATTGGCTCAGCTTGGGTAAGGTATCTATACCTGTGGCTTACCTTAATAACCAGTGAGTGTTCAGGGCTGAAGAAAGTGGTAGAGACATGGCCCATTGGCCCATTGCTACAGGTGGAGTAGACCCACCTGTCCACCTCTACTGTCTACAGGGAGGTCACCAGGGGAGTGGGCAGTTCTGCTGCTGCAGCTGTTCAGTAGTTTGTATCACACTTGTAGTGGGTGGGACCCTCAGCTGCTGAGATTGCCATCTTGAGCAGCCAGACCTTCAACTCTACATGATGTTGGTTTGGTTTTTAAGGAGTATAAGCTGTAAGCTCTAGTGAAATTCTAAGCTTTGCTTTAAGGTTCTGAAGTTTGAGAAACATTTCAACGTTTCCACCATTGCCATGGTGGGCAGCCTGTTGGGTTGTATCTCATGACATTTGTCCTCTTTGTACCTTGCTGGCCCCATTCTAGAGACACTCCCCCTGCTTCTCAAACATCACCTTTCTACCTGCCACGTTTTGATTTTCCCTGACAACTCCTCGTATAACCATTGGAGGGAGGTAGGCCGCCACACCACCTGTATTCTCCTTAATCTCTTCTTTTCTCTGGGCTAAAAGAACACTTTATAAGAAAAATCTTGGAATTTAATGCCAGGGTTAGCTTAAGCTATATAGATACCTAGAGTTTATAGTTTGAAATATTGTCCAAACTGAACCTAGATGCTTATTTATTTAGAATTTTTATTGCTCTCAATTCTTTTAAAATTTAGTGTGAGGTTGTATGGTTTAATTTAGTTGTTTAAATAAAAGGTTTATTTTTGTTTTTAGTGGTAGGGATGGAGGTTTGGGTGGAAAAAAATAGAAAAACATATAGATTCTTAATGAATAAAACCAGTGATTCTAGACTTAGTCTTTCAGACTTTGAGATGGTGACACTTCTGCCACTCACTGCAGAATGCCCTTATTGATGGCTGAACATCAATAGGTGTAAGTAATAATTATTGGAGGCATTTATCAATTATTTTCTATATGATAAGCACCTGTTGAGCCCCTTTGCATAGTTCATTAGTTTCCTTGGGCTACCATAACAAATGACCACAAACCTTTAACAATAAAGTTTTATTTTCCTATAGCCCTGGGGGCCTGAATTTCAAGGTAAAGGTGTTGGCAAGTCTTGTCCTTCTTAAGTCTCTGGGGAAGAATCTTTCCTTGCCTCCTCCAGCTCCAGTGGCTCTTCTCATTCCTTGGCTTGTGGTAGCGTTAAATCCAATCTCTGCCTCCATCTTTACCTGGTCTTCTCCTCTTCTTGTAAGGACATCAGCCATTGGATTCAGGGGCCACCTTAATCCAGTAGGGTCACATCTTGATTGCTAACTAATTGTATCTGCAATGATCCTCTTTCCAAATAGGATCACATTCTGAGGTTCTGACTGGGCATGAATTGGGGAGCAGGAAGGATGTGGTATTCAACCCACTGAACATAGAGATTATTAGATATCATAATTTCCACCTCATCAATGGGAAGGAGGAAGGAACTTGCCCTGTCACTCAGCTGCCCACTTGGAGAGCTGGGTTGTGGACTTGGCTGAGCCTGACACCAACTCTGCTATGCTGTGCTGCTTCTAGAAAACCAATCTGCAAACTCAAGCTTAGAAAGCAATGGCATCAATAGTCATCTACCCTCCAGACCATACCATTTGGAGGCAAAAGATCATAGTGGGGCTCTGAAATTCTTTCTGTTTGTTTCAGATATGGGATTAGATCTAAGCTCATGATGAGCTCATCACTGTTTTGTAAATGGAAGCAGTTATGCCATGTCCTGCTATTCTACCCAACTGGGACATGACTATCCAACCATCTCACAATGGTGGGAGTGCCAGGACTGCTCTCCTCTGTGGTGCCCATTCTAATTGGCCAGGTGACCTTAAACAAGTCACTTCTCTGGGCCTTTGTAACAGAAAAACTTGGCATTGAACAATGCCTTCATTGCTGATGTTTTGCAAGTATGTATTAAATACAACACACTTATATAATTACAGGAAAGTGTCTTTGGCCATATATGTTAATATTTGCTGGAGTGTGGGCAGGGTAGTACAAAGAATGCGCTTTGTGTTGACTTTTCACCCCCAGGCTAATGGTTAACTTTGTCTTCTTGTTTGATTGTGCTGCTTGTTAGCTTTGGTCAGAAAGAAACACCAAATGGACTGGTGCTAACATTTGTCTTTCTTCACCTTTACTTGATGTGGTTTATTTCTATTAACATAGGTCACAAAAGCTTTTCAAAACTACGATATTTCAAAGCCATGGTTTACCATTGCACAATTTATCATATAAATCTTTGGATAGATGTTAAGTGTTCAAAATAGAAATAAGTTTTATGTGCTCATGGTGTTTTTAAAAGTTAGAGACATCTATTGCAGGAATTTAGGAGACTATTCTCTCTAACCTGCCGTGCTGATCAGTAGGGGATTGCACCTGTGAGTAGCCACTGCACTCCAGCCTGGGCAACATAGCAAGACCCCATCTCTAAAGCACATTAAAACAAAAGAAGATCATTGGAATTTAATGCCAGAGTTAGCTTAAGCTATGTAGATCTTTAGAGTTTATAGTTCGAAATATTGTCCAAACTGAACCTAGATGCTTATTTATTTGTAGGTTTTTCAGTAAAGTAAAGGTCTGTGTGTGTAGTGGACACAGCGTAAACTTTGGGGTCACACAGACCTTGGTTCAAAGTTGAGTTCTGTGACCCACTACACCAGCCAAGTGACCTTGGGTGAGTTACAACCTCTGAGTCTCCGTCTCATTCCCGAGTGCACCTCAACTAGTCACGTCATAAAGTGTTTTGTCTTTTAAAGGAACATACATAAACATTTGGCCCATGGTAGGAGCTTGATAAATTTGCTCATGCTCCCTTCTCCTCTAGTTGGTTGTTTTGTTGAGTCAAGATCCGACATCTTGAAAATGCAATTAGGACTTTGCAATTCATTCCCTTCTCTTCCAAGTCTACTAGGGAAATGGGGAAGGGGAATCTACTTTTCTCATTTTGATTAGGTCTCAGGGCAATATTCTGGAGGAAACCCAGGGAGTGTGGAGTGTCTCTTCCCCATTCAAGAGAGGTGTCTACATTCGCATACGCAATCTCAATCTCCCATTCTGCCTTACCAGTGGATTTTGCCTATTGTGCCCCTGAAACAAAAGGAAGGTTTGAAGGAATGCAGTGAGAATGGCAGCGAGTACACTTGATAAACCATCGTTGGAACTGGAGAGATTTTTGTTGTGGAGATGACAAGTGACCACAGCCTGCTTTGGTGCCCAGCCCAGAAATAGCTGAGACTCGGGCCTGTGCCTGGTTCCAAATTGTTTACTGTTCAGCGCTGTGGGCACATTTCCCGTTGGCCCCGCACAGAAATGACAGATGCCCGTGGTTGTGCACCAGGACGTGGTCTGTCAGAGGAGCTTGTTTAGAAGCAATCTAGACTGTGGAGGGAAAACCATCACGGGAGCGAGACTGGTGGGTGAGGTCGCCATGTGCAGAAGCCCAGGCGATGAAGGCAGCGGCAGGAGAAGGGACCAGGTCACCTCGGCAGGCCTTAGTGTGGAGTGCATGGTTAACAGCGGGGTCTCTGCAGCCTGGGCTGCTTCCCAGCTGTGCGACCTTGGCCAAGGTCTGGCCTCACTGAGCCTCAGAGGCCTCAGCTGTAAAATGGGCATGATTGAGGACTGAAAGGGTATTGAATTTGTAAATAGAAGCAGTCATGCCATGTACTGCTATTCTATCCAACTGGGACATGACTATCCAACTGTCTCATGATGAAAGGGCATTTTAAAAAGGGTATTTTTAAAGTGCCTGGCACATGGGAGGCACTTTTCTCTTAAGTTGAGTATAATTCTCAGGGACCCACTTTCAGTATGAGCTGATGAGAGACCACATTTTCCAAACTGAAAGATCAAGGCATCAGAATATACCAGCAGAGCTTTCCTGATTTATAAGCATAAATTCACAAAAAGTCTTACTGAGAGTGGAAACAGTATGTTTGAGTTTTTTAAAAAAATAAATTAATTAATTAAAAGTTTATTCTGTCATAAAGAATTGATGAAGGCATCCCAGGCTGGACACGGCCCATCCTCAAGATCCCAGCTGGGCTGCAGGAGTGCCTGCCCTCCAGTCCCCTTTCCAGGCAGGAAGCCTGTGTTTAGGGTTTACAGAGAGAATCCAAGTTTTGATATTAGCAACTTCCTGCTTTCACCACTGGTTCTTTCTAGTGAAGCCTTCTGGGGCCCTTTCTACATCAGGGAGAGCTGAAAGCATCCCCAAGACTTCACCGAGCCCCCTCAGGTGTGAGCAAGAACAGTGCAGAGCAGAAGTACCGTGTGGTGAGTCCTGAGCATCAAAAGACCCTGCAATGCAGAGAGAACCAGGATGAGTAGAAACAGGTGCTCCCCAGGCTGGTCCTCCTAACTTCCCACGGGTTTGCTTTCTGTTCCAATATTCCCATTTCCATTCTCCCTATCCCAGCTCCACGACAGCATGGAGCATGCCCTGAGCACATATACGAGCATGCACGTGTGCTTACGGACACGCAGACATACACACACGCATGCCAGGGGTATCTTTCTAAGCTCTTCTGGCTCTGAGTGAATGGCTTTGTTTCCAGCTGGATCTAGACAGGCCCCCAGTAACACAAACACTCAGGCCCTGAGCCCTGCGAACCAGGCTGTGTCTCCCGCACACCACTGGTCTGTTGCCTGCCCTCCTTCTAACCTTGGCATGTCCTTATTTCCAGCCCAACACTCTCCTCCCTGACTTGCAGACAGAATTTGGCCCTCAAGGGCTCCATGGGAGATGCCTACAGCCACCCTCCGGCTCCATGCTGCAAGCAGACCAAACTAGCTCCAGTCACGGGGGCCCACCCAGTGTGGACGGCCAGGCAGGCTTGAGCACCTGTCCAGGTAGAGGAGGCATCATTCTGCCCTTCCACAGCTGCAGCCTCTCCTTGGTCCCCACATCCAGCCATTTTCCCTGGGCTCAGTTACGAGCAGCACCGCCCGTGTGCGGGGAAGTACAAAGGTGGGGTACAGTGATGAAAGAGGGACCTGAGTTAGACTGTCCTTGTTGTGACCCTTTGGGGGTGCTGTAAGCCTTCCGGGCCTTGATGTCTCCCTTCCACATTTTAAGCATCCCATAAAGTTGTACGGATCAAAGGGAAAGAGAACTATGGAGAATGCAAACTTACCTCTTAAAAGTCTTGGCCTAGAAATGACATGTATTGTTTTGATTTGTTGGCAAGAAGTGGCCACATCCAAATGCGAGGAGGGTGAGAATGCAGCCCCGGATTGGCCAACCACTTCCCAGGAGCAGCTCTGTATTCCAGAAGGGACAGCATGACTTTTGGTGGGAAATGGTCATACCACAACACACAGCACACAAGGCCACGCACGTATGAGGTGGCCTATTCTTTCTACGTCATGTGAGTCCTCCAGCACAACTCCCACTCGCATGGGCCACTCTCTTCCTTCCTCACAGGATCCCCCTCTCCTACTCCCTTTTAGAAATATCTGCTGAACAAATGGATGTATGAATGAATGAATGAATGAATGAATGCTTTGCTTTCAATATTTATGAAATTAAATTAATAAGGTCAGGAGACAGAATGGAACTGTATTTATTTAGCATGTATTATAAGCCATCACTTGGCTAAAATCTTTACATACGTTATCTAATTTAATCCTCAGATTGACTTTTCAAGGTGAGTATCTTTATTTGTACGTTTCTCTATGAGGAACCTGAAGCTCTTGATTCCTAAGCATTTGGTCACAATTTAAACAGCCATAAAGTGGCGAGGGTGGAATTCATACCCACAGGGCAAGGCTCGCTAGGATTCTAGAGACAATGTCCTGAAAGGCCATGTGACCAGCAGGAAGGGTAGATCAATAGATGGCTTTGCAGGCAGGGTTCATTGCCTACTCCCTACCCTCTTATCTATGTTTTCTTTCTTTCTGTGTGTGCAGGTGCTGTGGAAGGAGTGTTCTCTTTTTACTTCTCTTTATTTAAACAGTTGGTAAAATTTAAGTACTTCTATATATTTAAATATATAAAATATTGTCTGCAAAAATTCTCCCATTCGTACCTCCATGTTCCAGGACGTATAAATTCTAACTGAAGTGTGTCGGTTCAAAAGAGCAAGCCACAAGCACATGCTTAGTCACTGATGCCTGAGGGCAGTGGGGCAGAGCAAATCCACTCCCCATCAGATCTCCCTGGGGCCCAAAGGTCAGAGCAGAAACAGGCTCTGGCTGAGGGGCAGAAAACTGTTCCCAAACCCAGAAAGGAGACAGAAGGGCCTGCAATGTAAAGGCAATGTCAACGGCTGCGAGTAAAGATAATCGAACAATTACACTGAGATTCCACATTGGAAATCTCTGCAAGGTGCTGCCCAAGCTCGTCCCTGCCTCCCTTTAGCCCACTTCTGTGCCAAATTACAGAATATATTTTGAGGCTAAAAAAGAAAGGGGGTGGGTGGGAGACGGGAGGTGACTCAACATGGAAATGTGACCAATAGTCAGACCAGGTCCCAGCCCTGTCCCTGCTTGAGTGACCAACCGTCCCAATTTATCTGGGACTGAGAGGCTGCCCAGGTGGCAGGACTTTTAGTGCTAAAATCTGCAAAGTCCTGGAGGAACGGTGAGTTGGCCACCCTAATCCCTGATGACCTAGAAAGATATGCTGGAATAATTTACAATCCACAAATCCTTTAAAATTAAATACTAAAATGAATGCCAAGATTCATTGGAGCTAAACACTCCAATGGTTAGGATTTTTGTTATATTTCTGCATGTTACATTTTAATATAAATTTTACACAAAATGCCTGGTTTTAGAAGGTTATGACTGTTTCATAAATAATAACTGCCATGACTTCATAGGTTACTGATCAGCAAAGAGTTTAAATATTTAATTTGAACTCAGGTGATCTGTTTACATATAATTATACAATGTAAAAAGATAGAGGGAAGTTTGTCATTAAAAAATGATGGCATTTGACAATAACATAATTGAATACTTTAAATTTTAATGTTATATCTCACATTATCTTATAAAAGAAAAACTATGGCAACCTATTCAAATTAGAGTTATTGTATAAATATCTGTATTACCTTCTTTTCTTAACATTGTTGAATCAAGGCCTTAATTCTATTGAAAAGTGAATATAAATCTGTAAGATATTAATATGAATTACATTTTATAGAATAGCATTGATTGAAGCACTCCCCAAAAAAGGAAAATAAAGTAATAAAATTGAGTCCCAGATTTAACACATGTGGATATATTATGGGTTGGCCTATATGATGAGACTTTATTTAAAATTTCACTGCCTTATTAAAACTGTCAGAAGTAGAGGTGCTCATTTATTTAGATCCTAGATGAATACAGTGGGCCAACCTAGGTGATTCCACATATGTTGGTTTTGAGAAGAAAAGCAAAGGGTAGCCCAGGAAAGAAAACATGCGATTTCTTTAACATCATGACATACACATTCAGAGAGGCAGGACTCTGCTCTCCATCTTGGGTAGAAGAGAAGACACCTGTGTTCTTGACCTTTAAATTCACAGTGACCTCACCTCGTAGAGAACAAGCCCCAACTGTTGTCCTATTCCTTCCTACAAGGACAGAGAGGAGAGGGGAAGAACGAGGACCCAATGAGGAAGGGAACTCTAGTCTTCAAGGGGTACTTCCAATCACAGCACACAAGAAAACCGTACAATTAATGGTGCCAGTCAGCTCTCACTTTGGTTAAAATCAAATAAAATGAAGTACTAACACCCAGGTCGTGCTACAATATACAGTGTTTCTTTTTCTCATTCTCTCTGTGTATATCTTCATATGTCTCTCTTCAGGATGACTCTTTTCTCCAAAGGAGACAATGTCTGCTGGAAAGTCTGCCTGTTGGAGGTGATCTATATCAACGTCTGTGATGGTTAATATTATGTGTTAACTTGGCTAGGCTGTGGTGCCCCATTGTTGGCTCAAACACCAGTCTGGATGTTGCTATGAAGGTACTTTTAACACATTAATAATCAGTTGACTTCGAGTAAAGATTAACATTAAATCAGTAGACTTCTAAGTAAGCAGATTACTTTCCATAATATGGGTGGGGCCTCATATACTTTAAGATCAAAGACCAAGGTTTCCCAAAGGAGGTATTTTTCTCAAGACTGCAACTTCAACCCTTGCCTGAAGTTCCACAAATTTCAGAATTGCTAGCCCCCACAACCATGCAAGACAATTCCTTAAAATCTCTGTGTTATAAATTTATATATATGGTATGTAAAGTTATATATATATATATATATATCATGTAAAGCTATATAGATATATACATAGCTTTCAGAAGTTGTATTTTATATGTGTATATATATATGTGTGTGTATATGTATATTCGTGTGTGTGTATTCTATTATTTCTGTCTCTCTGGAGAACCCTAACCACTACTACAACATCCTTCTGAAAAGAAGATCTAGAATATCACAACCATCCATTGCTACAAAGGGATCCTGTTACCCATCAAGCTTTGCAGAGTGACGGCTGGGCACCTGACCAGCGAGGTCCTTCTGCTGTTCTAGCAAGCTGAGGAAAATGGCAGAGGGTAGGATTCAGCTTTCCCAAGATTCCTGGTGACCACAATTTGCTCTGCTGTAATACAGTAAGAATGTTCCCAAGAAATCTTATTACAAATGTTCCCATGAAACACAAGCTTCAAGCCAGGCATGGTGGCATGTGCCTAGAGTCCCAACTACTCAGGAGGACCACTTAAGCCCAGGAGTTTGAGGCTGCAGTGAGCTGTGATTGCACCACTGCACTCCAGTGTGGGTGACAGAGCAAGATCCTTTCTCTACAAAACAAACAAACAAAAACAAAAACAAAAAAATACACACATACACACAAAATGAGCCTCACTTGGAGATCGGAAGGGAGTCAGGGCTAGAGAGTTTAAAATGCTCAATAGTAAAGTCCTGTTTATCCTGCAGGAATTTTGATTATAATGATAATTTTTAATGTCTGCAATCTACTGTTTGCATAAGGGTTCAGCCTTTCTCCACCAACAATTCCATTAATTTAGAGAAACAAACCATGTGAACTAAGCAGTTTCCTATTAATACATAGAAGGCTGTCCCTGAGAGCTGCTAGTTCGCCACTAGCAGGCCGGTCCAACCAGACCATTCACCTAAAAAGCTAATCTTGTCTTTAAGTGGGTCCCTGACATTCAATTAACATGACAAACACGCAGGCTGCAGGGGAAAGCCTCTTATTTCAGTGTGGGTCATCCTGTGGGCAACCCCTGATCAAGGCTTTTCAGCAGCGAGCTGGTACAGCAAGGCACAGGGATTTAGCGTCCATCAATCTTTTTTCTTTTAGTCAATTCAGAAGCTAGAATTTGGGGCTTGCAATGAAATGCCAACCTCATGAATGCATGGTATATTCCCCTGAAAAAGATAACTTAAAGTCAGAAACCCAATTGGATGCTTCTGCCAGTACCTACCAAAGACCAGGTGATTCCTGTGTTTCCCCCAAAATAAGACAGGGTCTTTTTTTTTAAATTTATTTTATTTATTTATTTTTTGTCCTCAATCAGTTATTTATTTATTTATTTATTTTTTATTTTAGCGTATTATGGAGATCTTATATTTATTTTTCCTCAAGAAGACACCCTAGGACTTATTTTCAAGGGATGTGTTATTTTTTTAAGTACGGTACAACAATCTACATTTATTCAAATATAGTTAAGTCATCTTCTTCTGGAACATCATCATAACTCTCTAAACCCCCGAATTCCATCCTGAATTTCTTGCGACTGTATTTCCTTTAGAACCATTGGCCCCAATCTCTCATGTGGAGCCACAGAGCTCTCATGGGGCAGATGAGAAGGGCTGCCCGTCTTTACCGCTCCGCGACGAAATGCATGGGTTGTGCAGATACGCTGCGTAGCCACGCCCATCACTAGGTCTTATTTTCCGGGTAGGGCTTCTATTGCGCAAATGCTTAGAAATCCTGCTAGGGCTTATTTTATGGGTAGATCTTATTTTCGGGGAAACGCGGTAGATGTGGAGGCTCGTGGGGCAAGTCTTGCACTGAGGAAGCTCATGGTCTCCGTGACTCCAGCCACCGTGGGATGGAGATATAGTCCAGAATGTATTCATTAGTCTGTAAGGAACTATTGAGTGCCCATGATGTGCCCACTTCTTTTCTAGGTGATGAAATCTGGTGCTCAGTTTCCCAGAAACCACAGCAAATGGTCTGGGTGTGGTACCTCTCTCAAGAACCTCTTGTTCCAGGGCAAGGTACATGAGACTTGTGAGCTCAGCACCAGTACATGGGCATGCTTGTAGCTGGCTATAGAGCAACAGAATATTCTTGATAGGAATATTTCATGTTCTAGAAATCTGCATGCATCGGCCATAAATCAATCACCTGATCACCCAACTTTGGTCCAAACACCCAATTTGGTCCAAATTCCCCCAATTTCCTCTCTCATCACCCTACTGGTGCAAAGTTTAAAGAGATGAAATAGCAAAGACACGGTTGTGCCCAGACCACAACTGGCAAATGACAGACTCTGAGAGTTTTCGAACTGTTATTTTTTTTAACTGTGAAATTTAGCTCACTCGATTACTAGATTAGACAGGATTCAGAAAGAAAGGGGGTGCACTTACGTGGAAAGGATAATAAAGGATCATTTTTAAGGGTATGGACAGGGTTAGGAAGCCAACAGAGGACAGGGAAATGCCTGGGACTGGTACCTGTGAACAGTTAGCTCCCCTAGTCCCCAGGTGGCAAAAGGAGGGTGTGATCACAGGCACCAAGAGCCATGGCCTTTAGGGGCAGATGCTGCACCGCTGTGCATGGTGGCAGGGAAGGAGCAGGGGGGTGCATATCCTACCCCCACACACCCCTCATCCTCCCGTTTCCTGCCCGTGCCCCATGTAGAAACTCCAAGCAGAAAACAGGGAGGAAGGGGGCATCCTTGCTACAGTCTGTAAAGTCCAACCTGCTGGGAAGGGCAGATGGAAACTAACCAGCACAGCTGCTAATGAAACCACAGCAGCAACCACACTGAAGCAGTGTGCATTGCTTGAGTGCTGCTCCGCACGGGATAAGGTGCTGGGCACTGGGAGACGCATTCTCTCCTTCATCCTCAGATGCAAAAGTGGAGTCACGTCATCTGCCCAGATATGGAGCAGATCTTAAAACTCTTCAGGAGCAGTTCGTGTCAGACCATTTGAAAGAAAAGAAAAAGGAGGTTCTGAACGTTTCTTAATGACTCACCCCATCTCTCCGCTGCCCGCACCGCCTCTGGCCTGGAGTCCCGGATTCTGGTCTCTGGTTTTGCCACCGGCAAATTATGCGATCTTAGGTAAATTATTTGCTTGACTCGCTGTGAGTTTGTGAAACCCCATCTCCCTGCCCACCTATAGAAACACACTCTCGGTTCTCAGCAATTCAGTTCTGTTGACACACAGTGAATGGAAATGAATTACTTTTCACTTCCCAGTTTGGAATTTCCAAAATTATCACACTTTCACAGGAATGAAATTAGTCAAAGCCCCAAGGAAGCCACTAAATTAACACCCCATGAACTTAACTCTCTTTATTTGATTCATAAGACAGTTTACAATTTTAAACACCCTTCTTGGGGAGGAAAACCAAAAGAGGGCTTGTCAGGAACTTTCTAGATTGTCTTCTGGGGTCACCCAACTGATTGACACACTCTGATGTTTTTAACACATTGCCTGGTTCACAAACCCTATTGTCAGGATTAGTAATGCATGATAAAAGTGAAGGTGACTTTCTTTAACTGTATAGAATTCCACACCTTTGTCATATTAGAGTCTGGTCAACCAGTTAGGGTTAGGGGGACCCTGGCCGGGAGGCCTTTGACACAGTGAAAGGCTAGAGCTCAAGCTTGGAAAGGGAGAGGAGGGCTCATGTGCTCCCTAAGGTTTGACAGCGTTGGGATTCTCACAACATGTGCTAAGCGACTAGAATCATATCCCTTAACCAGCAAGCTTGTTCTCATGGGGAGAGGACACAGGCAGCCCTAGGCTCACCAGATGATGGTCGGTCGTGAGGTAGACCAGGAGTCAGGAGGCCAGATCTCCTCACCTGCTCCTGCCCTGCTGTTTATCCAGCATGTGGGACGAGAAAAGCAACTCCTGGTTTAATCGCGCATCCACACTTCCCATTGCTCTTGGTGAGAGTCTGGCATCCCATCTGACTGGGCCCACCTTGCTCACCCACCATCCACTGCACTCTCTGTGCTGGCCATCTGGCTACTGGCCCTTAGTGGCCTCCCCTTTATTGTTCCATGCCACAGGTGCTGACCATGCCAGCTATACTTCCTAGGCTTCCTTGTCTACTGGCTTCTGCTTAGGTTTGGCCGATGGAAGACAGACAGGGGAGTGGAGGGATTTCTCCCCTTCTCTCTCTGCTTTGGGTCTCAAGTCTCAGGCAGTGACAGCATCTTCTTCATGGATCCAGTTCACATCTTCAGGGTGCTGGTGACACCATCTCCACCTTTGCTCCTCCATCCCTAACTGTTGCTGGTGTCTGGGTCACTTCACTGTCTCCTGTGTGTCCTTTCAGCTCTTCTGCTACCTCTCCAGTCCCTTGCACCAAATTCCTGTCATGAGTCCTATCTTTCTGCCTGTGTCCTTCTGATACACTGGCCCTCTTTGTTACTTAAATGAGCCTGCTACTTGCTCTTTCTAGTGTCCTCTGTAAAGATCCAAAATGCTCTACACTTTCCACCAAGAGATCCCTTCCTCGCTTGGGGCTAGCCAGCCTGGAGCAGCCTGGACTTCAGATTCCTAGAGAGGTGTCTCTTTACAAAGCAAGCAGGGCCCTGGAGCTTGAGCCCAAGGTGGCACAAAGCCAACCCACTTCTACCTCCCTGAAAAAGCCCACAGATACCAGCACTTGCACAAAAGGTCACTGCTCATTTTAATCAAACCACATTGCTCTGCACGGCTGGGCTGTGGCCTTCAGTCAAGATTTCCTGCGTGGCAGATTTTCTCTCCTCTTGGATAACAGTGATATTTGCTGCAAGCATCTAATAGAGCTTGAAATTACCCTGGCAAGTTGTTTACTCTTCTCGAGAGTGGCGCTAGGCTCTGAGCAATGTTTATCCAGCACTGTCATTATTTTTATTAACTAAACCCTTGCACTTCCAAAGTGTGCGGTAAGCTCTGTAAATATTTTATTATCCTTTGTAATTAGTTGTTGCATCTCACAGCCCTGCTGGGAAGTGGGTCAGTGTGACAATCCCCATTTTACCACTGATGTGGAAGAGAGCCACCCAGAGATGGGAAAAAGGCCTTGAATGTAAGGGCAGAGGCTCTTCCTTCTAAGGAATGACAGGTATTCTTGCTGGAATGTATATGGATCTGATAGTCCCAACACTGAACAATGAGAACAACTGTCCACCCCTTGCAAAATGGAATGGTAAAACTCCTACAGAAGGGTGTTCTGAGAATTGGATTAAAAAAAAATAAGAAAAGTGGTCAGCACACAGAAGCTTCTAACCCTAGTAGCCACTCAATAACAACAGTTTCCTTTGCTTTCTCTGTTTCCTTCTCATTACTGCACCAAGGTTCGATTTATTCATTTTTGGAAGAAGAGGAGGGGGGGGGGACAAAGATAACTGTAGTCTTCAAGGAGTGTGGTCCAAGAATGTGACCTGTAAAATCTCTCATTAGAATTTATTTAACTTTTCTTTTGTGGTCAAGTATATGTTGATTTCGAAACATATTTTCCAGCGTGAGAAAAAATCATATAGAACTATTAAATTAGCTTGTTGGTTGCGATATTCATATCCTTTCTACATTGCTTATTTTTAGCTTCTTAATATATGCAATCCTGAAAGAGGTATAATAAAATCTCTGTAATCTCTGTAATAAAATACTATCACTGTGATTTTATCAAATTCTTGCTATATTTCTAGGAGTTCTTGCTCTCTGTATTTTGCTGTTATGTTTTTGAAAGCACAAAGGTCTATAGTTGTTTTATTTTCCTCAAAGATTGTTTCTTTTATCATCAACAATCTGATTCTTTCTTCATTTCGTGGTTCAGGCCTTGAATTAAGTTTTATAGTAAAATGTCATCTTTCTTGGTTTTTAATTGTTTGCATTTGCCTGGTGTATCTTTGATCATTAAAATCAACATTAAAATTAATATTTCCTTAATATTTACTTTTAGATGTGCCTCATAAACTTTATATAGATGCAAATTTTGCCTGTTTAGTTTATTAACCTGAGAGTCTTTGTTGTTGTGTATTAAGGACATGTCAACACTTTTGTGATCATTGGATTACATGGTATATTTACGTTTAGTACTTTTCCTTTTTGTAATGTTTGTTATTTATTATACTTATTGTTCCTGATTTATATTTTTTTCTAGCATGTGGCTTGACCACAGTTTTTTTTTCCCTATACTAACCCGTAGCCCACTCTTACCATATTAATGATCCAGCTGTCATTACATTTCTCCATTCTGCTTGGGGGTTCTTCCCCACCTTTATTACCTATTTAAGCATATATTTTCCATGGATATATGAAATTAAATAATGGTCATTCTGGCCCCAAAAAGCCATTTGCCCATGTAGTCCCCTTCACCTCTCCTTGGGAAGGAAACTTTGGAGTATTTCTTACTTAATACGGCATTTCCTTCCTGCTTCAACTTATAGTTTTGCTGAGATAGCCCATAATAATAAATTCGAAACCATTAGTTTTTTCACTTTAAGGGTTTCAAAAATCCTGCATTGACACTTTGCATTTCCTGGTTGCAGTACCATCTTCCACTTAGATCTTTTTCAAAAAGTAGGTTATTTAATTACTTTTCTCTTCTTTCCTTTTCGCCTTTGTTTAAAAGTTTTTAATCATTTTTTTATTTTTCTTAGGTTTGCCAGAGAGCAAAGCCTGACACCATGGCTTGCTGGGGACTTGATCCAGGGGACGAGTGATGAGTGTCTGGACAGTGAAGCAGGGAAGGAGGGTGAGCCAGGACGACAATGCACTATTGCTCGGCCGTGACTGCAGGTGATGGCTTGCTCCATCCTGGGGGTACTGCCATGAAGCCTGTCTCAGAACTATTCGTCCAGAGGAAGAAGGAGGGAACTGTTCATCCGCCAGCTCAGAACCTCCACCCACCATGGGTCAAAGGTTTGCCTCATGGAGTGTTAACTCCCTTGCATTTCCAAGTTGCACACAGTGAGAAATGAGCAGGTTCCCACGGTGGCTCCTGCCTGGGACTTCACAGAGATGCCCAAGGGCATGAAGTAAGAAGCACAAAGCATGGGCCTGAGGCAAGAGACTGTCACATTGCACCTGCAGGAAGCTGGTCAGATCCTATGCAGAACCGGTTACCACAGCTAAGGTTTGAATAACACAGGTGAAGCGTAGACAATCTGAAGCAGTGCACAGAGGGTGTACAATGCAAGTGTAATGCCTACAAATCATCACACAATCAAATAATAGCAAAAGAGTTAGAATAAAGAATTACAGCCCCACAACAACCCTTCCAGTCTCCAAGGCCACTCCCTACAAGCGATTACAAACTACAAACTCTTTGAACAGTTTTCTTTTGATATTAACCTACATGTTTCTAAATATTTTTATATTGTCATTTTTTGAGTCTATTGATTTCCTATTAAAATGATTCAAAATTTTGTAGTAATATCACCCAAACCCACCTCTTTGCTCCCATCCTCCTGAAGACTTTTACAAAATAGTTTTGTTTACCGTAATGTTTACATTATTTTGGCTGTGTAAATATTATTCATTGTGGTGGCAAGCAAAGTATTTTATTTTATTTTTTGTACTGCTGTTTCATTTTCCTGAAATTAATAGCCACTTGGTTTTATTCATTCACCTAGATTTTATGTACCTATATTTTTTTCTACATTCTACATCTGAACTACCATATGCCTATCGGTATTTTCTTTTAGGATGCTTCATCACATCAGATAACTTTTGGATAAATAGTTTCTTTCCATTCCCTTTTGATCCCTCTTTTGGAGCCTTGGTTAGTCTCTGATTTGGGAGGGCTGGCTCCCTCAATCTGCTGCAAAATCCTCAGCCCAGCCAGAGACCTCCCTTTGTGCTCTTTTCTGCTGGAGACCACTTCTTGCCTCTCATATCTTTCTCTCCACTGTCGTATGTTTGTATCCTGAGGCTGCTTCACTCCCAGGTATCACATCCACACTCCAGAAAGAAAGAGGAAAGATAAAAAGGCACAATGTGGATGCAGTTTGATCTGTACTTTTTTAAAAAGCTTCTCCAAAAGCCCCATGCAGGGAAGTGTGCTTTTATGTCTCATTTACTAAGAGTGTGCCTCATCACCAGCCTTGGCTGCACGCAAGTCTGTAGGGGCAAGTGTGGGCACATGGCTGCCCAAGTAGAACTTTGTTTTTTACGGAGCAAAGAAGGGAGAAGGGATGTTAGCAGCTGGCAGTGTCTAGTGCTTGTTTGCTGTCTGTTTATATTTGAAAGTGAGATGCTATCTTCCCAATTCCCCACCCCCACCCCCAACCTTGCCAGCCTCTGGTACTCTCTGCTTCTACGAGTTCCACTTTTTTAGATTCCACATATAGGTGAGCATATGTAGCATCGTTCTTTCTGTGCCTGTTGGTCAAAGGATACAAAATGTTGGTCGAAGAATACAAAATTTCGGTTAGATAGGAGGAATAAATTCAAGAGGTCTATTGTACAAGATGATCACTATAGTTAATAACAATACACTGTGTACTCCAGAATTGTCAGGACAGTAGATTTTAAGTGTTCTAACCACACACACACAAACACAAAGACAAATATGCAAGGTAATATCTATGTTAATTAGTTTGATTTAGCCATTCCCAATGTATGCATAAATCAAAACATCATATTATACACCATATATTCAATTTATTCAATTTTTATTTGTTAAGAAAAAAGAAATGCAAATTTTCAATAAATAAATAAATGAAAGTAAGACACTAAAAGTCTGCGTGTTCATGAGTGGGATTGTCAACTGGAAGATTTATTTCCCTGTAGGACGAACAGCTGGGGATCTGAAAATTCTGACAAAGTTCGCAAAATGTCAGCAAGTTGCTGCCAGTTTTTAGTGTCCTTAAGGATGGCTTTTGTTCACAGAAAATATCATTTAGAGATTTGTTTTGTTTTGTTTCAGATTTAATATTCAATTTATTAAAGTTACAATTTTTAAATCCTCATTTTTAAAATTTGACTTGTAGTTACAAATATTATTATTCTATTGACAAACCTTGAAGATTTTAGAAATCACCTCTTGAGGGGTCTTTGAATGATGTTTGATCCTATTCACAAACGTAATTTATTAGGCACTTCAAATATTTTTAAATGCATATGTAAACTTTATACATTCAATTTGCTTTTTAAGTATTTCACTTCTCCTGAATTAACAAGATTTTCTTGAGCACATAATTTTTTATGTGTTAAATATTAAAGTTATGAATACATTGAATCTAAAGTTATCTTAAATGTTCCAATTCAACCTAGAATTACAAATCTAAAACAAATATTGAGTATACATTTAAATTTGGGTTTAAGGTTTTCTTTCATAATTGGCCAAATTCTAGCATTATAAATACCTAAAATATAAAATATAAAAAGATTCCCTCTTAATAAAAAATATCAATGCAATGATATTTATTCTCTTAAGTCTTTCTATCCCTGATTCTAGATCTTGCTATGGTTTAAAGGTGCCCACCCACTAAACGACTAAAATGCTGCTCAGGGAACCAGGGTTACTTTCTATTAGAGATTTTGCCAGGGCATGAGACCTGGAGCTGCAGAAACCCAGAACAATCCTTCTCTCTACCCTTGCTGTATTACTGAACCCCTCTTCATTAAGTCAAACTATATGCAATAAGCATTTTTATAGTGTCAAAGATGTTTAAATATTGGCTCAGCTTAATGAAGACGTTTATATCATGGGCTTCAAAACACAAAGAGTAATTGGAGCAGAACTCTTATAGCTCTCATTATCTAACTCTCTGGGCCACATAGTTCCTCCACATATCTAAAATGACAAGTGAATGAACTTGAGCAATCCTCATGAAAATCATTTTCAAGAGGTCATTCTCATTTCTTCTCCCCTTGACCAAGGGTCAAATAATACATTCTAAGGTTAATATATGCTCACTTCTGTATTCTCTCTTGGTACAATGAATGAGTCAATAATACCAACAGCAAGGTAAGTGATGAGATGCAACAGCAATGCATTGCTATTTCAATCTCTGTACTCAGATCACAAGAAATCAAGAACTTTGTCTTTAATCATGAGTTTAATTTTTGCCTCCATTTTCTGTTCTAGGACTAAGAAAGACCCTTACCAGCTCCCTCACGAAAAAGAATCCAGATGATCTGGGAACCAGAACCATGTTTCTAGCTTCCAAAGGAAGCTTACGGAGAGAAAAGGAGAGTCATAAAATGAAATAATAAATAAACAAAATAAAAGCTGGGACACATATTCAAGATAGCATTTCTATGTCAGGGCAAAAAGAAAAACATCTTGAGAAATGCAAGGACTGGAAGGTGCACCACCCAGGTATGCTGTGCAGTGGGAAGTCATGTGAGGATTAACCTGCTGTCCCTTCCTCAAACCAAATGAGAGTCAAAAGATCTGAAGAGAGGCTTGGACATGGCAGTAAACAAGACCTCTTCCAGGGCATGGAGTAAAATCTACATGGAGGGAATGCCAATCAAGGCTAACCACACGTTTGCTGCTGCTCTCTCTTGTAATCTCACCGAAGTGATCGTAAATAAATTTTAAATAGGAAAAGGCCCACAAGGTCAATGAGACAGGAGAGGAAGCAGCAACAGATGAGAATTCAGTAGAGGTTTGGAAATCAAAAAGTGGGTGGAGCACGGTGGAGACAATTCATTCTACAGAACCTAGACTCAAAATCACCAGGGAAAGCAAAGGGCAGGTGGCATTTAGGCCTGGAACTGGGGGACAGTTCCAGATGTCTGCATAGCAGCTGTGTTTCCTTCATTCCACAGGGCCAGGCAACCCCCTCGTCACAGGAAGAGGCCTGGTAGACTGACTTGCAGAGAGCACAGAGGACACTAGATACAGTCAAGGGTGGGAGGTAATGACTGAAGCTTAACCTAGGGGAATTAAGTGAAAGTTTGCATCCTGAACAGAGGAAGCTCCTGCCACCCGCCCCTTACAGCATTCCTTCCCAGCCCTCCCCAGAAGGCTTGTAGTCAGGCATGTACTCCCCAGGAATGGTACTGAAGCAAGAACCTCAGAAGAGGATAAAAAGCCCCAGATTAAAAATTAACATGAAGGTAATCGGGATAGCAATGCACTGCTGTTTGCCACATAGTAAATAAACAAAAAGTAAATGAAAAAAGACATATGTCAATATGCATCTTGTCACTTGTTTTAAGTTATCCCGATAATGGTAATTTAAAAAAATTCCATCTGGGGGATGGTCACACTGGAAGGTCAGACTTGTGGGGGGAGGGGGGGAAAGGGCATTATTTGAAACCTTAAAATTTGTAACCCCATAATATGCTGGAAAAAAATTTCAAACAAGTGCCTATGCAGATAACAGTGGCCCTACAGTCCCCACTTCATTCTGGGTCTCATATCCTATATTCCATAGCTCATTTGCAACGAGCTTGCTGCCCCCAAACACAACATCTGTGTTCACACCTCTTGTATGTCTGAAAATCCAGCTGCCTTTGCGCCAGGCCTCTTTGCCCACTCCTCTTCCTGTCTTCTCTTTAAGTCCACTTGGCCTTCGAGGCCTGGCTCAGACTATACCCTCCACAAATCCCCTTCCCGTTGCCTTTGTTGTAATGAGTCTCTGGCTGTCCGTGCTCCCCTCACGGCACCCCACTTTAGGATCAGAGCCACTGTCTGCCTCCCTGCTAGACAGTGAGCCTCTCCGAAGGGCCAGGGCCATGCCCTATCCAATACACACACCAGCTAGATGGGGCCTGACAAAACAATACTTGCTTCACAGTTTGGCTTTTATCTCCCTTTATTTCCCCTGCAGGTTCCTAGAATGGGCCTCGGTCCTATTCTCCAGAGAACAATAGATGTTCCCTTAGTTATCCACGAAAGCTGCTCAGGAACCACAGCCTGGCAGCCACGGTCAAGGGCTTCCCTATCTGGGAGGTGTCTCTAGCCCCCAACAGAACTAGTCATCTGGGTCCCCAGATGTGAGCCAGCAGCTCAGCATCCTGGTGACCTGCAAAGCCAGGTTGACTCAGTCTCCCCTTCCTGCATGGTGGGTTTGTAGTGCAGAGTTCACGTCCTGCCTGCCATCCTGCCAGACATCATGAGAAACATAATTGCTAAAATTACACAGCAGAAAGAGAAAGGCCATGCACACCTTTGATGATGAATACACACCTTTGATCAGCTACGTAGATAATCAATTCCAAAAATATTATGTGAACTGCCCTGTTCCCCAGCCCTCTCCCAAGAAAATTGCAATACATCTTTAGGAAGCATTTAAAAAAAAATGTTTCGTAGTCCCTGAAAAAATTCCCTAAATATAACTTATTTTGACACTGTGAGAATGATTTCCACAAAATTTTCAAGACTTGTGTCTCTCGGGGAAGGACTCTTTCACGAGAACTCTCTGGAGTCCGATGACTTTGGAGGTGCCTGAGCTCTCAGCCTCGTGGTGCAGATGCCATAAGCAACCGTCCCACCCAGAGTCGCACTGTCCCTCAGTGACAGGATTGGCACTCAGAATCTGGGTCTCTACATTCTGGGCTCTTCCGATCATCCCAGGCATTTTCCAAGATTGGTGAAAGGAAGAGGAAGGAGAGGTCAGAGACCCTAGCTGCGCCCTTCCTGCACTTCTCTGGGGCTGTTCCGTATTCCAGAGACACGTGGTCCAGGCATCCTCAAACTATGGCCCGGGGGCCACACGCGGCCTGCCGAGGACATTTATCCGGCCCCCTGGGTATTTTTGCCACCGCTGCCTGTCCTGCTTAGCAGTCAACTCGACCTGGGCCCACAGTGCGCATGTGTGGAATGAGCGCCGCACTCTCCAACGGCCCTCCAACGGTCTGAGGGACAGTGAACTGGCCCCCTGTTTAAAAAGTTTGAGGACTCCTGACATGGACTGAGATCTGTCCCTCTTGGAAGCTTTACTTCCTCCCTAGTGGGTATAGAGTGCTGGATTCAAGATCTCTCAAAGCCTTGGACTGGTCTACTCAAGAAAAGAAATGTAAGGCCACTGCTCATAGTGTGGCGTGGCTCTAGAGAACTTGTTTCCATCCACAGCTTCAGAAATTAAAATCTTCTAATCTGAGACTTAGCTTCTGACCTCCAACAAGGAGTGTAAATAAGCAAACCCAGACAATACAAGCACTGCACAAGAATCTCGGAAGCCCAGCCTAGCATTTTAGCAATTAGGGTACTTGTCCATAAAGCACTTAAAAATCCATTTAGACTGTCCACGTCGGTTCAAGCTCTTTAATCTTGGATAAAGTAAACAAGACTGTTTTTAAGGTTTTTTTTTTTTTTCATTTATTTATTTATTTTTGGTCTATTTTAAAGCAAGGATATTGAGAGGGAAAAAAAAAATTAGACATTCAAGGCCAGACCTCTGGACAACAGTAATGTGTAACAGCTGCCGATGCTGGTCAGACCTTTTGGTGATATTTTCAGGCTGCCAATGCCACTGCACCCTTTCACAGGCGGAAAACAACACATCCCCCTGAAGCGCAGTCTTCTTTTTTCATTTGCAGCTTGAAAATTCCGTGAGGGCAGGGCCCAGACATTATTCTGTACCCTAGGAAGTATAGCTCAGCCCACGGGCGTCTCAGCAAATGCTTGCTCACAGACTGCTCGCTGGGGGCAGCAGGCTTGCAATCCTAACCGAATGTCACCCCAAGCCCTCCCACCACGCCCCCACCCCTGGCGCCAGATCCCGGCCAAGCTACGCCTTGCCTCGTGTTCTGCGCAGATCGATTCTGCACCTGAGGCACATTTTTGTCCTTCTGCCTTTGCCCTATTCCTCCAGGCTGAAGGGACACCTCAGAGGAGCTTTCCCTGAACTTCCTGGCACTTCCCTCGTTTATTTTTCTGCTACCAGTCTCTTGGCAGTGGGTTCTGGAAGCCATGGGCTCCCACATGTTGCCCTGTGGTTATTTGTTGGATGTCTGTGTCCCCTCACCAGACTCCGAGCAGGCAGGGACAACAAGGGCTGTATTCACCTCTGTGTCCCCAGCGCCCTGCACAGGGCCTGCCAGCGTGTGTGTACTGAGCTGAGCTGAATAACGTTGACATCAAGAGAACCAGGCTAAACAAATCTCAACTTATTCTCCCTTTTGGTTCAAGTCTTGAAGGCTAATGTGCGCTTTAACCAACGTGGCTCAGCCAACCGATTACTCATCCAAGGCCACAAAACTCCGAGGCTGGTGGGTGTGACACTCCAAAGTATGGCTTTCAGGGGCCAGGGGAGAGACACTGCGGGGTTCTTGTCTGAACAGTGTGTACCTACAAGAGAATTCCTGACAATAGGAGGTGGAATGTTGCCCCCAGAGCTGGGGACAGCAGAGCCTGTTTCTACTTAGGGAAATTGCTCAACAGAGTTGCAGTCACACCTTCACTCCTTTGCGTTCCTGACCAACTAGTAATTGTTCTTGTCTCCTCCGTGGGGAATCTCCTGAAGTCCTGCTCCTATTCCCTAACCAGCAGGGGTTCCCAAGAGGCCAGCAGCCAGCCCCGGTGTGCACTGACAAGGGTGGCACTGTTAGGCAGCCACGTGCTGAGTTTTGGACATCTCTGGCGACCAAGCATTTCAAAGCTGTTTGGAGACCTAGAGACACAAACAAAGCATTTAATCTTGAGATCCTGACACTTTCTCACGTTAGAAAAATGTCACCAAGGCACTGCTCTCCACTTCTCGACTCAGGAGAAAAGACGTTGCGAACACACAGCACCAAGGCTCATAACACCAGCTCCTGTGGGTTCTGTTTTGTTTAGTTTCAGTTGCCTATTAAGTTTGGAGGGTCTTTTTTAAAAAACTTTTTATTTTGAAATAATTACACAGGGAGTTGCAGAGATAGTACAGAGAGGTGCTAAGGCCCTTCACTCATTTTCCCCAAAGGTTACATCTTATATAATTATACCAAAATACCCCAAACAGGAAAGTGACACTGGTACAATGTGTGTATAATTCTATGTCACTGTCTCATGTATGTAGATTTCTGTACACCACCACCCTAATCAAGACGTGGAACTATTTATTCCCTCTCTGCAAAGATCTCTCTGTGATTTTGCCACTTAGAGAAAATTATGTACATGAAATCACATAGTACATGATGTCTTTTTATTTCAAAATATTAATTAAGGGGGTACAAATGTTTTTGGTGAGGTCTTGAAATTGGCTTTTTATAGTGCTCTTGAGGTTTGTCCAAATTGTTACGTGAATTGATATTTTATTCCTTTTTATTGATGGGGTATTTATCATGGTGAATTACCACAATCTGTTTAACTGTTCACCTGCTGAGGGGCATTTTGGGTGTTTCCATTTCTTGGCTGTAATAAATAAAGTTATGAACAATCATATAGAAGTTTTTACATAGACATAAGTTTTCATTTCTCTGGCGGTGTGATTCTGTCTCAGATGGTAAGAGTATGTTTAGTTTTTTTGAGATACTGCCAAAGTATTTTCATGTACCATTTTACATGACCACGGGCAAGGTATGAGATATAGTTTCTCTATATCTTTACGAGCATTTGGTATGGTCACTACTTTTTACTTTAGTTGTTTTTATTATCTGTGTATTAATAACTCATCATGTTGTTAAAATGCATTGCTCTAATGATTAGTGATGTGAACATCTTTTCATGTGCTTATTGCCATCATACATCCTCTTTGATAAAATGTCTCTCATGTCTTTTGCCCATTTTTTAACTGGATTTTTTCTTTTACTGTTGATAAGTGAGCCTTTTTCATACAGTCTGGATAGAAGTCCTTTGTCAGATGTGTGTTTTGCAAATTTATTTTCCTGGTCTGCAGCTTGTCTTTTTATCCTCTTGACAGGTATTTCATAGAGCAAAGGTTTTCAATTTTGGTATAGTCCAATTTATTGATTTTTTTTCTTTTATGGACCATGCTTTTGGGGTGATGTCTAACAGCTCCTCACCAAGCTCTGGGTCCTAAAGATTTTTTTCCTATATTATCATCAAGAAGTTTTATAGTTTTACATTTTATATTTAAATATGTGGTTGATTTTGAGTTAATTTTTACATAAGGTATGAAGTTTAAATCGAGGTTCATTTTTGTCTATGGATACCCAGTTGCTACAGTGCCATTTTTTGGAAAGATTTTCTTTCTTGCATTTAATTTCTTTTGCCCCCTTGTCCAAAATCAGTTGCCCATACTTGTGTGGAACTATTTCTGGGTTCTCTATTTTTGCTTCATTGATCTATGTGTCTATCCCTTAACCAATAGCATGTAATCTTGAGTACTGTACCTGTATAATAAGTCTTAAAGTTTGGCAGACTGATTCATCTCACTTTATTCTTCTTTTTCAAAATTCTAGTTCCTTTGCCTTTCATAAACTTTGAATAATCTTGTCTATACTTAGAAAAAAATTTTTGTTGTCATTTTTGTAGTCAAACCTATATATCAGTTTGGGGAAAATGTATATCTTTATGATATTGAGACTTCCTATCAATAAACATGATATATCTTTTCACTTATTTATATCTTCAAGTGTTTCTTTCACTAGCATTTGGTGTTTTCCGCAAACAAGTCCTTTGCATGTTTTGTTAAATTTACTCCTACTTCAATCCTTTTGACCGATGTAAATGATATTGTACTTTATGTTTTGATTTCCACGTGTTCCTTGCTAGTTCATAGAAATACAGTTGATTTTTGTGTGATTTTCCTGTGTCCTATGACCTTACTGAATTCACTTATTAGTTCTAGGAGTTGTCTTGTAAATGCCTTGGAAGTTTCTGTGTATGTAAGCATGTTATTTGCAAATAAGGACAGTCTTATTTCTTTCTTTCCCATTCATGTGCCTTTTATTCCCTTTCCTTGCTTTATTGTGCTAGCTAGAACTTCCAATACTGTGTTGAATGGCAGTGGTGAGTGTGAAATATTTGCCCTGTGTCAGATCTTTCAGTCTTTCGCCATTAAGCATGATGTTAGCTGTAGTTTGGTAGATGTTCTTGATTCAGTTCAGAAAGTTCCCCACTATTCTTAGTTTTCTGAGAGTTTTTATAATAGGTGCTGAATATTATCAAATGCCTTTCTGCACCAATTGTTATAATCATGATATTCTACTTCTTTAGTCTTTTAATGTGGTAGATTATATGGAATGATTTTCTAATATGGAACCAGCCTGTCATCTTTGGAATAAACCTCACTTGGTCATGGTGTATAATTCTTTGTTTTACATTGCTGAATTCTATTTGCTACATTTTGTTTAGAATTTTTGCATCTATATTCATAAGGATCAGCATTTTTTTTTCTTTTGGTATTTTTTTTCTGGTTTTGGTATCAGAGTAATATTGGCTTCACAAAATGAGTTGGGAAGTATTCCCTCCTTTTCTATTTTCTGAAAGCAATTGTGTAGAATCAGTGTAAATTCTTTAAATGTCTCTCCAGAGACTCAACCTGGGTGTGGAGAATTTTCTTCAGAAGTTTTCAAATTATGAATTGAATTTTTAATAGCATTTGGTGTTTTCCGCAAACAAGTTATAAGGCTACTGAAATGATCTATTTTATATTGGGTGAGTTATATTTCATCTAAGTTGCCAAATTGCTGTGTGTAGATATGTTTATAGTAGTCCCTTGTTATTCCTTTGATGTCTGTAGTGTTTGTAGTAATAGTCCCTGTTTCATTGCTGATATTATTAAATTGTGTCTTCTCTATTTCATTCTTTGTTAGCCTTGCTAGAGGATTGCCAATTTTATTGATCCTCTCAAAGAATGAGATTTCTGTTTCTTTGGTTGCTGCTTTCAATTTCATTGACTTCTGCTTTTATCTTTATTATTTTCTTCTTTCTGCTTGCTTTTCTTTATTTTTCGCTTCTTTTTTATTCTTGATGTGTGATCTTAAATTACTGATTTCAGACATTTCTAATATAAGCATTCAGTGCTATAGATTTCCCTCTCAACACAGTTTTAGCTGCAAATTTTGATATATTTTCATTTTCATTCAAATCTGTTTTTTATTTCCCATGAGACTTCCTCTGTGACCCATGGATTATTCAGAAGTTTGTTGTTTAATTTTTAAGCATTTGGAGATTTTCCTGTAATTTTTATGTTATTTACTGTTAATACAGTTCCATTGAGATCAGAGGAAAACTGTGTATTGTTCCAATTTTTAAACATTTATTAAAGTTTATTATATGGCCCATGATACAGTCTTTTGATATCTGTTCCATGAGCACCTGTATACAATGTGCCTTCTGCTATTTTAGGGCAGAATATTTTATAAATGTCCATTAGATCTTGTTGGTTGGTGGTGATGTTGAGTTATATATCTATGCTAATTTTATGTCTAGCTATTTTATCACTGTTTAGAGAGGGGTATTAAAGTCTCTAACTATAATTGTGGATTTGTCTATTTCCCCTTTTAGTTCTATCAGTTTTGCTTTATTATTTTGTAGCTCAGATATTTGATGCATCTACATTTAGAATTGGCATGTCTTCTTAGAAATAGATTGTCTCTTTCATCATTATGTAATCCTCTTCTTTGTCCATCATAATTTTCATAACATTGAATGCAAATGGACTAAATTCTCCAACTGAGAGACAGAGTGGCTGACTAGATTAAAAACTAAGACCTAACTCTATGCAGCCCATAAGAAACTCAGTTCACCTATAAAGACATAGAGACTGAAAGTGAAAGGATGAAAAAGATATTTCATACAAATTGAAACCAAAAGAGATCAGGAGTAGCTATACTTACATCAGATAAAATATATTTTAAGTCAAAAACTGTAAAAATGGACACAGAAGGTCATTATATGATGATCAAGGGGTCAATTCAGCAAGAGGATATAACAATAGCAAATATATGTGCACCCAACACCAAAGCACTTGATATATAAAGTTACGTAAAGTATTCAAAATATAAAGCACATATTAATTGATCTAAAGGGAGAGATAGACTACAATAAAATAATAATAGAGGACTTCAACATCTCACTTTCAGCAATGGACAGATCATCCAGGCAGGAAATCAAAAAAGAAACCTTAGAATTAAACTATATGCTAGAAAAGATGGGCCTAACAGACATTTATAGAATATTTCATTCAACTACCATAGATTTCTCATTCTTTTCATCTGCACATAGAACATTCTCCAGGATAGATGATATGCTATTCCACACACAAAAAATCTTAACAAATTCAAAAAAGTTGAAATCCTATCAAGTATCTTTTCTGACCACAGTAGAATAAAAGTATAAATCAATAATAATAAGAAGTTTGAAAACTGTACACATATATGGAAATTAAACAACATGCTCCTGAATGACCAATGGGTAGATGAAGAAATTTAAAAATTTCTTGAAACGAATGAAAATGTAAACACAACACATAAGAACCTGTGGGATACAGAAAAAGTGGTAGTAAGAAGGAAGTTTATAGCTAGCTATAAATGCCTACATTTAAAAAAAAAATAGAAAAAACTCCAAATAAACAACCTCAAGGAACTAGATGCACCTCAAGGAGGTGGAAAAACAAAAACAAACCAAATTGTAAAACCTAAAAGAAATGGATAAATTTCTGGACATGTACCAAGATCAAACTAGGAATAAGTAGAAAATCTTAAAATCAATAATAAGCAATGAGACTAAAGTCTCAATAAAAAGTCTCCCATCAAAGAAAGCTCAGGGCCTGATGGACTCACTGCTAAATTCTACTAAACATTTAAAAAAGAATTAATGCCAATTTTAGTCAAACTATTTCAAGAAATTGAGTAAGTGGGAATACTTCTAAACTTAGTATACGAGGCAAGAATTACCTTCATACCAAAACCAGATGAATACATTATAAAAAAAAGAAAACTATAGGCCAATATCCCTGATGAACATAGACGCAAAAGTTCTCAGCAAAATGCTAGCAAACTGAATTCAACAACATGTTAAAAAGATTATTTACCATGATCAAGCAACATCATCTCAGGGATGCAAGAATGATTCAGCATACACATATGTTGACTCACACATCAGCAGAATCAAGTACAAACACCATATGATTATTTGAATAGATGCTGTAAAAGCATTCAATGAAACTCAACATCCCTTCATGGTATGCTATTACTAAGTCTCTGATTCTTACAATATCCAGGTAAAGAAAAAAAAAAAAAAAAAAAACCAAGCAAGCAAAACTGAAATCTCTTTTAGATTAGTTCAGCAAGAAATTAAGCCCCTTCCTGAATATTTCTAAAGATGGAGAATTAAAGATGCTTTCTCTCACTCAAAACTGCTTCTGGCTTTTTGTTAGAGACTTTGACTATCTCATGTCTACTTCTGCTGCCTGTTGTGTTCTCTTGGCATTGCTTTCCCCAGGCATCGACATAGCTGCCTTTTTTTTTTTTTTCTTTTTTCTTTTTCCCAATATGCCACGAATGCAGCGCTTTGTGGGTAACAGATTTTATTGAAGGTTTGGGGATAACATAGGGAAACTATTGCACAAGACCAAAAAGTAACAAAACTGACCATCCTGACCTTGGGTATATCTTATCAGGCACCACAACTCCTGGCTGCTAAGCTCACTAGGAAAAATCCAAAATCCCCAATATTAAATTATCCGAGTGGAGTAATTTCTCTCTTTTTGTCTTGATAAAGGCCAGGAGGCTTATTTATAACCAAAAGGGCCATTTGAGCATTTTCTTAAAAAAAATAATTGTTTTTTCCCTTCACAATTCCATCTTCCCGATGGTGTTGAAGTGTTGTTTTGTTTTGTTTTTAATAGCATTTACTCTGATACTTTAAAATGGTCATGTTTTTTAAACAGAAAACAATTCATATGGCCTGACAAGCTTTTTTCCCCAATGTATAAATATATCCATATGAAAAGCTTCCAAAGTTTTAAAATTAAATCAGATCATAGCGCATGCTTAATAGAGCCTCAGTTTTCTTACCTATAAAACTGTGGATGATACTACCTACCTTACAAAACTATTAGCCTATAAATGAGTTGCAAGATATGTGACAACTATAGACAGAGTATGCTCAACATGTTAGCTGGCCCTATAATGAGAAGAGTAAAATTAAAAGGAATTGGGAGTGCCCTGAAATATTTGGGTGGGAGTCACCACACCTTACCACATACAGAAATCTCTCTCCATTTGCGATGTATTTACTTTCTACAAATGAAAGAATTTCAAAAGTTACTCAGAGGATGAAAGGGGACTTGAGAATGCCTCTTCCCAAAATAATTTTTCTCCTTCTTGTATGACCCTACCTCTACTTTAGCACATCATTTTGAGATCAAAAGCATGAAAAATTGTCTATTAACTTTTATTTTTGAGGTATACAATACCATTGTTATTTTCTTAATAAAATGTGTATTTATGATTGTAAAAATATTTACAAGAGTTTTTAGGTTAATATGCAGTCTCATTGACCCAATCTTTTCCCAGCCATTAACCCTCCTAGCACTATGGGTTTTAAAAAAAAAAAAAAAAAAATGTAACCTTTATGGCTAGGGAAAGAATATTATCCAGTAGCTTTCCCCCAAGCTAAACTAGAATCCTCTCTCTCTCTCTTTTTTTTTTTTTTTTTTTTTTTTTGAGACAGTCTCACTCAGTCGCCCGGGGGTACAGTGCAGTGGTCATTGTAGCTCACTGCAACCTCAAACTCCTGAGCTCAAGGGATCTTCCTGCCTCAACCTCCCGAGTAGCTGGGACTACAGGTACATGCCACTGTGCCTGGCTAGTTTTTCTATTTTATTTTTTTATTAGAGACGGGGTCTTACTCTTGTTCAGGCTGGTCTCAAATTCCTGAGCTCAAGTGATCCTCCCGCCTCAGCCTCTCAAAGTGCTAGGATTACAGGCGTGAGCCACTGCACCTGGCCTAGAAGTCCCTCTTACTTGCTAAATTGAGTTGCCCTGCCAATGTCCCCACCAGCCCCTCTGAGCTTTCTGTGTCAGCCTGACTTGATGACAGCCATTTCCTGTGGGTCAAAGGGCTTTCAAAGCCACCTTTGGAACTGTGTTTTCATCTGGTTTAGGCATAAATGGCAATACCTAAATGTAAGAGATGGTATTCTAAGGAGGCTGACAGTGGACCTTCAAATGCCTTTGATTTCAAATCCTTAACTGCTGATAACATTCCTATCTTGATTGGGCTCCCCCAACGTCACAGCCTGAGGCAAGGGCTAGGTGCAGGTGGTTTATGTGAGAGGAGATCCCAGGCAGTAGAGGTGAAGGGAAAGGGGGAGAGTGGGACCAGGTGCATCGCTAAGGCAGCGGGGGCTCAATTCTGCCAGGACCTTTGGCAAGTGTACAGAATACCTTCCAGAATGTTCCTTCCAAAGGATGAGAGGCTAGACATTGGTCTACTGGCTCTCATTCTCCACTGGCTAAAGGTGTCTCCTGGGGTTTGGCATCTCCATGCTTCTAGGTCGTACTTGCTTAAGGGCTGAGTGGACGTCCAGCTTCAGATGTGACTCTGAGGTGGAAAAACAGGGAGGCTTGCTTCATGTGTGAGGATATTGTCATGGGAGTCCACACTGAACTTTCCACCAGAGCTGCGACAGACGTCATAGGGGGGCTGAGGGGAAATGTAACAGGGTGACAAAATCTTCGGCTATAAGCATATTGTCCCTTCTGAATCTACTGTTCCCCACTGTACCCATGGGGTTGCTCCCCCACCAATGTGTCATCTGGCCACTGCAGTCCAGTCCACAGGACATTGGAAGGTCACTGCTATTAGCTTCCCCTGGTTGGTGTGGGAGCTCTAAGAAAAGGACCACCTGCCTCCACCTTCCTTCTGACCTAACCCTCTGTCCACATGCTCCATACTGTCGAGGTCTCCTGTGTGTCTGAGAGAAGTTGTACAACCTCAAGTGGCCCCAGTGAAAGCTGCTGTTTAAGAGAACATTTCAGTTGACCAGAAAGGAAGGTGGTAGAGAATCATCTGATCCTGCCTAGAATGTCTCTCCTGCCCACCTCACCTGGCTTGCTCGCATGCAGCCATGAGGCCAGGACAATCCCAAGGCTGAGTTCAATGCCACCCTCTGCCGTCCCTTGCCATGAACTTGTCATGGGTGTTTACATGTGTTTATTAGTCTATTTCCTGTGTACAGCGGGAGCTTGTCAAAGATCATGCCATGTCTTCATTTCTGTGTTCGGGACTTAATGGAGTGCCTGGGCCACCGCCGATTCTCTGCAAATGCTTGTGGAAGCCAAAGAGGAAGGGATAAGAGCAGGGAGGAGGGAAATCAGTTGCTAGGAGATAAATGATTTGCTTATACGACAGTTGCCAAAGATAAGTCACTGGACACAAGGGGGGAATTCCCAGAACTAACCATTTAAAGCAATACTAGGATGAAATTTTATTGCAAAAGGCAGTACTTACTTGGCACTTACTTTTATCTTTATTGTTTTTTAAGAAAGAGATGCTCCAAGGGTCAGTGACTCAGACCAACCAGGTGACTTGGCTGTGGTTTCCTATGAGTCAAGCCTACCAGACAGTGGAGGACAGAGGTGAACAGGAAACTGGGCCAGGGAGAAACCAGAGAAACAGAGAGAGTCAACACAGCGAGGAGGCTTCCGCCCAGCTCTCTCGGGCCAGAAGGGCAGACAAAGCCATGAACTCCCAGACATTCACGTCCAAGTGGATGCAGCTGTACTTAAGTCAGCTTGAAAACTCTTCTCAGGTAGCAGGTAGCAAGAACAGATAGTAAACGCACTGGGGTTATGGCAAGTTCCTGCCCCAGCGGAGCCCTGCCCAAATGAGAGTGAAGGAAGGGTAGACAAGAAAGAAAAGTGGCCTGCTTTTTTAATTTATTTGTTTGGGTAAAGAAAAACAAAACAAGATGTTAGAGCTAATGCCTTCGTAAACTGTGACTTTCCCCTCCCTTTTCTGTTCTCTGCATCCTCTCTGCCCACTCTTGACATCTTAACACTGTTAATATTTGCCTAAAATGTGCACCGATGGCTGTCACTGTACAAATCAAGAGAGAAAAAAAAGAAAAGTTTGCTGCTTTTCCTTGAAAGCACAAAAGCACAATGACATGAGGCATCTTTAGACAGAATAAGCTGTCACAGCCCTGTGGCTCCACGAAGCCCCTCGCAGCTGCCTGGGCTTGCCTGATCTAGCCCTCTGGACATTAGCAATCTAAAGCGACTGGGAGAGGCACAAGGGCAAGAGACTCTAATTACACCAATTGCTGAGTGCTGTGCACAGGAAATAACATATTACGTTTGTAATTCTATTTACAGTGTAGAAAGCATTTTCCCATAGTCTCCATAATCCAACAACAATCCTGAAATTATCACTACAGATGCAGGCACTGAGGCAAAGAGAGGTTAAGTGGCATGCCCTTTGTCACACAGCTAACACCAGGCAGACCCTGGCATCGAACTAGAGTTGCCTGGGCCTAAGCCAAATGCTGTTTCCAGGACCCTACAGCAAACTCCCGCCAGCTGGTTACCTACCACCTCCCTTAACCTGCCTTCTGTCTCCGAGCAGAGCTGTTTATACTTTGATCCCAGCAGGTCAGTGACGTAGCAGATAATGAGCGACTTGGAGAAACACCAACTGCGTCCCAAAAGAGAGCCTTGTTCTGATAACTCTGTTTACCTAACTTCTAGGAGAAAGAGAGTAAACAAATTAGGCGAATGTTTAGAAGAAACTAGAAAAGAAATCTTGAGGGAGTTGAATATTTGTTATAGATCGTTGAACATGCAATGCTAAAATGGGGAAAAGAAAGCTCAGTGAAAGAGACTTGGGCTCCTCCAGAGCTGGGAAGAGCCTAGGAACTGAGATGCAAGGATCTAGAGACAGGAGGACCAGAAAACATGCTGCGCAAAGCTGCCCGTGCTGCACTGGGTCCTCAGCCCACACACTTGCCTATCTACCTCTTGCCTCTTCAGTCCTGATGGGGAGTGCTCAGAGCCTGGGGCCTTTCTAAAAAGAAAGATGTCATAGCATGGGGCTCTGGACTGCCCCTGCTAACACAAGACTGTTGTAGAGAAGAAGAGGAGGTCTGGTGTGCCCCAACGATCACCCGCCAGGGTGGGCCACTGCCAAGGTCTTTGTGCATGCTGGGCTCAGCAGGGCACCTGGGGCTCTATTAAGATTCGATGCCAGTTGGCACAAAAGGGAGAGAATAAGAATGGGTGTCGGCTGGAGCCCTGGGCACTGAGTTGGCCCAGGGTTTTAAACATTATGCAAATGCTGACAAGGCTCAAAGGTATATTTCCAGCCCAGACCTCACTTGCTAGCTTAGACTCATTAGTTGATATCACACATTTGGATATGTCATAGAATCTCAGTCTTAATTTGTATAACATGGAGCCCATAATTCATCCCACTCACCAAACGTCCACCGGTTGCTCAAGCCAGATTCTAGGCATCGTCCTTGAGTTTCTCTCTCCTTCTTGCTCACGCCTTCAGTCCATCACCATGTTTGTTGCTGTTGGCCTCCCACTTCTATTCTGCACTTGCTTTCTCAGAGTAGCCAGAAGGGCTTTGCCAAAGCACTAAGCAGATTGCCATCCCTTGGCTCAAATCCTTCAATGGCTTCAGACAGGACCTAAACTCTAATGGAGCCGGCAAGTCCCCAGCTGCCACCAGCCTCTCCTCGAACCCCTCTTTCCCTACTTCTAGCATCCCAGTCCCTCCGTTCCTCTGTGGCATCAAATCCTTTCTCACTTTCAGGTCTTCAGACTGTCATCCCCTGTGCCTGGAATTGCCCCTCTCCCCTCCTTTTGCGGGGCCGTTTCCTTCCTACCCATCCATCTCAGCTGACGTGCTGCCCGCCAGACCTCCCCAAGGGCCTTTCCTGGCCACTCAGCTGAAAGATGGCCCCTCCCGTTACTCTCCCTCAGAGCACTCAATTGTATTCTTTCCCAGCAAATATCATGATTTCTTATTGTAGACTAGTTTGGTTTTCTTCTTTGATGTTTGGCCCTCCCACTAGACTGTAAGCTTCTGTTCACTCCTATATCCTGGGAGCCAGCAGAGTGCCTGGGGTATGATAAGTGGTCAATAAATAGTTGCTCAATTAATGAATAACTAAGTTTAAAATAAATAAATTTAAAAATAAAGCAGACTGATTTGCTATTTGTTCTCTCAAAAGAGCCTCTGGCTCCCACCTCACTCCACTCCAGCAACCCCTAATTCTCCTTAGTCCACGTTGGCTCTGAGCATTCCGTGCAATTTAATGCAATGTCAGGATGGGAGCACTGTCAGGCAACTCAAAGAGAAACAAGAGGTCGGGCGCGGTGGCTCACGCCTGTAATCCTAGCTCTCTGGGAGGCCGAGGCGGGCGGATTGCTCAAGGTCAGGAGTTCGAAACCAGCCTGAGCAAGAGCGAGACCCCGTCTCTACTATAAATAGAAAGAAATTAATTGGCCAACTAATATATACAAAAAATTAGCCGGGCATGGTGGCGAATGCCTGTAGTCCCAGCTACTTGGGAGGCTGAGGCAGGAGGATTGCTTGAGCCCAGGAGTTTGAGGTTGCTGTGAGCTAGGCTGACACCACGGCATTCACTCTAGCCTGGGCAACAAAGTAAGACTCTGTCTCAAAAAAAAAAAAAAAAAAAAAAAAGAGAAACAAGAAAGTCCTTCCCTTGGACCATAAGCTTCAGCCCTCCCCATCAGTCCTTCCTTCCCACTTTCCTCCTTTAATAATACCCAAAGGAGAAAAAGGCATTTCATCAAAAAGACACTTGCACTAGAATGTTTATTGCAATTCACAATCACAAAGTAGTGGAATCAACCCAAGTGCCCAACAGTTCATGAGCGGATTAATAAAATGTGGTATATGTGCACCACGGAGTACTACTCAGCCATAAAAAATGAATTAATACCTTTTGCAACAATCTGTAAGGAACTGGAGACCATCCTTCTAAGTGAAGTATCTTAAGAATGGAAAAACAAACACCACGTGTACTCGCTATTAAATTGGAGCTAATCAATCAGCACTCATGTGCACAGATGAAAGTAAAACTCAATGGAAATCACACAGGTGTGAGGGGGGGAGGAGGGGATGGGTGAAACATACCTAACAGGTACAATGTACACTATCTGGGTGACAGGCACACTTGCAACTTTGATTCAAGCAATGCAAAAGCAATCCACGTAACCAAAACATTTGCACCCCCTGTAATATTCTGAAATAAAAAATATATGCGCCCATATACAATAAGCATAATCATAACATAATAATAGCTACATTTATGGAGCTTTTGCGATTTGGTGGGCAAAGTGCTTTATCTAGACCTTCTCATTTAATCCTCTGTAGAACCCTATGATATAATTACTAGCATTTGTTCCACTTTACAGAGAAGAAAATCAAGTCTTGGCAAATTATGTGACTTTCCCTAGGTCAGCTGTTAATAAATGGCAGAGCCAGGATGTCTGTTTGATGCTGGGTGGCTCATACTTCAACCAACAGGCCAGACTGCTTCCCAAATGTTCACTGCTACTCAATGCACATTCAGATTCCACCAACAACTATTCAGCCCCCACGTGTGAACCAAGCACTGTGCAAAGTGTGCTCATCATCTTCATATTTCATTCTTACAACAAGCTTGTGACATAGGCCTTTATTATTCTCATTTTTGCAGGACACCCTGATTGCTGAAGCACCTTCATTCACTCTTTGTGGAATGCCTGGATTGGATGCGGCTTCCTCCTGCCACGGCCAGTGCATGCTCCATTCCTGCATATGTTGCTGCTCTGCCCAAAGAGAAAGGAGCAGGGAGAACCGAGGCTTGCACATGCACACACTGTGATCGGCGGTGTGTAGCCTGTTGGATAAACCACTCCCAGAGAAGCCCTGTTGCTCTGCCACCTCAAGGGTGGCTCTGGAGAGCCACGTGACAGGACAGAGGGCCTCGGGCTTCGGAGTGAGACACGTGTCCTTAATTCTCAGCTCTGTTCCCCACTAGCTGAGTGGCCCTGTGCAATCTACCCAACTCTCTGAGCCTCTGATACCACTAGGAAAAGGGGTCTCAGCACGAATATCATGGGGACATTGTGGGGATGAAATAAGATCACGGAAAGAAAGCCCTTAATACAGGGGCCAGCACATGGTAGGTCCTTATTAACCGGCGTGTTATTTTTCACTTCCTGCCCACCGGGTTCTCAGGCCCGGGAGAGGAGACTCTATAATTAGGCCATTCTGCTGTGGAATTCCTCAGTGCCTCGTGCCACTCTTTTTTCCTCCAATTGTCTCTCCCTTCCTTTCCCACCCACCATTTGAAGCTGACTGTTCTGTCTGCAGGAAATGTGTTAAATGAGACAATGTTTGTGTTAGCATCTCGTTCCATGAGCTTTGCTGGCATGTTCCTCTCTTCTGGTCCTTGGGGAACGTCTGCAATGTGGTCAGGTGTGCCTGCTGACAGTCTCGCAGGCAGGACGCACATAGCTAGAAGAGAAATTACGTTAGCAGAAAATTATATGAGAGGGATGTATTCATACTGGCACAGATTTTAGAGACAGGTTTGAGTCCACATCCCCGCATCGTTACTGGCTGTGATCCCGAGGCTGTGTTATGTACTGTTGCCACATGTCACTGTCCTCATCCACAAAACTTACACGATTCTTATTAGAATAATGAGAGTCAATGTTTTGAAAGATCTAGGACAATGTCAGGCACATTGTAGGTTCTTGATAAATGGACTGTTTTTAGAGTATGCAATGCAGCGCTTGGCATCTAAAACAGAAATTGAAAAACTACAGCCAAATCCTACCCACCATCTGTTTTTATAAACAAAGTTTTATTGAGACACCAAAACGCCCATTTGTTTACATATCATCCATGGCTGCTTTCTCGTGACAGTGGCAGGCTTGAGTAGCTATAACACAACAGAGACTGCATGACCCACAAAGCTCAAAGTATTTGCTATCTAGCCCTTTGCAGAAAAAGTTTGCTGATCTCTGGTCTAAAACATACTCTATAAAGGGCTGGCACATAGTTGATGCTCAATAATTTTGGTTGAATGGACTATATCAGACATGGAGTCAGTAATCTATATGGGTGCTAAAATTCCTTTCAACAAACTCATCCCAAATCACAGATGCCGTCACTCACAGGTTTGGCTCAAGATGTGGGTCTTCCTTACCATCTTCTTTGGGCAGATGCTCTCTGCTTGTAGTCAGCTGCTTCCCTGTTTCCTGGTCACCCTGTATAGGTTACCCTGGAATCTCATGGATTCTTAGATGGTTCCCTGGCTCATGCCCATAAGTCAAATCTCAGAGCTTGGAAGGGACAGGAGAGAAACACTGGGCTTTCTGTTTTTAGTGTGCCACCTTTGTTTGCTGTCTCCCTTTTTTTTTTTCCTGGCTTCCCCTCTCTAGCCTCTCTCCTCTCTTTAGCCAAAAATTCTCTTTAGGTTTCTCTTTGAGTTCCTCTTCAGCACCCATCCTGATTGCCCTTCCTGTGGCACTGATTCCTGCTGGTAACAAACTGTTGGTTTGATCAAAAAGTCATTTTTAGTAATTGGGGGGAAAACCTTAAAAATGTGCTCCTTTCCTCACTGTGCATTTCTTCCTTTTATTCCTGAAGCGAGAGGGCTGCTGTAGACCCCAGGGTACCAGGTCCATAGTGGGCAGTGGGTTCCTCAGCGGCTGCTCATTTAGTAGGGCAGTTGGGATTAAGTTCAGCTGTGTCGACAGAGTACCAAAATAATAATGGCTTACACGTGACAAAAGCTTACTTGTCTGCCATGTACAAGTCTGGAGGTGGCAACCTAGGGCTGCTCGTCCCTACAAGGGGCTCAGAGATCCAAGCTCTCTCACGTTGCCACTTTTCTTACTTAGGAGGAGAACTTTGCCTTCACAGTCCAAGATAGTGGTTGAAGTTCCAGCCACCACATTCCCATTCTAGGTAGCTGAATAAAGAAAGGGATGGAGAAAATGGTGTATGCACCAGAATTTTAAAGGATGGTTCCCAGGAGCTGTCACTTGACATATCTGCTAAGGTCTCATTGGTCACATGGGCACACTTACTTGTAAGGAAGTCTGGGAAAAAGAGCATTTATCCAAGTGGTCATATGCCAAGATGAAAATGTAGGGGGAGGTTTATATACTAAGGAAGATGGGGAGGACATATATTGGCGGAAACCAGTGGGTGTGCGTTCCTTGGTATTATTTTTAGCTGCAAATAACAAAAGCCCAGTCTTTAAGTAAATAACAAAAGCCCAGTGGTTTAAGCCACTATGATTTTTATTCTTTAATTATAATGAAGTCCGGAGGTAGGTAGTTCAAGGTTTGACTTAGCAGTTCACCGAGTCATGAAGGACCCAGGCTTCCCACTCTGCCTCTTAAATAAACCGGCATTACTTCCACAGGCTATGGCTGTGGTCTTAGGGGGCAAGATGGCTGCTGCAACTCCATACATCATATCCTCATGCCCTGATCCAAAGGTAGGGGGAAGGGCTGGTGGAAGAGGGCTTCCTGCTTGTGGTGCTCTCTTTTTGTATCCCCCACCCCTTCCAGAAGTTTCTAGAAGCTTCTTCCATCTCCTTTGCCAGCTCTGGCTCTCATGTCTGCCCCAAGACCAGTCACTGGCAAAGGGAAGGGATTGCCAAAATGGGCTTACAGGACTTGCTGCCTGAACAAAATTAGAACTCTCTTAGCAAGGATAAAAGAAAATGACTTGTGAACAGGAATACAACAGAACGATCCTCTGTTATCTGGGAGGAGGAACAAGTAGTAATTGTTTCCCTCCTGTCTCTAGAAGCATGATACTTAGACTCTTCCTAGATAAAAGGCAAGAAATGGATTGAATTTGGGTCGTATTCTCAAGCTTTTTATATCAGCTATTTGTTATCAACATGTTTTGTATTTTTACAAAATCTAGAAGAGGTAAAATTCTTTCCATGCATCTTCAGGCTGGAGCTTTCAGTTCAGTACTCTGCAAGGTGCTGTCTCCACAATGCTCAGAGCTATTTTCAGGTGAATGTTCTGGACAAAAAAAGCAACTTCCTAAAAATAATTTTGCAGTGGCAATCATACATCTCCTGGAAATGATGCACCTTATCTTCTTGATAGGGTCTGCAATCCTGTGGCAGGGCCATCAGCCCCAACCAGACTGCTGGTGATAATGAGATTAAATTCCTCTCCACTGAGAATAGTGCTTACCATTACAGCAGAGCCCAAACAGCACTTTGCAATGTTACACAGCCAAGCATGACATTTGAGAAGCAGGACTGGTCAAACCACATATGGATTTGCAATGCAGAACTGGAGGTTTAGCACGACAGACAACTTGGCTCACTCAGATTTCATCCACATTCTTCCCTTAGAGAGAAGAAAAGAGAAAAGTGACATACCCTGGGTCCCTACCATGTGGTAGGTGTATTATATGCATTGTTTATCAAAGCCCCATAACCATAAATAAAGTAGGTCTTGGGGTTCCTGCCTGCAACCCACCTCACAGGCTAGACATGGATGGGGCTGGATGGCTGGGGCTGGCACTTGGAGCCTGAGGTCTGAGACTCTGAACTCAGAGCCAAAGGGTGTTCACAAGACAAATTCCTCAATGAACACCAAGGGTCCAAGTCTAAGAACCCAAGAGTACTGCAGAGAAAAAGAAGAAAGGGCCATACCAAATCACAGAAAGACCTAGTGAGTTTTCATAAACAAACCTTGAAGGCACACATGGTGTAGGAATAGCCTTAAAGTTTTGGTTGTGGAAATGATTATTGCCACTTCCTGGGAGCACCGAGGGAGCACTTCAGGGAGGCCAAATACATTGCCCCAGGTGTCACCATCAGCAGGTAGCAGAGCTGACATAGGCACTCTGGCTTAGCACTGATCCCAGATTACTGCCCTTTCCACTGCAGCACACGGCTTCTCTACAGGACGAGAGGAGCCCCCTGGATATGGCACCAAATGATCTTGCCTCTGATGCTGGACCCTTGGGGCTGCGGGTATAGCCACCACCCGAGCAGTGGGAATTTAACTCCTAGTCCCCTCTTGGTTCGGCCCTCACTGCCCCCAGACCCTCGTAGTTGAGTCCTCTGATTTCCCCACCTCCAGGGTCAGAGTTCATCTCAACAGAGATAAGAAGCCATCCCATAATCAAGATAGTGAACTTATCCATGACCTCTAAAAGTTCCCTCGAGCCCTTTGTAATCCTTCCTCTCCTTGTTCTTCACACCCCTCTACATCCAGATAGTCCCTGATCTACTTTTTTGGCACTGTAGATGAGTTTGCATTTTCTGGAGTTTTATATGAATGAAATTATAGAATATGTACTCTTGTTTGTCTAGATCCTTTTATTTAACATAATTATTTTGAGAGTCATCTATATTGCTATAAAAGCAATAGTTCATTCCTTTTATTGCTGAATAGTACTCCATTGTATGGATAGACCACAATTTGTTTAACCATTTACCAATTGATAGACATTTGAGCTGCTTCCAGCTTTTGGCTATTTCAAATAAAGCACATATTCATGTTCAGGATTTACAGAGCATATGCCTTTTTTTCTCTCTCTTAGACAAGTACTTAGGAGTGGAATGGGCAACTTGTTTTCAAAGGAGATTGTACCATTTAATACCCACACTGAAGTGTAGAGAGTTTCATTCCTCCACATTCTTGCCAACCCTTGATAGGGTCTCTTTTTTTTGTCATTTAATACATTCTTATTAGAATGTGCATAGTAGAACTTCATTGTAGTTTTTATTTTAATTTCTCTAATGACTATATTGAGAATCCTGTGATGTGCTTATTTAAAATCTGTATCTCCTCTTTGGGGAAGTGCCTCTTCAAATCTTTCACCAGATTTTTTAAATTCATTTATTTTTTTATTATTGAATTATGAAACTTTTTTTATACATGGGGCATACAAGTTGGATTCTCTCTCTCTCTCTCTCTCTTTTTTTTTAGAATACACTTTGCAATATTTTCTGCCAGTCTGTGGCTTGCCTTTTCATTCTTCTAACAGTGTCCTTCAAAGAGCAGAGGTTTTTCATTTAGATGTCATTCATTTTATTAAATTTTCTTTTTGGTATCATATCCGAGAAATCTTTTCCTAAGACAAAGGTCAAAAATATGTTTCTCTCTGTTTCCTTTTACAAGTTGTATATTTTTAGGTTTAACATTTAGTTCCATCATCCATTTTGAGTTAATATTTATATGTGGTGCAAGGTAAGGATTCAAGTTCAGTGTCTGTCTGTGTGTGTTCATTTTGCATCTCGATATCTAATTGTCCAGTATCATTTATTGAAAAGAACAATCTTTTTTTCATTTTTAGCCATTGCACCTTTATTTAAAAAATCAGTGGTTTACTTTTGTGTGGGTAAACTTCTGTGCTCTCTCTTCTGTTTCATTAATCTATTTGTCTAATTTGACTCCAATACTACATTATCTTGAATACTGTAGCTTTATAGTAAGTCTTGAAAACATGGAAGTGCCAGCCATCCAATTTTGTTCTTTTCCAAAGTTGTTTTGGTTGGGCTAGTCCCACTGCTGTTCCAGAAAAATTTTAGAGTCATGATATCAATTTTTACAAAAAGCCTGCTAGAATTTTGAGGGAGACTTGTTGAATCTATAGATCAATCTAAGAATGATATTCATCTTAACTACAGAGTCTTCCAACTCATGAACAAAGCTTACCTCTCCATTTATTTGGATCTTCTTTAATTTCTCTAAGCAATGCTTTGTAGTTCTCAATGTACAAGTTCTTTCACATCTTTTGCCAGATTTGTCCCTAAGTATTTTATACATTTTGATGCTGTTGTAAATGGCATTTTTTATTTCAATGCACAATTGTTTGTTGCTAATTTATAGAATTACAACTGAGTTTTCTGTATTGATATTGTACCACTCAAATTTCCTAAATCCATTTATTAGTTTTATTTGTTTTTTATAGATTGTTTTGGAGATTCTATGTAGGCAATCATGTCTTCTATGAGTGAAGATAATTTCATTTTTTACTTTCCAATTTATATGCCTTTTATTTCTCTTTCTTGCATTTTTGCATGGACTAAGATCTCCAGCACAGTGTTGAACAGAAGTAGAAAGAGCAGACATTCTTGCCTTGTCCCAGTCTTAGCAGGAAAGTAATTATTCCTTTACTATGTTAAGTATGTTGTTACCTGTTAAGTTTTTATAGATGTCCTTAATCAAGTTATGGAAGTTTCTTTTAATTCTTGGTTTGTTGAGAGTTTTTATCATGAATCAATATTGAATATTGTGAAATGCCTTTTTTCTATATCTATTGAGAGGATCATTTTTAATTTGTTGATACGATGAATTACACTGTTTGGTTTTCAAATGTTGAGCAGCAGTATTGAACAACAAATGGAATACGTACCTCTTGGTCATAATGTATTGTCCTTTTCTGTGTTGCTAGATTCATTTTTTAGTATTCTGTTGGGGAGTTTTGCTTGTATGTTCATGAGGAATATTGGTCTTTAATTCCCTTTTCTCAAAAGTTTTGTCTGGTTTTGATTTCAGGTTTTGATTTAAGTCTGGCTTCACAGAATAAGCTACAAAGTATCCCAATCTTTTATTTACCTTTATTCACTAAATGAAATTTTATTTATTAATTCTTATTTCAAAAAATGTAGAGGGTACAATTGTTTTTGTTGCAGGGATGAATTGTATCATGCTGAAGTCAGGGCTTTCAATCTGCCCCTCAAAGGAAATAATCAACAGAGTAAAGAGACAACCTAAAGAATCGGAGAAAATGTTTGCAAGCTATATATCCAACAAAGGGCTAATATTCAGAATCTACAAAGAACTCAAACAAATTGTCAAGAAAAAAACAAATAACCGCATCAAAAAGTAGACAAAAATCATGAACAGACTTCCACTCTTTTCAATTTTATGAAAGAATTTGTGTAGAATTTGTATTAATACTATTTCTTCATGGTAGAATTACAAATGAACCAACTGGGCCAGGAGTTTTCTTTCTAGAAATGTTTTTAACTACAAATTCAATTTCTTTAGCATATTTAGGGCAAATAAGATTGTGTATTTCTTCCTATGCAAGCTTTGCCCTTTGAGGAATTTGCCCATTTCATCTAAGTTGACAAATTTATTGGCATAAAGTTAGTTGTAATATTTAATTTATTATCCTTTTAATATGATAGGCTCCAGGGTGATGTCACCTCCTTCATTTTTAATATTGGTAATTTCAACCAATATTACTTGGTTTAATTAATTTTTTCTATTATTTTCCTATTTTTTATTTCATAGATTTTCATTCTGATATTAATCTTACTCTTTCTCTGCTTACTTTGGGTTCAGTTTGGTCTTATTTTTCTAGTTTCTTAAGGTGAAAACTAAGATCATTAATTTAAGACCTTTCTTCTTTTCAAATATAGGCAATTAGTGCTATGAATTTCTCTCCAAGTACTGCTTTAGTGGCATCCCACAAATTTTGGTATGTTATTTTTAAATTTTCATTCAACTCAAAATACTTTATAATTTCCTGTGTTTATTTCTTCTTTGACCCATGGGTTACTTAGGAGTATGCTACTTAGTTTTCAAATATTTGTAAATTTTCCAGAAATCTGTCTGTTAATGATTTCTAATTTAATTTTTTGTGGTCAGAAAACACTTTGTATACTTTGAAACATTTTAAATTTAATAAAACTTGTTTTATGACCCAGAATATTATCCATCTGGGTATTCTCTATATGCACTTTTAAAAAGTATGTATTTTGTTGAGTAGAATGTTCTATAAATTTCAATGAGATCAAGTTGCTTTATTGCATAGCTTAAGTTTCTTATATCCATATTAATTTTCTGGTTGTCTGTTACATCAATTATTGAGAGTTACTGAGATTTCCAACATTTTTGTGGATTTTGTCTTCTATATCCTTGAAATTCTATCAGTCTTTGCTTTATGTATTTGGAGCTCTGTTATAAGCTCAAAAGCATTTAGGTTTATGAATGACCTTCATGAATGATTCCTTTATCCTCATGAAATATTCTTTGCCCCGAAATCTACTACATTTCATATGGTCTCTCTGGCCCTTTTCCAGTTTTTGACTAGTTTTAGCATAGTACAATTTTTCTACCCTTTTAATCTTAGCCTATTTATATCTTTGTGTTTAAAGTGCATTTAGTTTAAATAGCATTTAGTTGTATTTGGCTCTTTTAAGCCAATATGACAATCTCTAATGGGCATGTTTAGATCCTTTACATTTAATTGGCTATTGTTATTAATTTTAAGTCTGTCCTCTTACTGTTTGTTTTCTATCTACTCCATCTGTTCTTTGTTCCCTTTCCTTCATTTTCTGATCTTTATTGGGGGAAAATCATTTAAATTTTTTTATGTTTTCATTTTATTTCCTTTTTTATTAGGTTTAGTGCTCAGTTTTATTATTTTAGAGTTTATACTTTACATCTTTAAGTTATCATAGTCTACCTTCAAGTGCTACGACACCCACGTCAAGTAGCGTAAGAACTTTACAATAGTCTACTTCAGTTTTCCCCTCTCTGGCCTTTATGCCAATGTTGTCATATATTTCCCAGCATGGATGGTGGGAACAGGCACTATTCCCAGCCTGTGTGAGCACAAGGCACTTTTATCTCTAGTCTTTTCAAGTAGTTCTTCCCTTACCCTTGGGTGGTTTCCTTACACTTTTGCACTGATCAGTAGTCTGCTGAATGTTTAAGAGGGACCCTCCACAGATCTCTGGGGCTTTCTTTTCGTGCAGATCTCTCTTCTTCTCAGTTGCCTACCCTGCAAACACTAGCTATCTTGATCTCCCTGGTGGCTTTATGTCCTCAACTCAAGGGGACTTCCAGGTTTCATCTTGGCTGTTCTCCTTGCTCTGTGGTCTGGAAATCCTCCTAAGACAGTAAGCTGGGGCTCACTTTATGTGCTTTCTGTCTCCCAGGGACCACTGTTATTCATTGCTTGATGTGCAATACTTTGTAAACTATTACTTCGCAGACTTTGTTTGTATGTTTGTTTGTTTGTGGTTTATTCATTCAGCAGGATAAATCTGGTCCTTGTTACTTCATTACCCTGGAAGAAGTAGCCTAGTATCCAAATGGAAATTTTTTGAAATAAAAAATACCATCATTAAAAGTAATGTGAAAGATCAGATTATATGTGGATGAATAGAGAATTAGTTGTCTAGAAGATAGATATAAAGAAAATACCCACATGCAGCACAGAAATATAAAAATATTGACAATATAAAAGACCTTTCAATAAAAGAGAAGTAAAAAATTTTGAGGACAAAATGAGAAAGTGAAACATTTACCTAAAAGAAGTTTCAGAGAGACAATAAAGAGGAAATGCAATACTAGAAAAAAGAAAAAAAAATTAAGATGGATGAAAAACATGAATTCTCAGATTGACAAAGTTTCCAAGCAAGATAGATAAATCCACACATTGTTGTAAAACTACAAAGTACCAAAAACAAAGAAAACCACAACAGCAACCAAAGAAAGAAGATAGAGTATTCACAAAAAATGTTTATTCTGACGATAAATTTTTCTACAGTAACAGAATATTGGCAAAATATGATAAAATAACCAAGGGAACAATCCATTCTTAATCTAAAAGTCTACACTCAGCTAAATATCATTTACGAGTAAGAGCAAAATAATGACATTTTTAGACAAAAATTAGGTGAATCTACCACTCAGGAATTTTTCCCTGAATGAAATAAGGATACACTGTATGATGAAAAAAAAAAAAAATTAAATCCAGAAGGAAGGAGTGAAATACAAGAAGCAGTAGAGTTTGAATTAATATGATAAAATGTAAAATTCTGTTTGATCTTGGTGGTGGGTATATGGGTGTCTAAAGCGCTTTCTATGCTTTTTGTATGTTTGATATTTTAATGTAGAAAGACAAGAACCCTGGAGAGTATGGTATAATGGAAGCCAAGCTAGAACAGTGTTACTGTTTAAAATGCTGCTGAGAAGTAAAGTAAGATGGCGATAGAAAATTATTTATACTTTTGCAGGATGAAACCCATTGGTGAGCTTGACAAGAGCAGGCCAGCATCCTGGTAGAGGACAAACCTAGACTTTGGTCTATGTCTGAAGCATCGTGAAAAGTCAGGCAGAAGACCCGTGACTGGTCTTTTAAGCATTGTTACTGACCCGAATTATCAGAGCTTCTTTGTGTGATATCAAAATGTACATTGACTCATCATCCCCCAAATTTATCAACTAGGGTCAATCTGTGTACAGCCAGTCTGTGGCTCTTCTTTGCCTAAAAGACAAACATTGAATTTCATAACCTAACATACAAAGTAGGATCTGGCTCCTGCCCACCCACAGAGAGTTACTGTAGTATATAAATTGATCTCCTAAGTTGGAATGCACTTGCCTGCTCAGCCTCATAAAGGACAGCAGTAATTACCTTTTATTGAGTGCCAACTCTGGGCTAGGTATTTGACCATGTGATTTTGCATATGTTATCTCATTTTATTTAAAAAAAAAAAAAAAAACTGCCCATAGGTAGGTACCCATTTTTAGATCAAGAAACTGAGCTTCAGTCAAGGTTAAGAAACTTTTTCAAAGTCATACAGCTATACTAAGTTCATTGCCCAAACTCCATGTGTACATCCCACAACCCCCACATGGCCAGGCAGAATTACACAGAATGTTCTGAAGAGCTTCAGGTGGAAGGGACGTGACAAACAACCACATTGGCTTGGGTCACATTTTCTCCTAGGTATGTCATAAATCTTGTTCATGGAGGAGGTTCTCTCCTCCTGCTGGCTCTTCAGCATGGGGGACTCACATTCCTGGATGGAGAAGGTCAAGCTAGTGAGTGCAGCTGGGGGTCCATTTTCAGAACCAAAAGTCTGTTCTGACCAGCCCCATGCATGGTCCTCAACACTGTGGAGCACCTTGAGAAGATCACTCCCCTATTAGCAAAGAAAAGGAAAATCGAAAGTTGAGACTATTTAGTATACAATGTGCTCCCCTAGCAGGAGTGAGAAAGCTTTTGAGCCTTGGCTAGGGTCTTGGAGAGAACTACTGAAGTCAAGGATAACCGAGACCCAAAAATTGCCAGACACTGATAGACTGGCTTAAAGGTCAAGAACAACCCTACTCTTACCATTAATAAACCTGGTCATGAAAGAGGAGGAAGAAATGGATTCTCACTGCAGAGAGTGAGGGAAGTTGGGGTGGTAGGACCTGCCATAGCATGGGGGATCAATACAGATTAGTGGATTTTAACTACTTGCGATTTTCCTCCCTGAGAACATTTGGCAATGTCTGGAGACATGCTTGGTTATCACAACCTGAGGGGAGGGGGGGATCGCCATTGGCATCCAGTGGGTGGAGGCCAGGAATGCTGCTAAACATTCTAAAGTACATGGAACAGTCCCCTACGACAAAGAAGTGTCAGTCCCAAAAGGAGAAGGCTGGTGCAGATGAAGAGGGACTGAATGGCTAACAGCCTCAATGGCGGCGTTGCAGTTTCCAGGAAGCTGGTTGGGGACATTCTTTACCAGGTCCTCCAAGATCAAGGTGCTGATGTGAGCATACACCCTAATGCTAGCGTTTGCAGGGTAATTCATTCATTCCTAAAAGAGGGCCTACCCAGGAAACAAATCATGGTCTTGCTTCTGGCAAGAAGCCAAAGCAAAGGGAGGTTATTTGATTAGAGGAAGAGCCAGAGCTGCAAGAGGCCTGACACCTGGGTTTTAGCTGGGTTCTCCAGAAGCAGATGCTGAGATGAGAACCTGATAAGGGAGTGGAGGACTGCAAGACAGAGAGGGGGAGACAGCCATGCACAGGAGCCAGCTCAGGCAAGGCCCGCAGAGCATAATTTCAGCCTGATCCCAGGTGCAGGAGCTCCAGAGTGTAAGTTTTGCTCTTGAATGTCAGTTACGCCTCAGAAAAGGGAATGGGCTTGAATCCTCCCACACTCACTGTTCGCTGGTTAAGGGCTATGGTAGAGAGGTCAACTCCCAGCACCTCCAGCCTTTCCTACAGGTGGGCCAGGTGGGCAGCCCAAGGGAGTCCTCCGTGAAAACAGGCGCTGGCTGTTGGGACTGAAAACACCAAAGACAGGGAGCACACAAAAGTGGATAAAAGGGATCCGAGGGGTTCTAGGTGGATTGTTGGCACTGCCTGCTGCACACTTATTTTAGCTGAGGCCACAGGCCCAACCTCAATGGCAGCCACTTATGGGGTACATCCCATGTCCCCAGCACAGCTGCCAGGGACACAGGCTCTGTACCCATGGCTCTGTACTCCACCATCCCCAAGCATGCATGCTGCAATAGCTGGCGTAGAGCCTGCATTTGTCACATTCCTGTCCTCAGCGTATGCTCAGGTTGGGTTTGTGTGTTTCCCAAATCTTCATTACAGTCAGAGTCAAACCCTCCATCCATGCCCTGTGGAAAACTATAAAGAGCTCCCCAACATTGCTGCAATTGCTGGGGCTTCCTTATGGTCCCCTCTGCATCTGTAAATATTTTTTGCTTTAAATATTTCCTTTTTAATCAACTTGGACGTGAAACCAAACTTCTTTACCCATTTCCTCAAAGAGCCCACGGATGAACTAACTGAACTTTCTGAACTAACTGAAATTTCAGGGAGTGCATAAAGAAGTTAGCATCATGTAGAATACGCCCTACCAGCATCTTGCTGGCTCCTTTTCTTCGCTGATTCTCTCTTGAGATCAAAACTGAGTCCTCTCTGGGTCCTGCTCAGCAGGTCAGTGAGCATCCTCTGAGGCTCCCAAAGCCACCCTAGTGGCTCATCCTTGCATTTCTTCCACATAAACACTATGCTCTTGACGAGAGGAATAGTTGGGAAATAGCAAGGCTTCCTTCCACAGCCTGCATTTTAAACAGATTGCTTTTTTTTTTTTTAATTTGTGTGCCTTATTCTGGTATAATCTTGCACCTCCATTCATTTATTTATGTATTGACTTATTAACCTATTTTAAGCTCCCCATCATTGTTTTAACAAATGTCTCTTATAAACAACCTGTGTTTGGATCCAGTCTGGGAGTCTTTTATTTTACTCACTGTCACATTTTCTATGGAGATTGACATATTTGCACTTATTTCTCTCATCTTAGTTTATGGCTTGTTTTTTTATGCCTTTTTGCTTCTTTTCCTCCTGTCTTTTTGCTAAATGTCTTTTGCCTATTTGCTCTTTTTACCCAAGTGATTTGAACTTTGTGAATTCTATTTTTGCTGGGTTCATGGTTACCCTTACAGTTCAAAAATAGTTGCTCTTTATATTCTTTTATATGGGACTTGAAACTCTCTATGGAAAATGAGAGATCCACACACTATCATTTCTTTCCCAACTTCCCAACGTTTCAGTATAACCTTGGCTTTTAAGTCCAAGTCTACCTCCAACTTCCCAAGATGTGTTAGTATAACCTTGGCTTTTAAATCCAAGTTAATAATATTGTTACATTGTGAATCTTTTTCCTTTTGTAATTATTTTTGCATTTGTATTAAGTTTCCTTACACAATAAACTATAATGATTTACACTACACTTCTAACTGTAAGCTATATCATAGCTCACCATACTCTTTTACATAGTACTTTCTCCATACTTGAGTTCTTTGTTGTGAATTGTCTCTAAGATCACTCTATTACTTTTGAGAAAACAGAATTAAGAGAGGAAAATGAATTGTATCCTTTTGGAGACCTTGTCTGTCTGGGAAGTTCTCTCCATTTGCCATGCCTTGGAATTGTTCAATTGCCATCCATAATGTTGTTCCATTTCCCTCTGATCTTTAGAGTTGCAGAAAAGAAGTGAGTTGTTAGCTTGATCATTTTTGTTTTCTCTGTGTGGTTATTATAAGAATTTTTTTTCTTGTTCTTAAATTTTTTTTTTAATTTGCCAGGATATTTCTGTGTGCCTTTCTTTATATTAATTTCTCTGATATTTGGTAAGCCCTTTTGATCTAAAGATTCATCTTCTTTTTAGCTCAAGAAAATGGCTTTTATTATACCTCCTGAATCCATTTTTCATGACTCTTATCTTTTTGCTCACAATCTCAATCTTTTTACACTTATAAGAAATCTTTTTACATCTCTGAATAATCAGATAATTTATCAAACCATCCTTCAAAATCAATGAGTCTCTTTTCTATCTTATTCACTGTGCTATTCATGCTGTCCACGGTGGTTCTCTAAATTAAGGAATTCATGTTTTTCATCAGAAAGCAATCAGTCCCGATCTCAGAACTCTCCCTTTTCATAAGTGCATTGTCCCCTTAGAATCGTACAGAGAATACAAATTAGAGGGTTTTGTTTCCTGCGGATGCGGTTCCTCGGTTGTTCCCAAGGTTGCAACTTGCCCTAGAGACTGCCAATCTCCAGCCCCTGCTAGAGGTCTGGGGGTTCCTGTGTCAGCCGGGACTCCCATTGTCCACAGGGGATGGGAAGACCAGCTGGGGAGAGGACCATGCAGTAGGAAGATTCACTGGGAACTGAAAGCTTCTCTTCACAACACTCAGACCCCCGGGGTTTCATGGAGTCTCCCAGTGCTCTCTGGACACCACTGGCCACTTCAGGCAACTCCATTTCATTAACTGTGCTGATCAACCCGCATGAAAACTGGTGATGAACACCAGGGCTTCCCACTATATTTGATAGGCACTGTACAGTTTGTTCATTTGTTCATTCATTCATTCATTGAACACATATTTCTTAAACATCTCTTTCTACCAAGCCTGGTTCTACACGTTAAAGATATGATGGCAAATAAACAAAGTTCTACCCTCATAATGATTTTATTACAGTCATAATATACACAGTGTACAACCAATAGATGATATAGTATCAAGGAATTGTAAGTGCTATCAAGAAAAAAATGCAGGTGAAGAGGCTAGAGAAAGGAAAGGTGCTATTTGAGTAAGAATGATTTGGAAAGATCTTTCTTAAAAGGTTATTACAAAACGAAAACTGGAATAAAGTGAGGGAGTAGGCCAAGTAGACGTCTATGGGGAAAGCAGTACAGGCACAGGGGACGGCCAGTGCAAAGGCCCTGAGGCAGGAGAAGGACTGGATTTCCTAAGGAAAAACAAAGAGGCCATTGTGGCCAAGGCTGCAGGAATGAACAGAGCAGGGCAGGGGCAAGTTCTGAGGGCAGTGTGCTAAGTTGTGCTTGGCTTATTAGACAGCTCTGTGTCTATGTGGGCCATATTGGGCTTCTTGTGAGAAGACCACGCCCTTCAAGATGCCAGGTATATCCTTGGCCTATCAGAGACATACCTTATAGCAAAAAGCATCTCAGCATCCCAGCCCCAGCATATGGGTTGGAATTTCTCCAGTTGAGCCACAGGGCTGAAATCTTCTGTGATGAGTCCTCTGGCCACCAAAGGGCTCCCTTCCCCAGCCTTTGACTAGCATCCATTGTATTGGGCCAACCTTCCATGCTCTGTTCTCCATAAGACTGGTCCTAAGCTTCAGCCTCGTTGGGCTGAGCCCTGAATCTGCTGAAGGTCCACCACACCCTTGTTCTGGGGAGTAACCAGATGGCCCCTGCCCACTGCGGCCTGGCTAGAGGACTCATCGCTAAGGAAGCTCATCACACTCATGCTTAGAGTCCCACATCCTGCGTCTGCTGTTTTGGACCCTTCTGTTTATCGGAAGTCTGGGTCGCCTGGCAAGTCCCTGCCCTAGAGTCATGATCTTCACCCCAGTCCTCATTCTTCCCATTCTCCCCTAATGTTCTCTGTCTCTTGCAAGCCTGTGTTTTTGAGGTTTCTCTGTATCCCCCCTCAAGCATGTTTACAACTGGGCACTTACCACCCTCATCCTGCTGTGTCCAGGCTGGGTGATGTAAAAGGATGAAATCACATATAAAATTTTTTATAAGAAAAGAAACTTGTAATTAAGGGGAAACAAAAGGTTATTTTTCAAAGGAGAGTTACTAGGATTGAGCAACCATCTGCTTCACTCTGTCTCAACACACCCAGCCATGGAATAACCTTTCTAAGGTCTAAGTCTTTCTGAAAGTTTTAGTTTATGCAATGCAGAGGTCATATGCACCTTTAAATTTTATAACTCTAATATTTGCCTGACACTACTGTTAACAAGAAGTTACAGCCTTTCTCAAACCGAATAGACAGATAAATATATATTGATTTATATTAAGATAGATTTATATCAAGAAATTCTTCCCTTGTACTCATTTTGCAGGAACCTATATGGATTTCTCATCAAAATCTTTTGACTAGTCATGCTAAATGTTAGAACCTATTCTCAATCACCTGGAATGTTATCAGGTGAGCAATACCTGGATGAGCTATAGGGTCAACATGTCACAAAAATTGCCTTCTATAATCATACAAATTTTTCCCTTAGAAGTCATTCTGTAGAAGAAGAATTTCTATAGCTTATGAATAAACCAAAGTGCTGAAACAAGTTTCGTCACCTGCCACCCACGCACACCTATTAAGACCCCTGTCAATCACAGTCGACTGCATCAAGCCACATAGTTAATGGCATTAATTGATCATCCTGTGGGCTGTGTCTTTCAGAAGCTAGCCCAGTGTAATGTGGGACCATCGTGGCAGGTGCAAGTGGTAAGAACACAATGTACTTGCAGAGATTCGAAAGTGTCTTCAATGGCTATATTGACCTGTATCATCTTCCAGACAGGATGGTCTTCATATGGAGTCCAGCTGGCATCGAACTGATTCAGCAGTGGTTGCTGTTTGTGAAGGAATAAGATCTGAATCGAGCAGTCCCAGATAGGCTTGAGACTTGTGTCTTCCCTTTGGAGACAGCCCATGGTGGATTAGGAAATCTCACCTTTGGTGTTACAAATAGCAGGTGCCTTGACCAGGTAACTTTAGAAGATGAATTGACCCAGGATGTTCTAAAATTCACAACCTAAGCAGCAATTGCTTAAAAGTCTTTTTTTTTTTGGTAGTAGAAGGGGTACAGATTATTAATATCCAACTTAAATAGCAGTAGTTCACAGGCTGCAGATTCCATTTGTGAAATTTAAATCTCTGAGCAGTGACTGATGGTGCTTGGGAAAAGTGCACCTTCAGTAATCCCACATGCTCAGCTGTCTTGGTCTTATTTAAAGCAGGGACTGTGAGAATCTCTAACACGGCATATGTCCATGTCCTGCTAACCAGCAACATAAGCAAAGTGGGGTTCCTAATGGCAGCAGTCATTTCCATGTCAGTGGCACAAGTCCACACCTCGTGCAAGACCTGCCAACCCCTCCTCTTCCAAACTGCAAGAGTCCCACATCTGTTCTCTAACAGTTGTCTTTTCATCTTCTCTGGCCCCATCACCAGCGAGGAAGCCACTGAAGGGTAGTGCCCACCATTGCTTTTCCTCCAGAAGAGCCAACTGTCTTAGTTTGGTTTCTGCAGAAGCATAACCCGAGACAAGGATTCAAGCAAAATGACCTTATGTGAAACACAATCCCAGGAGTGAAGTATCAAGCAGGGAAGGGAAAGAAGCGAGTAACAGATGTGTTATCAAGCCAGTCCCATCTTTGCCACCTGAAGTTTAATCCCAGCGAGGGACTCTGGAGAGCGATGTAGAAAGCACATTTTGGAGTTGGTCCTCTGCGCTCAGGGGTATTTACACACTAACTCCCATCAGTTATTTGGGGGCTGTTGGGGTGAGGGGGTCTTTGTTCAGGCCAGAGAAAGCCTCCAGCAGCTTAAAGACTAGCCAATGCACTACAGCAGTAAGGCCTAAGAGGATGTGAGTGGGGCACCCAAGGCATCTGCCCCACTGGTACCCACAAGCAAGGACAGCATTTCCTGGCTGCCCCCCAGCAAAGGAGACCAGGTAGACCACATTCCCTGCAAGCCTTACTGCACCAGTGCACACATGGGTAAGGATGTCTGCACCACACATTCCTAGAAGTGGAACTGCCTGTTTTAAGGAGTGCAGGCTTTTTAAAATTTTAAGATGTACTGTCCAATTGCCTTCCAAGACTGATACTCTGGCCTACAGTTTATCTGAGTTCCCTTTACCCTGCATTGTGGAATGTTGATATCTCCTATTACAGTGAAATTTATCATGCTGTGGTCCTGACTTGTTTTTTTTTTTTTCACTTTTCTAGGTTAAATTTACATGTAGTAAAATTCACCCATTTTATTGAACAGTTCTGTGAGATTTCACAAATGCATGTAATTGTGTAACCACCACCACAATTAAGACAAAAAAAAAAAAAAACCAGTTCCATCACCCCAAAAATAGAAATACATAGAGACCCTTTCCCCACACCTGGCACCTGGCACCTGGCACCTGGCAACCATTGAAATGTTTTTTATTTCTACAGTTTTGCTTTTTCCAAATTACCATAGAAATAGAATCATAGAATATATAACCTTTCAAGTATGGCTTCTCAAATGTAGCAAAAGGCATTGAGATACATCCATATTGTGGTGTGTAACAATAGCTCTTTCTTTCTTTCTTTTTTTTTTTTTTTTTTGAGACAGAGTCTCACTTTGTTGCCTAGGCTAGAGTGAGTGCCGTGGCGTCAGCCTAGCTCACAGCAACCTCAAACTCCTGGGCTCAAGCGATCCTTCTGTCTCAGCCTCCCAAATAGCTGGGACTACAGGCATGAGCCACCATGCCCGGCTAATTTTTTCTATATATATTAGTTGGCCAATTAGTTTCTTTCTATTTATAGTAGAGACGGGGTCTCGCTCTTGCTCAGGCTCGTTTCGAACTCCCGACCTCGAGCAATCCACCCGCCTCGGCCTCCCAGAGAGCTAGGATTACAGGCGTGAGCCACCGCGCCCGGCCAACAATAGCTCTTTCCTTTTTATTACTGAGTTGGAAGTACTGCAGTATGTTTATCATTCACCCATTGAAGTACATGAGTGTTCTCTCCAGTTTGTGATGATCATGAATAAATATCCAGAGAGAGGATTTTGTGTCAACATAGTTTTCATTTCATTTGGAGAAATACCTATGAGTAATATTGCTGGGTCATATGATAAGTGTATCAAGCCTTATAAAAACTGCCAAACTGTTTTCCAAAGTATCTATATCATTTTGCATTGATATAAGCAATGTATGAGAGTTTTAGTTCCTCCATATCCTCACCAGACCTTGGTATTAATGGTGTTTCCCTCCCTCTCTCCCTCCCTCCCTCCCTCCCTCCCTCCCTCCCTCCCTCCCTTCCTTCCTTCCTTCCTTCCTACCTTCCTTCCTTCCTTTTTTGCCATCCTGATTGTTATACCAGGATATCCAGTGATTTTGATTTATATTACTCTAATGACTAATGATATGTGCTTACTTGCTATCTGTATATCTTTTGAGTAAAGTTCTGTTCAATCCTTTTGTTCATTTTTAATTTGGTTGTTCGTTTTCTTATTGTTGAGTCTTAGAGTTCTTAATATATATAAAAACTCTATCAGATATGTGATTTACAATTATTCTCTCTCAGTCTATAGCTTGTATTTTCTTTCTCTTAAAAGTTGTTTTTCAAAGAGCAGAAGTTCTCAATTTTGATAAAGTGTAATTTATTATTTTTCTTTTATAGATATTGTTTTTGGTGTTATATTTAAGAAATCTTTGCTTAACCCACATTCACAAAGATTTTATTCAATATTTTCTTCTAGAAGTTTTATGGTTTCAGGTTTTACATCTAGATCTATGCTTTTGAGTTGATTTGTGTTTATGGTATGAGGTATGGATCAAGGCGTTTTGTTTGTTTGCATGTGTGTATTCAATTGTTCTGGCCAATTTCACTGAAAAGACAACCCTTATTCTATTAAATTGCCTTTGCAATTTTGTTGAAAATAAATCAAGCATAGATCTGTGGGTCTATTTCTGGACTTCCTATTCTGTTTCATTGATCTTCATGTTTATCCTTTCACAAATGCCACACTCTCTTTATCATTCTAGCTTTATAATAAGTGTTGAATCGGGTAGTGTGAGTCTTCCAACCTTGTGCTACAACATTATGATGGCGATGACATCACTAGGTGATAGGAATTTTTCAGCTCTGTTATAATCTTATGCCATCATGGTATATGCAGTCCATTGTTAACCAAAATATTGCCAAACAGTACATACTTTACTTTTGTTGTTAGATTTAACTTCTTAGTCCTCTTTGAATATATTTCTGTGTATGGTGTGGAATAGGAGTATAATATTATTTCTTTTGAACACCTTTTTTTGAATGGTCCCATCTTTTCTCTGCTTTTCAGCAAATCCTATCACAGAAAGATTCAAATATGGGTGTGCATCACACATAGTGGGCTCCTGAATACGGAGTACTTGCAAACTGTTCTTAAAATACACTCTATATCCAAATGCTCAATGTATAGTCAGCCCTCTGTAATCATAGGAGACTGGTTCCAGTACTCCTGTGGAGTACCAAACCCTCAGATGCTCAAGTCCAGGCATCCTCAAACTATGGCCCGCAGGCCACATGCAGGTGTTTTTGCCGGTTTTTTTTTTTTTTTTTTTTTTTTTTTTAGTGATCATCTTTTACCTATCAAGTTAGTAGCCCATTTGTCTTTTTTTTTTTATTTGTTTTTTACTTCAAAATACAAATATGTGCAGTGTGCATAGAAATTTGTTCATAGTTTTTTTGTTAAGCTATAGTCCGGCCCTCCAATGGTCTGAGGGACAGTGAACTGGCCCCCTGTTTAAAAAGTTTGAGGACCCCTGCTCAAGTCCCTTATATAAACTGGCATAGTACAGTTGGCCGTCAGTAACCCAACCTTTGGGTTCCACCAACCACAGATAGAAAATATATAAAGTTAGCCCTCAGTATCCATGGATTTCTATCCATGGATGCAGAACCTGCAAACAGGAGGGCCAACTGTATTAACATGTAGCTAACTCTGTGTCATTTTTTTCTCTTCATTTATTTCCCACCCCATTTCAGAGTGAATTAAGCACAGGGCTGTGCCATTCTTCTGCATTAGAAGTGACCAATGGAATATACTAGATGAGGTTGGTTTGCATCATCTTCATCTCCTCAGCAGAGTTCTCATGTGACGGGCATTCTTAGATGTCCTACACGAGGGGGACTTTAATTGGCCAGGCTCCCATTGCATGAGCTTTCTACTTGGATTCCCAGTACATCAGTATGTGCATGGAGCAGTTGCCAAAAAAAGAGCCAAAAATGTGTCCTTAGCTCTCATGGGGTGAAGCAAATAGAGAAGGGAGGAGAGCTCAGCAATTTCTTTTTTATTTTGTCACATAGAGCTTTAAAAAAAAAAAAAAGGCTCAGAGCATGTTACCGTGATCCAGAAGGAAGAAAAGATAGCAGAGTATCAGGCAGAGTCCCTCCTGGCCAAGGGTGAAGAACAGCCAAGAAATGCTTTCCAGCCTGCGGCCAGCTGCACCTGCTATATTTAGGGTCAGTCTCCTTGAGGCAGTGCCTCTGCAGGATTCACCAAGGGAATTCCTGGGAATTTCCACCCACTTCCTCTCCTGCAAATGACAGCAAGTGGCTTTTCACTCTGGCGGCATTTGGATTTGCATTTGCATTTAGGATATATTGTTAACTTAACCCGGGCTTCTTGGAGAATCCACAGCAATCAGTGTCTTTTAAGGAATGTAAATGAAATTCTCTTGTGTGTGTTATTTTTGTGTGTGTGTTGTTTTCTTTATTTGTTTATTGTATTTTTTTAAAAAAAAAATACGTTGAATATTTGAGGGCAATGATTTCGGTTCCAATTAAAGGCATATAAGAAAGGGAGAGATGATTTAATAGATGTGGCTGGCAGTTCTTTGGAGATGGTGTGTTCTGTCGAGCTGAAATTCACCTTGGGAAGAGTAGTGGGAGAGTCAGGAAGGTGTCTCCGAGGAGGTGATCTGCCCGTGGTGCTCATTGTCCTGCTCTCTGCAAGGAACAATGTTCACCTTCCACTTCCAGCCTCAGCTAAGCCTTTCCTGTTAAACATACCCTTTGTCACAAGACTCAGAAGCAGACCTTATCCACACTTTGGCCTCTAGGACATCTGAACCGGTCTCCAGGGCACCCCTACTCTCCTAAGGCCTCCCCCGCAAAATGAGTGATGTGGCTCTGCAAAAACTGTGACCATGAGGTTAGGAGAACACCCCTGACCTCTCCCCCCCTACCCCAACCCCGCCAACTTCAAGGGCCTTTTTGACAACAACAAAGGGAGCTCACACTCTGAGAGGCAGACACTGAGAGCTGCTGAGAGCAGCCTGGCAGGAGGGTTGGAAGTGTGGGTGGCAGGGAGGGCCTAGGAGACTGCTGTCCTACACTCATTAGATTAGGGGCTCTGCCTTAAAGCCGGTATACCTCTAACCCTTGCTAGGGAGAGGCATATAAAATGTAACCAAAATGCTTAAAAAAAAAAAAAAAATTTATCGAGTGTGGGGCAGGTGGGAGGGAGAGGAGGGGATGGGTATAGACATACATAATGAGTGTGATGTACACTGTCTGGGGGATGGTCACTCTTGAAGCTCTGACTCGAGGGGGAAGGGGAGGCAAAAGCAATGTACGTAACCTTAACATTTGTACCACCATTTTATCCTGAAATAAAAAAAAAAATAAAATAACATACAGTCATTTCCATTTAAAAAAGAGCACTCTGAGAGTTAACTGCAAAAAAAAAGAAAACAGTGCCATTGAAACAACATGCCAGAAACTTCATTAATTCCCACAACAATCTCATTTTACAGATGATGAAACTGAGGTGCCCGAAGCCCAGTGGCTAGTCAGGTCTCAATTCCAACCCACATCTTCTCTCCACAACTTCCTCCCACTCTACGGCACGTGTGGATACAGGGTCACATTTCAACCCAGGAGTTCTCAGCTTTTCCTCTGCCTCCGAATTGTCTGAGTTCCAAGGCTCACCCATCGGTAACTTCCCAGAGCACACACAGGCATTCTCCACCAGCAGGGCAGAGAGGGGACCGTGTCCCCATGCCTAATGCCTGCAGTGGCATCAGATTCAGAGGATGGGGCAGGACGTGTGTCTGGTTTGAAAGAGGCTAAAACACCCAGAACTCTAAAACACCCTCCAGTACACTTGAGAACCACTGATTTCATTACACCAATGGACACAGGCCAGATCATAGAATGTTTTTCCTGCCCACATAACTGCCATTTCCATTCCCAGGGACGATCTTGGAGTTACATTTGACACACACCCCAACCCCGAGTCTTTATTCCTTGGTTATTTTTAACTTGGGAGTTTATCAAAAAACTACATTTTCTAACTAGAACATTGGCCAGGGCCAATGTGGACGTACAGACAGTGGGAAAAGAGAAGACAGGGCTCTGGGGTCGCCTGGGAACAGAGAATAGAGAATTCAAAGACAAAACTGGAGTCAGGGTTTCTCTGCTCCCCACCTACCCGGGGCTCTGAGGGCAGGACAGGAAGGACACAGCAGCAGAGCACGGCTGTGCCCCAGCCAGGGCCACATGCGTTTGATCCACCCTGGAGGATTCCTGCAGCCCGCTGGTGCCCAGGTTGCTGGGGGCTGCCTGCCCCCCCTGTCCTGAGGACGTTCTCCAGCCACAGTCCCATGCCCGCTGCACACACAGGTCAGATCTGAAAGACGGGGGGCGAGGGGGGGTGTAAAATGCTTCAGAGCATATCTCAGCCAGTGACAGATCGGAGTCAGTGAGCAGAAACTCCAGTTTCCTCAGACCGTGGAGAGAGATCGAGAAGTATGTTCTAGGCTGTTTTCCAGGGAGCCCCCCGTGGGATGGAGCCCACTGGCCCGCAGAGCACCCTGTGCACTGACACCCCTGAACCGCCAGCTTTCCCCGCCCTGTCCCGCTTTCCTCAGTCCTGCTTTCTGGACCACCTCCCAAATGAACCGCCTGCACCCACGTCCTTGTCTCAGGGTCTGCTTTGGGAAAACCCACAGGATGACGCAAACACATAAGCATCCTCAGTCCAGGCCCTTTCCCAGGCTTCCACTCCACCTATCAGCTGCCTATCAGAATGAGGCTCCTCATTCTGCCCTGTGAACCTGCCTGTCCTCCCTCCCTCGCTGAGTCACCTCATGCCAGGAGATTCTCCCCAGCCCACCCCCAGCCCCCAGTCACCTCCCCCTGACCTCAGGGATTAATTCAAATGACCTAATTTGGATGAAATGAAAGCCAGGTCAGGGGACCCGCCTACCCCAGGGGCACCAGCCCTTCCAAGGCACCTCCCTGCCTGTGGGCTTTCTGGGGACTCTCAGAAGGCTTCACTCTCTCAGACCCAGCAGCCGGAAGTACCAGGGAATTAATTCTCCCTCCCCTGGGGGCAGCCCCCACTCACCTAACGACTGATGGGGGTTGCTGTCCCAGCCTCCTTCCCTCGAGTGGGGAAACACTGAGGCGGGTGTTCTACCAGGTTCCCCAGGGCTTCACAGTGGGGTTAGGCTCCCAAAGCTCCCACCATTTTCCCTTCCTGGTCTCACTTCCTCACACTCCCATTGCAACTTCCCGCCCCTCCCAAATGACACTTAAATCCTTGCCTCAGGGTCTGCTTTGGGGAACCCAAATTAAACTGTCACAACTCCAAGGACTGAGATAAAATACCAGAAGGAGGGAAAAAACTAGTCTCAGTCATCATTTGAACCCTAGACCAAGCAATGTCTGAGGCAATATGGTATGCTGTGGTTTTTTTTTTTTTTTTTTTGCTTAAATAAATATGAAGTGATTTTTTTTTTTTTGTCAGTTGCAACACAGTCTTAATAGATTTATCTAAAATTGTGCAAGAATAACACCTGCACCGCCATTCTACATCCTTGGCAACGTGGTCCCAGCCTTAGCTTTTCCTACAATCTACGCCACCCTTCCCCGTCTCCACAGACAGACCAGACTGGGCTCCTTCCTGATCTCGGAAACCGTCCACGCACTTTTGTACACTCCAGCTGTCCCCCCACGCGGCACATGCCACCTCCACACCTGCCCCTTCTCTGTTGGACTAAATGTCAGCCATCTTGCAGGGCCCAGTTCAAGAGCCTTCTCTGCCACCTCCAGCCAGACCAAAGTCTCCTCCGTCTTCCGGTAGGATATTGTTCTTCCCTCGTGGCACTTTCCATATTCTCCTCATATTTGTCATAGCAAGAAAAATTTTCTATTAAAATTACCAACTGTCTCAGGCGGCCCTGGATACTGTTCATGTTTTGTTTCTTGGCCTGGCTCTTGGTTACACAGGTGTGTTCACTTTGTGAAAATTTATTAAATAGTGTGCTTCTAATGTGTGCACTCTCTATATGTACATTACGTTATCAATAAAATAGTTTATTTAAAGATAAAATATCAACTGTAGTCTAAAGTCCTCATGGCACAGAAAAAGTTCTTTTTTTCTCTCTCTCTCTCTCTCTCTGAGCACTATATACATCTGGATTGTAAAACTTTGGGGTTAGGAGATGGTTGAATGACTTGCCCCAAAAGAAGAAGAATTGGAGCTTCCCAGAGTGGGGAGGAGTGGGTGAGAAGAACAGACAGAGGAAGGGACAACTGCCACACACCCACAAGGTGATTGCTGCTCTGAGACCCACGACTTTCAACACATTATCGAAGTTCACAAAATGCAGGGCACATGTGGGTGTTTTCTAGACAGTGGTAAAGTGGCTTAGCGCCGTGTGCCCACTGACACAGAAGGGAGTGTGGTTGGCATGTCTAATTCAGGAGCTGGCAGTAAAGAGCCCGAGAGAGAGTGAACTCTGACTCTGAAGATTAGCATTTCTCTGACTCTGAAGATTAGCATTTGCCGCTGGGAAGACATCAGACTCCACGAGGCCAAGAAATTGGGTGTTGAAGCCAAGTTTCAAGTTTTGTTCCTATCAGGGAGATAGGGACATGATAGTCTTCTCAGTATGTCCTTTCTCGCTTTTGGGTCTGTAAGTTTCTTGAGTTGAAGATAGCAATTGGATGGATGGAAAGAGATATGAGAGAGAAAGAGAGAGAAAGCTCTGAGAGAGAGAGATGTTATCCTTGTACCTGCAAAAGTGCTCAATAAACCTTTTCTGCATGAATTGATGAAAAATGGAAAGAGGGGAGGTACTTGTGGCTTCTTGAATAACCAAGAACTCTCCTAATATAGAATTAGCCTAATAGTAGAAAGAACATAAAATTTCCAGTTGAAGACTAGCTTGAATTCTCAGCTTAACCACTTACTAGCTGTGTTACTTTGAGCAAGTCACAATCTCTCTGAACTTCAGTCTCTTCACCTATAGGAACATAAAGAAGCTCTTTCATAAACTGCAACGTGCTCTTCAGATTTCTCCGTTTTCAGGACCTGCATTCTAAGTTGGCAAGACTCACCTCAATGGTTGAACTTTCCTGGCCCCCAAATGCCTCCTTCACCAGTTTGTAGACTCTGACACAGGTACAACAGTTAACAAGAGTATAGAAATGCAAATAGTCATTGATTTGAATTCACACAGAGCTGTAAGGAATTCTTGGCAGAGTTGATCCAGAAAGAGCAGTTTTTCTTCAGTGGGAAGACACTGAGAATTTCAGTGGGGTAAGGAGAGGCCACAAGAGAAGGGATGAAGGGTGGGGAGGTTTGGTGGCTTTATTTCAAAGGTCTTCATTCCTCTCTTGCTATACTGTCACTGTTGTGTGCTATTGTCATTCGCATTCCTGTCTTGTTGAAGTAGGCAGATGTTACATGAACTTTGGAAAAGAATAAACCAGGTGTGGAGTATGTCTTCTCAGAAGTAACACCTGCATGAGGTGCACCTGGGCCCCCCCCTCAAAGCGCTTCACAGCAGGGGTGTGATGTTTGCCGGAGGCACCTTTCCAACCCCCCCTGTAAGGCCCTACCCAGTGGTGGGCACAAGAAGAATCCTGTAGATCAGACCTTCTGACTTGTGGGTGGTAAGAATCCCTTGGGAGTTTTGTCCAAATGCAAACTGGGGTTCCAGTGCTGAGGTGGGACCTGAGATTCTGCATTTCTGACAAGCTCTCCCAGGTGATGTTCATGCTGCTCCTTTATGGACTACACTTTGAGGACCAGGGCTATAGAGGCTTGTTAAATTAACAAATGAATGGATAAATCAGTAAACAGATAATGAGCAAATTAACTTATTGAATTATTATCTATGTTATCAGCTGCGGCTCTTTCATCCGCTAAGAGACTCTTACCTGTCTGCGCCTTCCAGGAATTGCAGCCTGTTATTTACAGGCAGCTGTTTTCAGCCACGTGGCCTATCTCTGCTTTTGAACAGCAGCTGCGTACCCCTGGGCCCCCACTCCCAACCTGTGCCCTGTAACTCAGCAGGTAGCATTTGATGTGAAGATGAAAGGACCAGCACACCTGGGTGTCTGCCCCATTCTTCAAGCTCCACTTCCCCATCATCAATCACTCCAACCCTGTCACTGATCAAATTAAAAGCTAGGCTCCCCGGCTCCTGGTGCAACAAATTCTGGTTCACAGACAACCCCAAGGCCGGCTTGGCCAAGCCCCAAGAAGAGGTGGAAGGGCCAACAAGTTGCTACTTTGCTTGATCACTTTCCGGGGGCCAACTCCATGTCCAGCTGGCTGTCATTCTCTTCCCAACATCCCAGGGACTGTGTTGGACGACAACTGGGAATGAGATAAGGAGGATCCTGAGCTCCTTCAGGTGTGCCTGGCAGAGCACAGCCCGGGCAGAGCAGGTCTGCCTCAGAGCAGCCCGTGTGCACAAGCTCTCTGGGTTTGCTCTGCGTTGGTGGTATCAGAAATGAACTAAAAGCCTGGCCTCCTGTATCTCAGGGCTTCTCCCTGCCCAAGAGCCTTCATCGGAATGAGTTACCAATGACAAAAATACCTCCTCATCTCCAACAGTAGTCAGATTTCTAACGTGTGGCCTCCTTTGACATGCATCCTTTCTAGATATGAAGAGTGCCATTTCTAGAAGACTTTGGTTCCTTCTGAACATGGCTGATGACCACTGAGGACATTTGGACACCAGCAAATTCAACCCATATTCATCGAGCATCTAATAAATCCCGAGCACTGTCTGTACTGCCAAGGACACAGTGGGTCTCCAAAACACACAGGCCCCTGCTCCTCACCCCAACCCCAGAGCACACGTTCTAGTAAGCAAGGAGAGAAAACAAACAAGTCAATAAATAATTAAGATATTTTCAGATAGTGACAAGGCTGTAAAAACAATTTTACAAGGTAATGCAACACAAGAATTTTAGGGAGTTAGGAAACACCTTTTTGAAGAGGTGACATTTGAATTGGTACCTAAAAGGTGAGAAGGAGCCAGCCACATGGAAACCTGGGTGCAAAACAGCATGTCACCAATACAAAGTTCCAAAGGAGGAAAGACACTTCCAATGCTCCAAGAAAAGAGAGAAGGGCAGCCTGGTTGGAGCATGGAGTGAGGGAGGACATGGGTCAATACAACATGTGGGGCAGATCATGTGGGACCTTGTACGTTATTCTAATGCAATGAGAATCCACAGGGGCATCTTAGGCAGCGGACAGACACATTGTGACTTACATTTTAAAGAGTATGCTAAAGGCTATATGCCTAAAAGATTGCAGGAGGAGGAGCACAAGGTGGAAATGGAAGCAGGAAGACCAATTAGAAGGTAACTATGGTCATTCACCAGGGAGATGTTGGTGGCATGGACTGAGAGAAGTGGTTGGATTTGGAAATGTGGACCAGGAACATCATGGAAACCTCCACTGGGTGGCATCTTTACCAACCCCACTCCCTCAAACTCCTGCAAAGGTGCCTTAATGCAGGAAGTCATCAGTCCTAGACCCACACTTCCTAGAAGCTGGATGCTGTTCCCAGTATCCCAACGTGGTGAGACTGTTTTCCACCCTCCGAGTGCAAATAATCCAATCTCTGGTCATGATCTGCATTTCTCCTGACTTCTGCCTTCAAACCTGGAACATCCTAATAAATAAGCATCAAAATGCTTTATTAGCACTAAATTTTTTAATAAATGGCTTTATTTTTTCAATTCACAAATTAAAATGGTATATATCATATACAGTGTGACATTTTGATATATATAGTAAAATGATTAAATCAGGCTAATTCACATATTCATTATCTCACACATTATTTTTTGGTGGTGAGAACATTTAAGATACACACTCTTAGCAATTTTCAAGTATGCAATACATAATTATTAACTATAGTTACCATGCGGTACAATATATCTCCAGGACTTTTTTGTCCTAGCTAACTAAAACTTTTTTTTTACCCTTTGACCAATGTCTCCCCTTCTCCCTCCAGCCCCGGGCAACCACCATTCTAGTCTCTGCTTCTACGAGTTCAACTGTTTTATGTTCCACATATAAGTGACATTACATGTCATTTGTTTTTTTGTGTATGGCATTTATTATAATGTCCTCCAGGTTTGCCCATGTTACCCCAAATGACAGAATTTCCTTTAATTTTAAGACTGAATGATATTCTATTGTGTTGTATACACACACACACACACATACATGTACACACACCCCACATTTTCTTTATCCGTCCATCCATGTGTCCAACTTGTTGGACACAGGTTGATTCCAAATCTTGGCTATTGTGAATAGTGCTGCATTAAATGTGGGAATGCAGATATCTTTTCAATATACTGATTTCCCTTCTTTTGGACATATACCTAGCAGTGGGATTGTGGGGTCATATGGAAGTTCTACTTTTGGGTTTCTATTTGGCCATCTTACTCTGCTCCCTTCTCAGATTTCAGCTTTTCACCACTGAGTATGATAATAGCTGTGGACTTGTGTCATATATGGCCTTTATTATGTCGAGGCACATTACGTCTGTACCTAATTTATTGAGAATTTTTATCATGAAAGAATATTCAATTTTGTCAAATGCTTTTTCTGCATCTATTGACATGATTACGTGATTTTTATCCATTATTCTGTTAATGTGGTGTATCACATTGATTGATTCACATATGTTGAAACATACTTACATCCAGGGATAAATCCTATTTGATCGTTATTCATGATCCTTTTAATGTGCTGTTGAATTTGCTTTGCTATATTTATTGAGGATTTTTGCATCTATGTTCTTCAGGGATATTGGCCTGTAATTTTCTTTTCTTGTAGCGTCCTTATCTAGCTTTGGTATCAAATGCAAGTGGTATTAATGTTGGCCTCAAAAAATGAGTTTAGAAGTGTATCCTTTGCTTCTGTTCTTTTTTTTTTTTTTTTTGAAGAGTTTGGAAAGAATTAGCAAAAATTTTTATTTAAATGCTTGATACAATTTGCCAGTGAAACCATCAGGTCTTGGGATATTTTTTATTGGAAGGTTTTTGAATATTAATTCATTCTGTTTTATTCATTATTGTTCTGTTCATATTTTCTATTTCTTCATGATTCAGGTTTGGTAAGTTGTATGTTTCTTGGAATTTATCTATTTCTCCTAGATTATCCAATTTGTTGGTATATAATTGTTCATAAGTCTTTAATTATCCTTTTTATTCCTGAGGTATCTGTTATAATGCCTCCTCTTTCATTTCTAATTTTATTTGAGTCTCTCTCTCTCTTTTCTAGTTAGTCTAAAGATTGGACAATTTTGTTTATCTTTTACAAAAACTTTCAGTTTTATTGATCTTTTCTATTATTTCTCTAATCTTTATTTCTGCTCTGATCTTTATGATTTGCTTCCTTCTGCTGACTTGGGGCTTAATTTATTCTTCTTTCTCTAGTCCCTTGAGGTGAAAAGTTAGGGGTTTTTGGTAGATCTTTCTTCTTTCTTAATATATGTATTTATTGCTATTAACTTCCCTCTTAGAACTGCTTTTGTGGCATCTCATTAGATTTGATATGTTATAATTCCATTTTCATATGTACCAATATATTTTTTATTTCCATTTTGCTTTTTTCTTTGACTCATTGGTTGTTCATCAAGAGTATATTGTTTAAATTTCACATATTTGTGTATTTCCCAATTTTTCTCCTATTATTGATATCTAGTTTTACACCATTGTGATCAGAAAAAATACTTCTGATTTAAATATACTTCTGATATGATTTAAATCTTTTGAATTTGCTAAGACTTGCTTTGCAGTCTAACATATTACCTATCCTGGATAATATTATATGTTTGCTTGAAAAGAATGTGTATTCTGTTACTGTTGGATGAAATGTTATGTTTATGTCTGTTGGATTCATTTGGCGTATAATGTTGTTGAAGTCCACTTTTTCCTTATTGATTTTCTGTCCTGATGATCTATCTGTTGTTGAAAGTGGGGTGATAAAGTTCCCTACTGCTCTTTATTGCTGTCTATTTCTCATTTCAGTTTTATTAACATTTGTTTTACCTATTTAGGTGCCCCAATGTTGGGTGCATGTATATTTACAATTTTTATTTCTCTTGATGAATCAACTCTTTTGTCATTACATAATGATCTTCTTTGTCTCTTGTGACAATTTTTTACTTAAAGTCTATTTTGTCTAATATAAATATACCCACTCCTGCTCTCTCTGGTTAGGACATCTTTTTCCATCCCTTCACTTTTAGCTCATTTGTGCTCTTAACACTAAAAAGAGTCTTTTGTAGGCACCATATAGTTGAATCTTGTTTGTTTTTTTTAAGGCCATTTATATTTAACATAATTATTGTTAGGTAAGCACTTACTACTGCCATTTTATTAATTGTTTCATCACTGTTTTGTACTTTTTGTTCTATTTTTCCTCTCTTGCGGTCTTCCTTTGTGATTTGATCTTTTTTTTTTTTTTCGTAATGGTACACTTTGATTCCTTTCTTTTTTTCTTATCTATATTTTCTTTGTGTTATCATAGGGCTTACATAAAACATCTTATAGTTATAATAGTTTATTTTATGCTAAGAACTTAAATTTGACTATGTACAAAAACCTCAAAATTTTAATTTCTCCTCTCCCCACATTTTATGCTGTTGATGTCACAATTTATATTTTATATGTCATATATGCACTAAAAATTATTGTAGCTATAGAAATTTTTAACATTAATACTTTTGTCTTTTAACATTTATACTAGAATTAAAAATGATTTACATAACACCATTACATTATTAGTATATTCTGAATTTGACTATGTTCTTTTGTACAGTGAGCTTTATACTTTCATATGTTTTCTTGTTTTCAGTTAGTGTCCTTTCATTCCAACCTGAAGAATTCCCATTAGCATTTTTGTACTGCAGGTCTAGTGGTAATGAACTTCTAAAGCTTTTGCTTGTTTGGGAAATCCTTCTCTATCCTTCATTTTTGGAGTACAAATTTGTGGCATACAGTATTATTGATTTGCAGTTTTTTCTTTCAGCACTTTGGATATAGTATCCCACTTTCCTGACCTTCAAGATTTTTGCTGAGGAATAAACTTAAGTATTAAGGGGATTCTGTTGTATGTGATGAGTTGCTTTCCCCCTGTTGCTTTCAAAATTCTCTTTGTCTCTTACTTATGAGAATTTGATTATAGTATGTTTCAGTGACTATCTTTTTACATTTAATATATTTGGGGTTCTTTGGGATTTATGGATCTGCATGTTCTTTTTCCTTTCCAGATTTGGGCAGTTTTCTGTCATTATGTCTTTAAATAAGCTTCATTTTCCCTTTCTCTTTCTCTGCTCATTCTGCAATTGCCATAATGAATATTTGTTCATTTTATGATATTTCATAAGTCCCCTAGGCTTACTGCATTCTTTTACATTCTTTTTTTGTTTCTTTGTTTCATGAGTGTTTTCAAGCTCACTGAAAAAAATCTGCTTGATTGAGTATGTTGGTGAAGCTCTCTACAAAACTTTTCAATTCCGTCATTATATTCTTTACTTTCAGAATTTCTTTTTCATTCTTTTTAATGGTTTTTATCTCTTTGTTCCCTTCTAATTTTGTTAGTGTATTGTTTTCCTGATTTTTGTTTAGCTATCTATCTGTGTTTTCTTATAGCTCACTGAGCTTCTACAAGATGATTATTTTAAATTTTTGTCAGACAGTTCATACATCTCCATTTCTTTAGGGTTGATTAATTATGCTTTATTTTGTTCCTTTGGTGGTGTCATGTTTCCCTAATTATTCATGATCCTTGTGACCATGTGTTGGTGTCTGCATATTTGAAGAAGTAGGCACCTATTCTAATCTTTACAAACTGACTTCTACAAGGGAAGCCCTTTACCATCAGCCCATACAGAGATTCTAGGTGGGTCATCTGGTGGAGCCTGCAAGTGGGCTTGCTGTTAGAGTCATTAGGCAGATTGGCCTGGTGCCTTGGTCATCAGGTGGGTGCCTAGTTCCAAATGGGCTTAGCCTAGAGCATGAGCCCATGGGGATTGGTCTAAAGCCTAGGTGATTCCACAAAGAATGGCCTAGTACTGGGGCTAGCTTTGAGCCTGGTCTATGGGGGAGCTTAGCTATGGGGGTGCCAGCATCTACCAGGGCATAACTTGACCCTAGGTCCACTGCAGCATGG